>NC_045447.1:8203496-8211647 GCF_002776525.5 Piliocolobus tephrosceles
AAAAATTAACCAGGCATGGTGGTTCATCCCTATAATCTCAGCTACTCGGGAGGCCGAGGCAGGAGAATCGCTTGAACCCGGGAGGTGGAGGTTGCAGTGAGCTGAGATCGCACCACTGCACTCCAGCCTGGGCAACAGACACCCCGTCTCAAAAACTAAAAAAAAAAAAAATTTAATTTAAAAAAAGAAGAGATGGAAGGTCTTCGTGGTCATTCCCAGACAAATTAGTAACAACTGTTAAGTTACACTTCAAGACTTTATCCTCAGGTATAAATTCTCTGGCATTCTGCCCTGTGAGCAGCATACCTGGTACAGCCACTTCCACTGGAATGGAACAGCGAGTTTGAGGAGAAATGCAATGATCCTAGTGAAGTATATGTAACACACAATCTGTATGAGGAGGAAAGAAACAGGAAATCAAATCAACATGAAAATCAGGATGCCACTTTAACAATTTGCTTTCATAAATGAACTAGGAAACAGAAAACAGAATCACTCAAAGAAAAGTATGTGACACTTACAGTGTGAATTAATACATGCAGTGAAGAGACATGGCTACTCCGCTAGTTACACTTGAATTTCTTCACTCTCCAGGTGACCAAGATATTGCTAACAGCCACACCCATGGGGAGCACCGGACACTTCAGTAGGGCTGTTCTTAACCCTTCCTCACCCTATCCACAGACAGAAGCCCTTGATTTCAATCTCCACAGATTGTATTGCTTATTCTCAGGCTTTGAGGAATATTTACCAGTAGTGAGAGCAAAATAAAGCCACACAGGGAAATTACTGGCTTCTGTCCTCTTCTCTGGCAGATGCTGCAAGCATTCAAGGTCCACACTTACAGAAGTACAAATACTACCAAGTTCTCTAGCAAGACAGCATGCCTTAATTTCTCCGTGCAGTGACAAGGACTCAATGTGCTGGCCACTAGAGCATGAACTGTGCATGGGGACTCAGCTCAGCTGGCCAAGGACCACTCATTATCACTGCACGCAACAAGAGAGGTTCTGTGATGACCTGTGCCTATTTGGTGGATGATATAAAATCCATGGGAAAGAAAAAATAAAAGAAGGAAAGAAAAAAAATCAACCCCAAGTGGAGTGTCTGCTCTTGCATCTCTCCCTACCACTGAAGTCTGATGTTTGCTTGAGCAAAGGAACTGTCCAAAGTGACAATGCCAAACTCACAGATGAAAGACTTAGAAATGTTCTTTCAAGACTCAGGAAGCAAACTAACTCGGGGAGGCATGTACTTTATATTGTCTAAGAAATTATGATCCTAATAATTCCTAACAAGCTCTGTCTTTTGGTGCTAGCTGATAGAACTTTGCATGTCCATCAGAGTCCTGTTTTTAGGTTTTAAAAACACTGTCTTTTTTTTTGTTCTTAAGGAAAATGTATTACCACAACATGTAACTAGTTTTCTGCAGGGAAATTTGAAAGAAGAGAGAGGTAGATACTCCAATAATTTTTTTTTTTGAGACGAAGTCTTGCTCTGTTGCCCAGGCTGGAGTGCAGTGGCACTCTTATCTCGTCTCACTGCAATCTCCGCCTCCCGGGTTCAAGCAATTCTCCTGCCTCAGCCTCCCAAGTAGCTGGGACTACAGGCATGCGCCAGCATGTCCAGCTAATTTTTTTTTTTTTTTTGTATTTTTAGTAGAGATGGGGTTTCACCATGTTGGACAGGCATGAGCCACCCCACCCAGCTAATTTTATTTTTATTTTTATTTTTAGTAGAGACGAGGTTTCACCATGTTGGCCAGGATGGTCTCGATCTCCTGACCTTGTGATCCGCCCACCTTGGTCTCCCAAAGTGCTGGGATTATAGGCGTGAGCCATTGCACCCGGCTGATACTCCAACAATTTTTTAAATGAATAAAACAAAAATGGCTGCAGAAGAACATGATAGTGTGATCCCAGTTTTCTAAATGAGTAAAAATAGTGGCCGGGATTGCACCACTGCACTCCAGCCTGGGCGACACAGTGAGACTCCATCTCAAAAATAAAATATAAAAAAAATTTAAAAAATGTAACTCAGATATTTAATTTCCTAATTTAAAAGACACAACTAGATTTTATAAAATGAAAGCCAGGCCTGGTGGTGTGCACCTGCAGTCCCAGCTACTCAGGTGACTAAGGTGGGAGGATCTTTTTGAGCCCAGGAGTTGGAGTCCATCTTAAGGCAGCATAGAGAGACCCAGTCTTTAAAAAAAAAAAAAAAAAAATCAAAAAAGCAAGTCACACTGGCCAGGTGCAGTGACTCACGCTGTAATCCTCGCACTTTGGGAGACCAAGGCGGGTGGATCACCTGAGGTCTGGAGTTCGAGACTAGCCTGGCCAACTTGGTGAAACCCCGTCTCTACTAAAAATACAAAAATTAGCTGGGGGTAATGGCAGGTGCCTATAATCCCAGCTACTCGGGAAAGCTGAGGCAGGGAGAATTGCTTGAACCCGGGAAGTGGAGATTGCAGTGAGCCAAGATCTCTGCGCCATTGCACTCCAGCCTGGGTGACAGAGCTAGACTTCATCTAAAAAAAAAATAAAAATAAAAAGATAAGAAAAAAAAAAGCAAGCCACACTGCTCAGCTCTAGGTGGCACATCTTGTGCTTTCACCGATTCTTTGGAAGTTCATTTGTTCTACTCCTTGAATTGATTTTATTTATAGATTAAGGATTTTTTTTTACTTACCAAGACGTAATAATGTCTGAAAAGTTTCAGCTTTGCTAAGTTAATAGCAGCTAGAGAGAAGAAAGAACAAAATAAAGAGCTCATTAACTTCTCATTTTAAAAAGCAAGCCTCACTCAGACACCTTCTCAGTCAAGAGGCCACCTCTAATGCAGATGAGGACCACTCAGAGGCACATCCATCTATCTGGAATCAAGTCTGCTGGGCAGGCTCTCCTCCAATCACCAGGAAAAAAATGTGGGAGCAGCACAGCCACAGGCGTGAGCTAGAGTTGGCTTGCACCAGTGATTCCCACCCAAGGGTCAGCAGCTGTAACCTGGCTATGGTGGGAGTATACTGACATCACAGGAATTGGAAGATGCTACAAATCAGGAATGTTTCCCCCCCCCAGAGAGCCAGCATTAAACATTCCAGCTCTGCACAGAGCTCTGACCTCCACTGGGACTAGTCCCCCACCTGGGGGAGCCTCCCACTAGTTGAGGGTGTAAATTCAATTAACCCACACGTGCATTTTGCAAATTTCACTGAAGTTATCATTAAGTGACTTGTAATAAGCTCTTTCAGTACCTTCCTGGCTGGATCCTACCTTCATGCATGCTCAAGGTCAGCTGAGCCAGGACAGCTACCTTCCTGACACTGCCTATGGCTCTGAAATATTGATGAGTAGAGGGAAGCCTGGCTCCCTCCCAGATTAACAATCCTTTCATTCATCATAAACCTTCCTGCAGGAGGCAAATTAATTTTGCTTAATAGCATTCAATTACTGATTCAGTTTAAGAATGGGACCGTGGGTGGTGAAGGTTCAAATTTCCTCTTCTTCCTCCTTTGGGCTCATGATGAGTTGACGGGCAGGGAGGAGCAATCAGGCTTAGGATTCCAAAAGAAATTCCTGTAATCCTAAATTATCTTCAAGATGAGTATCAACTAACAGAATCTATAAGAACCTCCTCTGAGAAACCCAATGCATTAATGAGGGACACTCAGAAAGTCTCACAGTTGAGAAGATAGAACATCTGTCTCTGGGGCTGCAGCGGATTCACGCAGGCACGCACACAACACCCGAAGATGCAAAATCACAGCAGCTTTCTTATCTGGCAACCTCTCTGGCAGTCTTGTTATTTTGAAAAAATTAAATCTCAGCCAGGTGCAGCGGCTCATATCTGTTTGTAATCCAACACTTTGGGAAGCCAAGATGGGAGGATCCCTTGAGCCCAGGAGTTTGAGACCAGCCTGGACACACAGGGTGAGACCCCTATCTCTTTAAAAAAAATTTAAGGCCGGGCGCGGTGGCTCAAGCCTATAATCCCAGCACTTTGGGAGGCTGAGACGGGCGGATCGCAAAGTCAGGAGATGGAGACCATCCTGGCTAACACGGTGAAACCCCGTCTCTACTAAAAAATACAAAAAACTGGCGGGGCGAGGTAGCGGGCGCCTGTGGTCCCAGCTGCTCGGGAGGCTGAGGCGGGAGAATGGCGTGAACCCGGGAGGCAGAGCTTGCAGTGAGCCAGGATCCGGCCACTGCACTCCAGCCGGGGTGACAGAGCGAGACTCCATCTCAAAAAAAAAAAAAAAATTTTAAAATTAGCCAGGTATGCTGCCTACTTGGGGGGCTGAGGCAGGTGGACTGCTTGAGTCCAGGAGTTTGAGACCAACCTGGGCAACACAGTAGAACACCGTCTCAGAGAAAAAAAAAAAAAAAAGGAAGGAAGGAAGGAAAGAAAGAAAAGAGGAATAAGCCGTGCGCACGCCTGTAATCCCAGCACTTTGGGAGGCTGGGGAGGGCAGATCATCTGAGGTCAGGAGTTCAAGATCAGCCTGGCCAACTTGGCAAAATCTTGTCTCTACTAAAAATACAAAAATTAGCCGGGTGGGTGCCTGTAATCCCAGCTACTTGGGAGGCTGAGGCAGGGAAACTGCTTGAACCCAGGAGGCAGAGGTTGCACTGAGCCAAGATCGCGCCACTGCACTCTCCAGCGTGGGTGACAGAGCAAGACTCTGTCTCCAAAAAAAAAAAAAAAAGACCAGGCATGGTGGCTCACGCCTGTAATCCCAGCACTTTGGGAGGCCAAGGTGGGTGGATCAGGAGGCCAGGAGTTCAAGACCAGCCTGGCAAAGATGGTGAAACCCCATCTCAACTAAAAATACAAAACTTAGCCAGACATGGTGGCAGGCGCCTGTAATCCCAGCCATTCGGGAGGCTGAGATGGAGAATTGCTTGAATCTGGGAGGTGGCAGTTGCAGTGAGCCAAGATCACGCTACTGCACTCCAGGCTGGGTGAATATAAGGAATCCAGTCTCAAAAAACAACAGAAAAAGTACATTAAAAATTAAATCTCTCTGGTTCTCATCATTTCTTTTATTTTCTTTTCTTTTTTTTTTTTGAGAGAGGTCTTGCTCTGTCACTGAGGCTGTAGCACAGTGGCACAATCACAGCTCGCTGCAGCCTCAATCTCCTAGACTCAAGTGATCCTCAGAATCCTGAGTAGCTGGGACCAGAGGTGTGTACCACCACGCCCGACTAATTTTTGTATTTTTAATAGAAATGTGGTTTCACTATGTTGCTCAGGCAAGCAACAGCCTGCCTCAGTCTCCCAAAGTGCTGGGATTACAGGTGTGAGACACTGCGTCTGGCCTCATCTCTTTTATTCAGTCAATACAAACTCACCAAGCCCCGACTCTGAGCCAGGCCCTGGGATACAGCAGTAAACACGACAGCTGCAGCCTTTACCCCTGGGGCAGCTGCCATCCTGTGAGGAGACAAGGGCACCGAAGCACAAATTATGCACTCACTGAGTGACGTGTACACACAGCCACTGCCGACGGGTGTGTGATCAGGTACTCCTCCTCCCCTGGGGGATGGGAAGGCCTTCACAGGGGACAAGACAGGAGAACTGAGAAGCATCAGATATGGATAATGAAGTGCTCCCAGGGATTTTAACCTTCACCCTCTGGGATGAACCTTTTGTGTTCCTCTCTGGACGCACACCTGCTGCTCCCATCGGCAGGGGACAATGGTTCATACTGTACTGGGCCTAACAGAACCAGCGACGCGACCGGAACTGTGGCCCTCCCAAACCAGCCAAACACCTCTTCAACATGGACACTCGCTTCTTCACAGCACCAACAATTAGACGGTGTAAATGATTAAAAAATGCTTTAAAAGTCTCTCCTGAATTTCGCTTGCTAAACTCCTGACACGGGAAACTCCTACCTTGCTTCACTAAGAAAATCAGACAGACAGAGGGGCGTCATGTTTCCATTCCTGGGTTTCAGGGTGCCCTGGCAGGGGTGAGCACGGGCTCCCAAGCCAGACCAGGGAAAAGGGGTGAGAGAGAGGGCTTCTCAAAGGGCCTGAACACAGCTCAGCCATGAGCCAGAGTGGGAGAAGGCAATGCGGAGAGTGCTGGAGAACAGCAGGTGTGGAGGCTCAGAGGTGAAAGAGCTGCACCTATCAGGGAAGGAAAAGTAGCTCAAAGCGGCTGGCCTGTGCACAGCCTAGGAAACGGGGCAGGGCTAAGAGTAAAGCCAAAAATTCAGTAACACACAGAAGACTGAACTTTTTCTCCTCGTTGGTTTTGGGCGTCCCAGGGAACCTCTAAAGCAAGATTGTCCAACCTGCACCCCAGGACAGCTTTGAATGCGGTCCAACACAAATTTGTAAACTTTCTTAAAACATTATGAGATTTTTTCTGCAATTTATTTTATTTTTCTTTTTTAGCTCATCAGCTATCATTAGTGTTAGTGTGTTTTAAGTGTGGCCCAAGACGATTCTTCCAATGTGGCCCAGGGAAGCCAAAAGATTGGACACTCCTGCTCTGAAGGGTTTTGTTTTGAGATAGGGTCTCACTCTATCTCCCAGGCTGGAGTGCGGTGGCGTGATCATGGTTCACTGAAGCCTCAACCTGCTGGGCTTACATGATCTCAAACAGCTGGGACTACAGGCGCACACCATCGCGTCCAGCTAACTTCTTATGGAGACAGGGTCTCACTACGTTGCCCAGGCTGGTCTCGAATTCTGGAGCTCAAGCAATCCTCCCATCTGTTTTCCAAACTGCTAGGACTGCGGGCATGAGGCACCCTGCCAGCCCGTTTTTGTTTTTTAAACTAGTCAACTGCAGCAGTGAGAAGAAGGGAAAGAGCAGAACAAGGAGTTCGACCTGTAACTATAAAAACCAATGGAGAGGAGTCACAACCACCTTCGAACCAGCCTCCCAAAGGCTTTAGACAACACCATGATCAGGTGTTGAGAACAATCCCCCCGCGGAAGAAGGATGGAGAGAAAAAAGAGGAAGAGCCCAAATGAGGTCAAAGACCTTGAGTCTGCGGAGGCCCCTCTAAAAGGCAGTGAGATGTCCATCGATGTAGAGCAATCAAAGAGTGGATGGGGCAGTGAACAGCAGGCTGATCCCACCTCAGTGATTGCTAGGAAAGAAGGAAGAGCAACAAGGTAATGAAGTTGAAGACAGCAGAGAGAATCTTTAAGGTAAAGTCTGACGGGTCTGTCCTTTCACAGGGAAGGAAATGAAGATGGGGAGGGGACTGAGAGAAAGCAAAGAGGTTAAGGCACTGCAGGTCTTAACCAAGTAAGGCCCGGGGTGGGGTGAGAGCAAAGGAGAGGAAGGTGCTCCGCCTGGCACCTCCCTGGCATCATGCATCACCATGTCACATCCTTCAGGCTCAGGCAAGACACCCTCTGAAGGGAGGTAGGCTATGAGCTGCTCCATAAAT
Organism: Piliocolobus tephrosceles; assembly: GCF_002776525.5. Classification (NCBI taxonomy): domain Eukaryota; kingdom Metazoa; phylum Chordata; class Mammalia; order Primates; family Cercopithecidae; genus Piliocolobus; species Piliocolobus tephrosceles. The sequence continues at coordinate 8,210,914 of NC_045447.1, forward strand.
GAGCCTGTGCACCCTACATGGGGACTGATGAAGAAACATCACCACGGTGCAGATGCCAGGCCATGTAGGTGCTCAGATTGACAAATGGACCTTGGGGACAAGTGCTATCTTTGAGAAATGTAGTTAGAATAAGCAGAGCTCACCGTTGTTTCCAAAACCCAGCAGGCTGGCTCACGCCTACAATCCCAGTACTTTGGGAGGCTGAGGCGAGAGGATCACTTGAGCCCAGGAGGGAGAGACCAGCTTGGGCAACATAGGGAGACCTTGTCTCTACTAAAAATAAACGTAAATCAGCTGGACATGGTGACACATGCCTGTAGTCCCAGCTACTTGAGAGGCTGAGGTAGGAGGGGACGCACAGGCCAAAGTGAGCCCTGACTGTGCCACTGCACTCCAGCTTGGGTGACCGAGTGAAACCCTGTCTCAGTAAAACAAACAAACAAACAGATTAAAAATAAAAACCCACCAGTCGTGATGCCATCATTTCCAGTCATGCATAAGACATTCCTTTATCGGATAGCAGTTGGCAGGGGTGAGGCTTCCAAGCCTTGCACTGGAGCTCCAGTCACAGCTGAAGCAGCAGAGGCAGGGACCGAGCTTACTTGTGGAGTAAGAAAAAGGAGGGCAGGGGGGTTAAGAGTCTAGGCCCTGCACAACTGAACATCCTGGGTTCAAATTCCAACCCTGCTGCTCACTGCCTGTGTGGCCTCCGATAAGTCAGCTAACCCTCCCTG
>NC_045447.1:8211657-8211814 GCF_002776525.5 Piliocolobus tephrosceles
TAACCCTCCCTGAGCCTCAGTTTCTTCACCTGTTAAGGCAGGAGTAACGATACCCATCCTTAGGGTTGCTGGGGGAATTAACGGGATAGTACACAGAAAGCAATCGGCTTGCAGTGAGCAGTTGGCTACTTGCCATGACAGTGTTTGTATCATATAG
>NC_045447.1:8211824-8234557 GCF_002776525.5 Piliocolobus tephrosceles
TGAGCAGTTGGCTACTTGCCATGACAGTGTTTGTATCATATAGGATTAGCCCAATACCAAATGTAGCATATACTGTGTCACGGCGGCTGCCACCTCTGGCAAGAATCCAGTAAGTAAAACTGGAACAAATGGGGACCTGGGGGCTGCCAGGGCGCCTGGGCTCTCCTGCAAGCAGCGCTGCCATATGCACAGGATGAGTCAGGACGCCGAGCAGGGGCTGAGCCCGCTCTGAGCAGGGTGAAACCAGCATGATGCAGTGAGCAGCCAGGCGGCAGGTTGCAGCCTGGGGTCCCACGCCTCCCTCCACTGTTCTTCCAAAGATTTCCCTGACTTAGGAACACCGACAGCCTGCTGCTCACCGGACTGTGGCAGGCTGGGTGTTGGGCTTCTGTGGGAGTGAAGGCTCACCAAGGCTGGGCGGGCATTTCTGACCTCACCATTAGGAGCAGCAAATATGGTGAAGAATGAGTGTGGGAAGAGAAACAGGGCCCCAGGTAGGAGGCCTGCCTTCCAGCCCTGCCCCATCCCAGCTTGGTGTGCCTGCCCTTGGCCTGCCGCCTCCGTCTCCAGGCATCGAACTCCTCATGTGTAGCAGAATTCCTTTGTAGCAATGGTTCTTAATGGGGGTGAACAACAGAATCACCCGAAGAGCTTTAAGTATAGGCCGCCCCCGCTCATCTTATGGAATCAGGCCAAGCTATGAACATTCTGAAACCTCTACAGGGGAGAGGGAAGGAGGGGATGGGGGTGGGGGAGGGTGTCATGTCCACCTGGTCGTGGGGGTCCTGTAAGGCTGACCTCCTGTCCTGTGGGTTCCTCTACCTCCAACTCACTCTCAGGAAAATGACCATGACACTCCATTCTGGTAAGTCCTTCTTACTGATGAGAACAGGACAAGTGCCCACTGAGGCAGGAAATACCACAGCCCCTGCAAGTGCCCAACAAGTCAATACTCTCCCTGACTCAGCAACAGAAGAGCAACGCCCCCTAGAGTGCACAGGAGGCACTGTCCCTGCCCTAGGTGGTCCCCTCTCCCCTCTAAGTGAAAGAGGAACTAAGAAGGCCGGCAAGGAGACAGATTATCCCCTCCTTCCCAGCTGACTTCCCAGGAGGATCCTGGAACTGTGACAAGGACAAAAACAACAGCACTGGTCATTGCCATCAACTGAGTCATCACCATGTGCCAGGGGCTGGGGTGGGCACCTCTCATGCTTCATCTCACAATGGCCTCTGTGGGGGAAGCAGGCCTGACACATTCAGGCCTGGAGAAGTTTAGTAAATGACCAAAGTCACCCAGCTTGTAAGTGGAGAAGCCAATATGCAAACTCAAGCCCACCTCCCTCCAAGGACCAAGCTCTTAACACCTACGCTTCATGCTAAGTGATAGGCAGTTCATAACCTTAAAGTCCACTAGTGACTTTAGGACGACACAGTTCAGGACAATTAGTTCAGGACGTGGCAGTCATGACTCAAAAGGCTGGGCAATGCCCAAGAGCAGGCAGTAATCCTTTCTAAGGAGTTTATACCATACGATTTATGGGACACACAGAAGCAAAGGCCCACAACAGCCACTTAAAGGGTGAAAAATTTCTAAAACAATCCTTCCCTGAGTGGAAGGACAGCCTCAGAGCCTAGAAACACCCCCACCTACTCTTCATCCTCATTGTCTGCTTCCTCTCTGCTGTGCTTCAGAGGGAATTTTGAGTCAAACACAAAAATTAAAGAAATAAAGATGACGGACAGCCCGGCTGGCGTTAAGAGTACCTCAGACTTACTCTGAGTCTCAACATTTCCACAATCTGCTTATGTCCTGGGCTCCATTCAGCTCGCTCAGCATGGGGGACAGAGGAGCGTCCCCCGTTTGTGGTCAGGCACAGGCCTGAAAGTCTGGCTGATCAGCTTCTCTCAGTCACCAGAAAGGCACCAAAGGACGCAGGCCATGGGCTGACCTGGGACCACACTGGCCTGAAATGTCCCTTCTGGGGAGGGCTTAGTTCACGAGCTGTCCTCTGGCCTCCACTAGGAAAAGATCCCACTAATCCCACTCAAAGACCATATCAGGAGCAAGTATGGGAAAGGCTGCGAGTGGCCAAGAACAACTACACAGAGAATGAAATTCTTTGATCTTCAAAATGTTGAGTCATGTGAAAATGAATCAAAAATGTATTTCTGGCTGGGCACGGTGGCTCACACCTGTAATCTCAGCACTGTGGGCGGATCACCTGAGGTCAGGAATTCAAGATCAGCCTGGCCAACATGGTGAAACCCCGTCTCTAATAAAAATACAAAAATTAGCCAGGCATGGTGGCACATGCCTGTAATCCCAGCTACTTGGGAGACTGAGGCAGAATTGCTTGAACCCAGGAGGCAAAGGTTGCAGTGAGCCGAGACCACATCATTGCACTCCAGCCTAGGCAACAAGAGCAGAAGTCTGTCTCAAAAAACAAAAAAACATTTGCAATATACATTTGAAGCAATGACCCAGGAGATAGGAAAAGTCATCAAACTGAATAGTTAAGGACTGTGCATATTATTGTAAACAAAATTATATCTTAAATGATAAATAAAAAGCATCAATGAAAGCAGCAGAAATAGCTCCTGAGAGCACTAAAGACCACACACAACACCGGGAAAGTTAGCTCTGATAAAGACCGCTGCTGCCAAGCCTGTTAGGTTTCCAGCTCCTATTTACCTTCGATTCTAGAACCACAGTGCGCCAAAGGCCCTGCGAGAGGGTGGTGTGCAGAGGGCCATGCTGATCTCAGACTCAGCTCCCGTCAGTCTCTCCTGTTTCTCTGCCAGTCGCAACCTGCAGCCGCAATGCTGTGAGCTATGCCAGTGAGACTTGGGACGCAACGCTGCAGCTGGGCTGAGGCGCACACTACCGCCCACCCCTCCTGTCCACTGCACACAATCACAGCAGCGAGTTAGGCAAGAATGAAGGTCAGACTTCCCAGTGCTTGATGACAAAGGCTGGTTAATAGCAGGCAGAACCTTCTCAGCAAGAGAATCTGACCTTCCCTAAATACTGCAGTCGTCAATTGAGAAGAGTTGGTGGTTCTCAACAATGTCTCAAGACACATGGAAAGCACATGCATGTTAACACCAGTAGGCAGAAGAACCAGGCCCAGGCAGGTCCAGGGAGGGTCTGCCACCTCAGACCACTAACCAGGTCCTCTGGGAGGCTGTGGGTCCCCTGAAGTACTAGATTCCTAACACTTTAAAGGCCTAAAAAAAGCCTGGCAATGTGTCCAAGACAAGACTGCCTCTCAGCCGGATGATATGAGAGGCCTCTGCTCTTGGGTACAGCTTAAATGAACTGAGAGTGGTACCACTGGTTAATGGATTATATCATAATGTTCATCAGAAGCTGTGACTCGGTTGATGGCATCACAGGAATAGAGTGCAATCTGCTAACGAAAAGTAATGACAAGAGGGTTTTGGTGATTAAAGAAATTTAAAATCACTGTATTAAACCAGCTTAATAAAAAACACACATTGGCCAGGCACAGTGGCTCATGCCTGTAATCCCAGCACTTTGAGAGTCCGAGGCAGGCAGATCACCTGAGCCTTCCAAGTAGCTGGGGTTACAGGTGTGCACCACTACGCCTGGCTAATTTTTTTTTTTTTGAGACGGAGTCTCACTCTGTTGCCCAGGCTGGAGTCCAGTGACGCAATCTCAGCTCACTGCAAGCTCCGCCTCCCAGGTTCACGCCATTCTCCTGCCTCAGCCTCTCGAGTAGCTGGAACTACAAGCGCTCACCACCACGCCCGGCTAATTTTGTGTATTTTTAGTAGAGACGGGGTTTCACCCTGTTAGCCAGGATAGTCTCAATCTCCTGGCCTCAAGCAATCCACCCACCTCGCCTTCCCGAAGTGCTGGGATTATAGGTGAGTGCCACCGTGCCTGGCCTATTTTTTTTTTAAAAGAAAACAAAAAAGAACAGAGCAGAACTGCTCTTTGAGGTTGATTCCAGTGGAAGTGATAGAAAAGAGAAAGCAAGAGAAAAAAAAAGCAGAAAAAGGGAAGAGGGTCTTTCCTGGGAATGAGTCCTTCCGGGTAAGTCTCACATCATAATGAGGCTGGTGTGTTCCTATCCAAATCACTGCAGAAGGGTAATAAGATGATTTAAATTAATCTAAAGAAGAGGTTATTAAATCTGGGATCCATGAATCTCATGATATTACATGGAAAATTTTATAGACATGGGAAAGTCGGTAGTATCTCTCACTAGATTCTCAAATAGGTCTATTATTCCCCAAAGGGATAAAAACCACCAATAGGAAAAGGAAAGCAAGGATGAAAAATAAGAATTAAATATATAAACATGAATTGCAGCCATGATACACGCAGTGATTATTTCTCTTCTTGTCTTCCCTAGTAGGTTTCTTGTTAGGTCTGTTTATATGAACACACCCAAATATAACAGAGTTCTTTGGCATAAGCTGCCCTGGGCTAACAGACATCTTAAATAACCACAAGAATCTGGCCAACTAAGTCTGGAATAAGCTCAATAGGCAAAGGAAGAGAAGAACCAGACAGACTCTCACTCAACTTCACATCCCCATGTCCATGAGAGACTCAACAAGCCTCATTTCTAACACAACAGTTCTCCATCTTTTGGTCTGAAGACCTTTTCACACTTTTAAAAATTCCCTAAGACCCCAAGATTTTTGTTAATATGATTACATCTACAAATATGGATCAGAAAGTAAAACAGGATGGGTCCAGTGGCTCACACCTGTAATCCCAGCCCTTTGGGAGACTGAGGCAGGAGGACAGCTAGAGGCCAGGAGTTCAAGATCAGCCTGGGCAATATAGTGAGACTCCATCTCCACGAAAAAAATTTTTTTAATTAGTGAGGCATGGTAGTGCATGCCTGTAATTCCGGCTACTTGGGAGGCTAAGATGAGAAGACCACATGAGCCTAGGAGTTCGAGGTTACAATGAACTATGATCACACCACTGCACTCCAGCCTGCATGACACAGGACCCTGTCTCTAAAATTTATATATATATATATATATATATATTTGAGATGGAGTCCTACTCCGTGGCCCAGGCTGGAGTGCAGTGGCACGATATCAATTCACTGCAACCTCCACCTCCCAGGTTTAAGCAATCTTTCTGCCTCAGCTTCCTGGGTAGCTGGGATTACAGGTGTGTGCTACCATGCCCAGCTAATTTTTGTAATTTTAGTAGAGACAGGGTTTTACCATGTTAGCCAGGCTGGTCTCGAACTCCTGACCTCAACTGATCCCTTTGCCTCTGCCTCCCAAAGGGCTGGGATTACAGGCATAAGCTACTTTGCCTGGCCCCAAAATAAAAAAAAAACCTCTTTTCTAAAAAAAGAAGAATGAGAAGAGTGGAATTATTTTTGTAATTCTCTTTAATGTCTAGCTTAATAAGATGCAGCTGGGTCCTCATATTTGATTCAATCAGCATTCAACTTGCTGTGAGGGAGTATTCGGTTAAAATATATGAAGAAAATCTGGCCCCATACAGATAGATATAGGCCTTTTCAGATTACTGTGAATAGTCTGTGATTCTACATTAAAGCCTGACAAGAGATTGCTTCTAAAGATGAGGGAGGTGGGGAATCTGAAATGTATCAATGAACTTTCCACACTCTTACATTAATAAACTCCCCTGGTCCATCTTGCACTTTCAGCAGAGCTTTTACCCCAGTGCATGACTGGAACATCCTGCACTGGCCAGGTGGAAGACACCGTTTCAGTGTGTTATGTAGATCTCCCAGATACAGAAACATTTTATTACAGAATTCCTAAAAAATCACATTGTTAATATCACCTCTGCTTACATCAGAAGTCTTATAAGAACTGGGAAACTGGCCGGGCATGGTGGCTCACACCTATAATCCCAGCACTTCGGGAGGCCAAGGTGAGCGGATCACTTGAGGTCAGAGTTTGAGACCAGCTTGGGCAACAAAGTGAGACCCTGTCTCTACAAAAAATACAAGAATTAGCCGGGAGTGGTGGCAAAGACCTGTAGTCCCACCTACTCCGGAGGCTGCAGTGGGAGGCTCACTCGAGCCCAGGAGGTCAAGGTTGCAGTGAGCTGAGATTGTGCCACTGCACTCCAGCCTGACTCAAGGGAAAAAAAAAAAAAAAAAAAAAAGAACTGGGAAACTGTCAGTAGTTAGGAAACTGTCAGGCTTACAGGGATAAATACAAGTTTTCCTTTATCACTAGCAACAAATACTGTTAGTTGTTTTTGTTGAGGAATATGTTCACTTTGTTCATTTTCAAGAAAATGTCCACCAAAAACCCAAGTCTGTGTCACCATAACAGTCATTCTTCCAGATAAAAGCAGCTTGGTCAGGCACAGTGGCTCATGCCTATAATCCCAGTACTCTGGGAGGCCTAGGCGGATGGATCACTTGAGCTCAGGAGTTTGAGACCAGCCTGGGCAATATGACAAAATCCTATCTCTACAAAAAATACAAAAATTAGCTGGGCATGGCAGCACACGCCTGTAGTCCCAGCTACTGTGAGGGCTAGGGTGAGAAGATCAGTTGAGCCCAGGAGGCTGAGACTGTGGCTGCAGTGAGCCAAGATTATATCACTGGACTCCAGCCTGGGCAATAGTGCAAGACCCTGTCTCAAATAAATAAATAAAAAACAACAACAAAAAATAAAATAAAAGCAGCTAGTTCAGGTTGCAATTCAGACAAGTGCACATGTGCTTTCCCTCAAGGCCACACCCATCACACTTCAGGTCCAGCAGCAGTGCTGTGTGCACCCCTCCCATGCTGTCTCACAGAACATTAAAAGGCAAGGGTTGAGATTTAATCACGTGAACAATTTTATTATATCAAGACCATTCTTAACTCATATGAGCCTTTTTTGCCCCCCGTGAGTAGGTGACAGTAAAGAATGCAGGGGCTACTAGTAGAGTCTGGTGCCACAGCCTGGAATCACGTGAGGGTGCCGGCAATTTTACCTATCATTGCTTTTCACCATCAGGCAATGTCAACAGTACAAGAGACTCATACCGTATGATTCTGAAAACAGTTTAGATCCTGAGGACCCCCTTGAGAACCGCTGCCCTAACAAATGCCTTGCATGGCCGCGGCTCCTTTCAGAGCATGGCGGCACCTCGGAACGAAGCCATTCCTCCCTCAACTCTGCAGCCAGCCAATCGGGATTATTTAAATACTTCTGAGGCTCACATGAAAGCTAAGGCTCTTCAGAATATATCTTCTGACTTTTTCTCAGAAACACAAGGCCAAAAAAAGGATGGTCAGCAGCAGAGACTATTAATTAAATTTACAGTGTGTATCTCGACACCAGTCCTATAAGGTAATGACACTGGAGAAAGAGAAGGCAATGGGAATGCGGGCTCAAGGGCAGTCAGAGCCAGTAAATCTTGGCAGGCAAGACAGAGTGGAGCCAGCGCTAGGTGTGTCTGTGCGAGACTCAATTAAGCTCCCTCTCAGAGGATGCAGTACAGCTGTGAGTCTCGGTGACCAAGGACCTGAGAGAAGCCACAGCGTGTGACAGGAGAGACAAAGACATAGCTAAAGGACAGTGGGCAGCTTCGGCCTCAATGCTTTCCTTTAGATTTCCCTCAGGTTTGGTCAAAAGGAATCCAGAGACAAAGAAATAAAAGCCAAAAAAACACTCTCTGAAAGCTATATTCACCCCAAATGCAGGATGAAAAACTACAAATAGCATTTCTCTCACTTGCAATTACTGGGCCTGGACTGCATCTAAACTAAAAATGAGATTCTTTGCCATAGTGGCTTTTGTTGTTTTGAGATAGGGTCTGGCTCTGTTGCCCAAGCTGGAGTGCAGTGGTACAATCTCAGCTCACTGTAGCCTTGATCTCCTGGGCTCAAGTGATCTTCTCACCTCACTCTCCCAAGTAGCTGGGACTACAGGTGTGTGCCATCAAGTCTGGCTAATTTTTGTATTTTTTTGTAGAGGTGGGGTTTTGCCATGTTGCCCAGGCTGGTCTGCCATAGTTTTTTGTATGGTTTTTGGTAGAGACGGGATGTTACTATGTCACCCAGGCTGGTTTCAAACTCCTGGCCTCAAGCAATCCTCCTGCCTCGGCCTCCCAAAGTGCTAGGATTACAGGCATGAGCCACCATGCCTGGTCTAAAAATGAGATTCTTAAGCCCAAAGTGACCAGATGAAGTGGCTCATACCTGTAATGACAGCATTTTGGGAGGCCCCATGAGGCAGGAGGATGGCTTGAGGTTAGGAGTTCAAGACCAGCCTGGGCAACACAGTGAGCCCTCATCTCTACAAAAACTTTAAATTAAAAAAAATAAAAGCCCAAGTTACTGTCAAGGCCATGAAATGAGTCACCGGAATAATGAGCCTGAGAACAGGAAACAGAATGTCAGGCTCTATCCAGCAAAGCTTCCAAATCTAATAGGAGACATTATTGTCCATGGCCTTTGTGCTCCCAGTCGCCTCCAGATCTCAGGAGAAGTGAACCATGGGGGCACAGAGGCCGATGGGGGCACAGAGGCCGATGGGGCCACAGATCTCAGAACCAGCGACTAGCAGCGTGCTCACTCCCGCTTTCCTGCAAGCTCCATAGCACATAGCTGCCCTGCAGTCACACCCGAGGTCGGCTCCAGCACAGAAGGCCATTCTGGAGACCTCTCAGCAGGGGAGGCTCCAGCTGGGAACATGGCTGCTCTGGCTCTGGCAGTGTCGCAAGCGTAACCATTTTTAAGGGTACGGAGTGATGCCCAAAAGCATTTCACAGCCTCAATCAATTCAGGGAAAAGACCATGAACCAAAATGACAATCTCGTTCTAATCTGCTCTGTCCCTCTTTCAGAGGATTTGTGATATTTGCTGATGAGAAATGGGTGCTTCCTTAGCAGATGTCTTCCTAAGAATGGGGAATGTGAACCCTGGTTTACCTATGCGACTTCTATGCGACTTCCTGCTCTTAGATTTCGCTCTCTGCTGAAGAGGTCCCATGCTGTCACCTGGTGGAAAAAATGAGAAACTGCCTTGTGTGCTCAGGCCATGACAAAAGCATTCCTGTTAAAGGAAGTTACCCTTTACTACAGATGCTGGGGGACAATGCTGACCCTGCGCTGCCTCACCTACTGTGCCATCTACTCCAGACAGAGCACCTTACTAAGATCCTCAGCTACCAACCAACCTCAGGTGGAATAAATTGTCCCAGCGGCAGTCACCACAGCCACCCCACACTTGCTAAAGCGAGATGGAGGACTGAAGAGTCAGGAGGACAAAGCAGGGGCCGGGGAGGACGCGAAGAAGGGAGGATTTCATCAAGGGGCAGGATTGAGCAAGGAGAAACACACAGGTAAGCCTCGCCAACAAAAAACACTGCCCTTGGGATTTTTACACATTTTTAGCCAAACAGCCGGAAGAACCAATGAGAAATACAGAAGTTTACAAGATAATAAAGTTAAATGGTTTCATCGCGATATATTAAAATAAGAAAAAGCCTACCTGTTCACCAAGTTACAAATACAATAAAACTATCTTCTTATATAACATGGATAAAAGAAAAATAAGGACAAGAATATCCCCAAACAGGCTGGGCATGGTGGTTCACACCTGTAATCCCAGCACTTTGGGAGGCCGAGGCAAGGTGGATCTCTTGAGGTCAGGAGCTCGAGACCAGCCTGGCCAATGTGGTGAAACCCCATCTGTACTAAAAACACAAAAATTAGCCGAGTGTGGTAGCAGGCACCTATAATCCCAGCTACTTGGGAGGCTGAGGAAGGAGAATCGCTTGAACCCAGAAGGCAGAGGCTCCAGTGAGCAGAGATCGCACCATTGCACTCCAGCCTGGGCAACAAGAGCAAAATTCCATCTCAAAGAAAAAAAAAAAAAAAAACAAAAAGAATATCCCCAGTTATTCCCAGAGGTGGATTTGTACTTTCTACCTTGGGTTCTTCTACTGATGGCAGGGTGCTTTACTGGGCTCCAAGAAAGGCTATGTAGCCAGGCTAGAAGCAAAAGCTCTGTGACTCCTGCTTAAACCCACTGAAAAGAACCTATCACAAGAGGATACTCCAGAGGTAAAAGAAGGGAACCTGGTATCTTTGAGGGAAAAAAATGAGAAATTAGAGAAGGGCTATTCCCAGGACTAGAAAGAAAACAAAACAAAGGCTGGTGCAGGTCATAGAAGCTGAGTGGGCCTTACTGGCCTCTGAGCACTGACCAAGGCTCCTAGCCTGGGTGAGACTTGCACACAGGCTTCCCAGGAGCAAAAGTTACTTGAGCCTGGACAGCAGGAATGCCGTACTATCTGTTCCAGGCCCAAACTGGCGAGATCCTCCAGAAAATTGTGCCCTAAATAACAACCTAGGGCTGACCCTGGCTTGAAGCCTCAAAGTCATGTTTAATTCAACTTAAATAAATAATGTGTTATTAGTTGTATACCAGATTGATGAAATAAGATTTACAGCTACTACGCATTTTCCAAATTTTCTAAAATGAAGCTACATTGGCTTTATAATCAGAAATAGGGTCAGCAACAAAATTTTATTAATAACAAAAACCTATTTACTATTCATAACCTGCCTTAAAGAATGTTAATATCCACACTGAGTGTATGATACCATGGATCCAGAGACCGTTCTGAGCTTTCAGAGAGACCGCAGTGCTCCTTAAACCCTTGTGGTCTGAAATTCCCACTTGTGCCATGGCAGCCTGTGGTCATGAACATTATTCAAATAAGCCCAGAACCACACAAAACATTTTCTTTGCAGCTTCTCTTCTGATTTAGGAGGCATAACTGGAAAATCAAGGAGATGTAAAAGGGCTATAAAGGGCACAACCATGTCAATATCAGGTAGTTTTCAAGGTTCCTTCTGTCATCAGAGTCTCGCTTTAAATGAATACCGACACATCTATTTTGAAAGTGTGTTAAATCAGCAGGCAGGGCTGCTTTACACATAGCCATCTCCAATCCATTATCCCTCCTGTTCTCACAGTGAAGTGTTATCTGGCCCTTCCAAGACAAGATTTTCTCTCCCTGACTCAGTTTTGAGAAGGTGAAAATCACAATCATGAGTGGAAATGAAATGAATCATCTTAATAAGCAGCAGTCACCCCCAACCTCCTCCTTATACAACTGACTCAACACCTCCTTCTTCAAACCACCCCTGGCTGCTCTCACGAAGTGGGCCCCAGGCCTCCCCTAGCTCGCCTCCCAGGAAGACAGCATCTAGAGGCCACAGGCTGTCTCCACGCCTCTGCAGTGCCCCAGCACGTGGGTTGAGAGCAAGCTGAGCAACACAAAATGAGCACGAGGGAACTTGCCTTTTCCATCTGTTGCTGATGCTTCTTGTAAATGTCTGATTGACCTAAAAATAAACATTTAGAGAACAAAAAGTTAGCTGGCAAATCTGCACTCCTCTCTATTTGCAGCTCTAGTAACTTGAGACTGAATTCCTCAATTATATGCTGAAAGGTTGGACTAGATCACTTTAGAGCACTCTTCCTAAAATAGGGTATGGTTGATAAACAACATGCCTGAGGTAAAGTCGCCCTCTGCTGGCCAAATCTGTGGCAGTAAGTCTAGCAGGGACCAGAGTGTGAAGAAAAAACAAAACTCCATCATTTAATGCTCCTGTTAATCTCTTACTCCCACAACCACCCCCCACCCAACACTCCCATGACAATGGAGCATCACTGAACTCACCTGCCACCAGGAGAGAATAAACCCAAGAAGAAAGTCACCAGCTGACTTCTAGAGTCTAGGTCTAGGAGCTGTGAACATACAGCTCCATACAAACTCATTGAGTGGAGATTTTTAACATTGCTGGAAAATGCCAGCCTCCAGGGACACCGTTTCGGGCTGTGATGTGCTGATAACTAATGACCATCATTACGGTTCAGGCAGAGGAACATTAACATTATTACAGAAGCCGCAGGTGAGAGGTGGAGGCACCATGAAAAGCCACCAACGGAGAGACTACCCTGAGGGCTAAGCAGGGCACAGGCAGACAGGCTGTGTGAGGGAAGGCAGCTGGGGTCTGACACTGTCACTCACTCTTGTCAGCAAATCAATTACTCTTGAAATCCTCCGTAATTTGCACACCTGTGAGAGGAGCTATCTGCTTGAGAACTGAATGGACCACCACACGAAAGCTAACCAGTACACTGCTGGCCCTGAAGCAATGCTGGCTGAATCGGGATGTTTACAAGTATTATTATTATTAATTAATTAATTTATTTATTTATTTTGAGACACAGTCTTGCTCTGTTGCCAGGCTGAGGTGCAGTGGCATGATCTTGGCTCACTGTAACCTCAGCCTCCTGGGTTCAAGTGATTCTCCTGCCTCAGTCTCCAGAGTAGTCGGGACTACAGGCGCACGCCACCATCCCCAGCTAATTTTTGTATTTTTAGTTGAGACGGGGTTTCACCATGTTGGCCAGGATGGTCTTGATCTCTTGACCTCATGATCCGCCTGGCCTAAAAAATATTACTAATCTTGAATCATCTCTCCAGTACTTACTTTTTTTCATTTCACAGTAATTTTTAGGATATTTACCTTAAGGAATTTTGCCATTTGGAATCTGCTCATTAGTGTTGTAATTAACAAGGGGCAGGAAATGGCTGCTTACACCTCGACAGCTTGTTGGGGTTCCTTACATTTGACTGTTCTGATAGTGGCATGTGTAAAAAGCAGGGCGTTGGCTGGGCGCGGTGGCTCACGCCTATAATCCCAGCACTTTGGGAGAGGTAGGCAGGCGGATCACGAGGTCAGGCAATCAAGACCATCCTGGCTAACACAGTGAAACCCTGTCTCTACTTAAAAAAATACAAAAAATTAGCCGGGCGTGGCGGCGGGCTCCTGCAGTCCCAGCTACTCAGGAGGCTGAGGCAGCAGAATGGTGTGATCCCGGGAGGTGGAGCTTTCAGTGAGCCAAAATCGTACCACTGCACTCCAGCCTGGGTAACAGAGCAAGACTCTGTCTCAAAAAAAAAAAAGTAGGGCATGAACCTCTGTTCCCTAATGAGGCGCTCTTTTCGATCTGGAAACAATGCTGGACATCCTATGTTATAGATACCCGAGTGACTAATTCCTCTGCAGGACTGCAGGAGGCTGCAGTGAGAAGGAAGAGTCATTCATACTCCACCGGATGCGGTGGCTCATTCCTGTAATCCCAGCACTTTGGAAGGCTGGGGTGGGAAGATCACTTGAACCCGGGAGTTTGAGACCAGCCTGGGCAACATAGCAAAACCCTGTCTCCAAAAAATTGGCTGGGTATGGTAGTGTGTGCCTGTGGTCCCAGCTACCCAGGAGGCTGAGGTAGGAGCATCATTCATTCTCTCTTCTATGCTGGTAGCTGTCTGGTGAACTGATACTAGATCATGTGTGATGTATGAGGGAATTAGGGTGAAGAGTGAATCTAACTGGCTGGAATGAGAAGTATTCTCCACTGGCACCACGTTATAAATAATGAGAGTAACTGACAAACCCCTGGATCCTCAAAAATATTAATTTATTGGATGGGGCACTGCAATAAGCAGCACCTCAGCCAGGTGTGGTGGCTCACGCCTGTAGTCCCAGCACTTTGGGAGGGCAAGGCAGGTAGATCACCTGAGGTCAGGAGTTTGAGACCAGCCTGGCCAAAATGGCGAAACCCTGTCTCTACTAAAAATACAAAAAAAAATTAGCCGGGCATGGTGGCACGCACCTGTAATTCCACTACTCAGGAGGCTGAGGCAGGAGAATCATTTGAACCTGGGAGGCAGAGGTTGCAGTGGGCTGAGATTGAGCCATTGCACTCCAGCCTGGGCAACAAGAGCGAAACTCCATCTCGGGTTTAAAAAAAAAAAAAAAAAGAAGAAGCACTTCACTTCTAATTGAAGGCAGGGGTAAATCTATTTTAAAATTTATTTCAAAAGAATTGCATTCCAATAGCCATGGAAGCAGATCACCAAAGGTGAAGTGTTTTATTGCTGCTAGTCTTCTGAATTTCCACCACTTTGCATGTGATTTAATAAGGATATTTTCTCATCAACCACTGACTTGACACTAACACTTCTTTATACAGACCCAAAGCACAATCTATGCATCTAAACACTGCCATTTCCAGGAATGGAGCAATCCATTCTGAAAATATCAAAAATGGTTGTGTGCTGAGAACTATCACTAGTTTTATGTTAATGAACTTCTTCATTTTCCACCTAAGTTGGCAAGAACTGGCTGTTTATGGGATTTCGCCAACTCCCTATCACCACCACAAATTCAGGCTGCTACTTTAAGTTACTACCAAGTTCTCATTTCCCAATTCCTCTCTATTGTCTTAGAACTCTGTTAAAAGCCAGCTCATGGTGATGGATTAGCTCTACCAGAATCCCCTGAGTAACTGGAAAAAGACACAGGGTTCTGCCCCTGGAGGCTGATTCAGGTCAGTCTGGGACTCAGAAAGCTGTACTTTTAAACACACATCCCATGTGACTGAGATCAATTTGGGAATGGCCAGTTCAGCTGTCGGGTTTGACAGCCAAGCTTTCATGTGGCCTCCCTCCCTGTGAGCTACTCACCACACCACTGGGAAGAGGATGGCACCACAACACAGCAGGTCGACCAGAAAGAGAGAGTCCTTCCACAAGCCATATTCAGTCGTGCCCTCCTCGGTGGACTCTATGATGATGTAGGCTACATTTGCCAGGACCTACAGACATGAGAATTTGCTGAGGTCCCAAAGCATGGGTGCAGCACTGTTACGACGCTAGCAGCCCCAATGAGGGGTGTACACCTTGGCCTCTAGACCCGCAATGTGCAACCACAGCATTCTTTCCGGTCCCACATGCTCTTCCAGAACTCTGCCACTCTGCTATCAAGGAGAGTCTCTATGCCATCCCCCTGAATCTGGACAGGCCTGTAATTGCTCTAATACAGTAAGATGGAAGGCTGCTGTGAGATTTCCAAGGTAGGTAAAGCTTCCACCCAGCTCTCTTGGGACCTTTGGAGCCCTAAGCCTTCTTGTAAGAAGTTTGGCTACCCTGAAACTACCCTGCTGTACAGACCATGCAGAGACGGAAAGACCCCCCAGGAGCCCCAGCTGTCCCAGTCCCCACCTGAGCAAGCTTTTCAGCCCAGAAGACAGATGCGAGTGGAGACTTCAAGACGCTCCCAGTCATGGTGTGACTATGACCACAAGACCCAAGCCAGACCCACCCAGCTAGCCACTCTTGAATCCTAACCCACAGAAACTGAGAGAGAGAATGAAGGGTTACTGTTGTTTTAAGTTGCTGGGTTTCGGGGTGATTTGTTACGCAGCAGTAGATAACAGGGACTTTGCTTTTCAGGTACCCCTAACCCAGTGGAGTCACTCAGGTGCTGGACTGCTGGACAGGTGGCACTTAACACCCTATTTAGCCACAATGCCCACACTCTTCAGGCCCTGGTGCTCAGTGACAATAACTCATCTAAGTGCCAGACAATGGAACTGTGTTTTCAGAGACCAGAGCGGTGAGAACAGCTGATTCCAGCCCCACAGCTGAGTGGCCACACTGCTGCTCATGGGATCATTCAAGTCCAGGTCCTCCCCACACAGGACATGGCAAGTGCTTCCACTGAGGTTCACCAGTGTCTGCACACTGCTTCTCCCTCCAAAGGTAAGGCTTTGCCTCATATACTCAGGCCCGTTATTAGGCTCTTAGCATAAGTCTTTATAAAAAGTCCTTCCGCTGGCTAAACTGAGATGCCGCAGAGCATAAGGGAAATTTACCACTTATAATACATCCTTTTGAAGATTACCACTGGGAATGGATGCAGAGATGATCATCCCACCTGTATACCCTATGAGAAGTCCCTGGTCCCAAATACTCTGACTGACTTGCTGTAAAGGTAATCCTCCACACTTTGCATGTAAAATCTGTAGTACTATTATTCAGCAAGTCTCTAAGTGTAATTTCTCTTTCTATACAGGACTTAGAAATCAAATTACCTAAAACTTCATTTAATACTAACGCAAAAAATATCTGAAATTTCAGCATCTCGATTGATACCCAGCTTCTGGGTTCTTCCCTGTCCCACGTTGCTCGTGAAGCCCTGTCTATCCAAAACATTAGCATCTGTGGCTCTATCTAAAAAGACAAAGTAGGGCTGGGTGTGGTGGCTCATACCCGTAATCCCAGAACTTTGGGGAGCCAAGGCAGAAGGACTGCTTGAGCCCAGGAGTTTGACACCAGCCTGGGCAAAACAGTGAGACCATGCATCTACTAAAAAAAAAAAAAAAAAAATTTAAAAATTAGTCAGGCGTGATGGTGCGCACCTGTGGTCCCAGCTACTCGGGAGACTGAGGCAGGAGGATTGCCTGAGCCCAGGAGTTCAAGGCTGCAGTGAGCCATGATCACCACTGCACTCCAGCCTGGGCGACAGAGTGAGACACTGTCTAAAAATAAAAAGACAAAGTAGAAAACAAAGGCTTTCACATCTTACATTCAAAATTCCATTTTGTCCTTAATTCACACACTACATGAGAGACAGAATGTTCCCAATGTTGAACAATGTGCCAAGAGTGTTCTTAAAACACCATTTTGCATGGACATCATCTACTCCTTACTTAGAAACTTTCTGTCACTGCCCATGGCCAAAAAGTTTTAACTTTTCAGGCTGACATTCAAGGCCCCTCCCAGACTAGTTCCATTGTCTAAATACTCATAACTTTCTTAATTTGTTAAATGTCCTTATTTTCTCAGAGTGGTATTCCATGGAACTGTGTGTGTCTGTCTTTCAGGGAAGCCCAGGACTGGCTTCCTGGAAGGCTGTGCCCCACAACAGCACAGTTCAGGCTGGTGGGGGGAGACTCTAGAGGGATGAGGGAATCTACTAAAGGGAAGGGGAGCACGCAGCCAGGTGACAATGCAGGCTCCGTCATTCACAACTCCAAGACCTCACCAGGCTGTAGGACTCAGTCTGGCTAAAGAAGTGGCCCTGGTGGCTCAACAGCTGAAAGACCGGCACAGTCCCTCAGCACGTTTTGCTCAGCAGGCAGCAGGGTCATGTGTATCTACTGCTATGCCACTGCCTCTGTCACATCCCTTTCTTTCAACACTCAGGCCAGCCCCATCTCTGTCACAAAGCCCTCCTTGATCCTTCCAACTTGAGTACTTACTCTCTCCTTGGGAACCCACAGCAACTCGCCTGTCCCATTCATTAGATGTCAACACACGTTCCTCATTATTGAACGTGAGGGTGGATGAGGTCTGTCAGAACTCGGAGAGGAGCTTTGCTGCAAACTCTGCCAGAGTTGGGAGGGCTGATCTGGGTGCCTCAGGAGTTGTCCCCTTCTACCCCCAAACTTCCACATTTACTTTGTGCTCCAAAATGTGAGAACAGCTGACGGGGACAACTCTGTCAAGCAGATGCTGTCTGGGCAAGCACAGCAGGGTAGTTGTGCGTTCCTGCTAAAACCTCTGTTCATTGTAAGTTCTTTACATCCAAGTTCTGCTTCCAGTAAGAGAAGGCTCCTCCCCCAGTAGACTCATAGCCTTGTAAGGCTGGCCTCAGTCCTCAGCCCCAAACATGGTAAGGATTTAGGAAATGTTTGCCCCTCATGTCTACTACCATATTCTACCTGTGGAAACTGACTGGTGTAGTTCACGGTTTTAAAATACTTTATTAATAAAATCACTACATCTCTGAGCTTCCTCGCCAACAGCACCATTTAGTTATGAAGCAAATGATGCAGAAGAGAAAACAGTACTGTGTGTTACTGTGTGTCTCCCTACACTGTCAGCAGCTCTCTACTCAAAATCTAGGTGCCCAAAGGCCAGTGGCTGACTGATGGCCAAGCATCTCCCAGTGCAATGACCTGAAGTCTATTCAGGATTCAGAAAGAGAATCCCAGTCTTCAACCTCCACTAACAGAAGCTGGGGTTTCAGGGTGAGCTGACTCCCTCTTGCCATACAGGCTTGGAGCTGAGCCCTGCTAAGTGCCAAGAGAGAAAATGACAAACAGGATGAAGGTTCCTTTACCTGGAGTGGGATGACAATCATGAAGATCTTTTTGTCTTTATCAGAAAGGATGTGCTTAATGAAAGCCCAGCCAGTGCCAATGAGTGCAATGGTGATGAAGAGTAGCGCCCCTTTCAAACTGGAAGAGAAAACAAGGAACAGACACCAGCAGGTCTCTTTAGACTCTCACTGCCAGTTAGATTGCATAGCTCATTCTGAGTTCACAAGCTTATTACAAAAGACGGGCAGCCAAATTTAGGAAATACATCATACATGAGCACCACTTCCTTCAGGGCACACAAAGTTAGCTCTGCACTCCACAGCCTGAACAGCCAATGGCCACAGGGAGGCAGGAGCATGCCGCTAAGCCTGAGTTCCCAAGTCTGGACAGCCACCCATGAGCTACACTCCTCTAGTATGGCAGAGGCCCAGATAGGCTGCCACGGGAGGGCAGGGCTGGTTAACTTGGGGCAGGTTGTTACCCACTCCCACTTGTCTTGTATGTCATTTCATGGTGTATTTCACATGGACCTGCATACTTACAGGTGAGTTATGTAGTACACAACAGCCCAGCCTTCGATAGGGAAGCCCTGGGAGGAGATGTAGTGGTAGTCAATCTGAAATCAAACAACTGCATTTCAGAATCACTCTTTATCTACATGGCTCCACAAAGAATCTTTTAACTTGGACCCAGATGGGAAATTATCCAAATCATTATCATTTTGTAACGCTGTCACGGGATATATTATTGCCTTTTCGCACTTTCAAGTATAGCAAAGAGTACATGTCTAGAGACTTGTCACCCTTGCAAGTGTGCTCCATGGGCACTTGGAGGCCCACAGACAGGAGAAGTTGTGATCTTACCCCCTTGGGCAGGTTCATTTTAATTTGCATAAGTTCCAAATACTCAAAGCTGAAGCTCAATTCTCATGCCTCCAGCTTTATAGCATCAATTTTCTCTCAGATAAATATGCTAATACTGAATTGAACTTCATATCACATAGGAACATGAGGGAATATTTGGAAACATAAAAAAGTCGTGGAGGCCGGGCACAGTGGCTCACACCTGTAATCCCAGCACTTTGGGAGACCGAGGCGGGCGGATCACAGGGTCAGGAGATCAAGACCATCCTGGCAAACACAGTGAAACCCTGTCTCTACTAAAAATACAAAAAAATTAGCCGGGCGTGCTGGCAGGCTCCTGTAGTCCCAGCTACTCAGGAGGCTGAGGCAGGAGAATGGCATGAACCCAGGGGGCGGAGCTTGAGTGAGCACAGATCGCCACTGCACTCCAGCCTGGCCGACAGAGAGAGACCCCGTCTCAAAAAAAAAAAAAGTCACGGAAACAAGTCAGCAGGTGGCACTCTCATCTCTAGAAATGGTAAAAACAAAACAAAAAACAAAGAAATGAAAATAATAAGTGTTCTAGACAAATCGTAGGTCTGTAAGCAGCATGAGAAGATGTCTGAAGTCTAACATGAGGGGAGGTGATAATCATTTACCTGCATGGCCAGGCCCTCCCAGACAAAAGGAGGCTTTATGTGAAATATATTCTCTGTTTCCCACCCATCTATCCCCTTTCTTCAAATTTTTTTTGCCTGCTCACACAGGCATTATATGTAATTTCATGAATGATCCCCAAAATGCTAATACATACTGCGTGGAACACCAAGGAAAGAGACTTGGTGAAAGGAAGGGCCGCCATCAGCCAGTGGATTTTAAATACATCATTCCTATAAAAACAGAGAGAAAAGAATTAAAGGACGATTCCATTCTCCCAAAGGACAGTCAAAGCTCTAGACATCAGCTATATTTATAGGGAGACAGGAAATATAATCTGTGCAAACCACAAACATGAAACTTTTTTTTTTTTTGAGACAGGGTCTTATTCTGTCGCCCAGGCTAGAGGACAGTGGTGTCATCACAGCTCACTGCAGCCTCGAACTTGGGCTCAAGCAATCAAGCAGCTCTCGGGAAGCCGAGGTGGGAGGATGGCTTTAGGTGTATGCCACCATGCCCAACTAATTTGTTTTGTATTTTTTATACAGAAAGGGTTTTGCTAAGTTTTCCAGGCTGGTCTTGAACCCCTGGCCAAGCAATCCACCCACCTCAGCCTCTCAAAGTGTTGATATTACAGGCATGAGCCACTGTACCCAGCAAAAACTTTTTTTTTTTAAGACAGAGTATTGCTCTGTCACCCAGGCTGGAGTGCAGTGGCATGAACTTGGCTCACTGCAAACTCCAACTCCCGGGATCAAGTGATGCCCCCCACCGCCTCAACCTCCTGAATAGCCGGGATTACAGGTGTGCACCACGATATCCAGCTAATTTTTGTATTTTTAGTAGAGACAGGGTTTCACCACATTAGCCAGGCTGATCTTGAACTCCTGACCTCAAGTAATCTACCTGCCTCAGCCTCCCAAAGTGCTGGGATTACAGGGGTGAGCCACTGCGCCCGGCCACTTTTTTTATAAAGTACTTTTTACTGGTAAAAAAGGCCTTGAATGGAGTCCTAAAGTAATCTCTAATACACAATTTAATGTTGTGAATGAACCTGAAAGTTATGCACTAAAGCCAGATATGATGGATTCCAACTCTTGAGTAAATGGAAATCTAACACAGGCTGCCAGCTTGTTCCCGGAAACCACCCTGGGAAAGCCAGAGGCAAGAATGAGGTAGATGGACCTGAGAAAATAGCACAGAACTCCCAGGAAAGCAGAAAGCGATTACAAACAGCTGTAGGGGAAGTCTGTAGCCCAGAGTAGGGGGGCTGGGAGCCAGCAGCAGGGATGTGTGAGGGGAAAGTGCCGGGGTTGTGCCCATTTCTCTCTCCTTCATGGCTGGTGTCTGCAAATACCCCAGGCCAATGAGACAAAGCACGCATGCCCAGGCCCACCCTGTCACAGATACTAGAGTCCACCTTTGGGCTGCTGGGCATTAAATTCCTCTACTCCTTCCCACTTCCCCTTAGGAACTAACCTCATAGAACACATTAAGACTATTATGACGCCGGGTTCAGTGGCTCAACCCTGTAATCCTGGCACTTAGGGAAACTGAAGTGGGAAGATTACTTGAGCTCAGGAGTTTGGGATTAGCCTGGGCAAGATGATGAAACTCTGTCACTACCAAAAATACAAAAAGTTAGCTGGGTGTGGCGGTGCACACCTGTAGTCCCAGCTACTTGGGACGCTGAGGTGGGAGGATCACTTGAGCCCAGGAGGCAAAGGCTGCAGTGAGCCGTGACTGTGCCACTGCTCTGCAGACTGGGTGACAGAGCGAGCCCCTGTCTCAAAACAAACAGTCTCAAAACAAACAAAAATTAAGCCAGGAGTGGTGGTGTGTCCCTATAGTTTCAGCTATTCGGGAGGCTGAGGTGGAAGGATCACTTGAGCTCAGGAGTTTGAGGCTGCAGTATTCCTTGATTACACCACTGCTCCAGCCTGGACAACATAGTGAGACCCTGTCTCAAAAAAAAAAGCAAAGAATACAGGCAGCCACAAGAGGGGAAACTGAAATGGCTAATGAGTCCCTAAAATGATAATCCACATTGCCAATATTCTGAGAAATGCAAAATAAAATACGATACCAGTTTACAACTATCAGATTGGTAAAAATTAAGATGTCTATATTGGTGAGAATGTGGAGAAACAGCAAACCTTATTATGTATGCACCACTAGTAGATGTATAAACCTATATGCCACACTGGAAGGCAATCTGGACCTTAATGAAATTAACTGATGGCTGGGTGCAGTGGCTCACGCCTGTAGTCCCAGCACTTCAAGAGGCAGAGGGAGGAGGATCTCTTGAGGCCAGGAGTTCAAGACCAGCTTGGCCAACATGGTGAAAACCGGCCTCTACTAAAAATACAAAAATTAGCCTGGCATGGTGGTGCATGCCTGTAGTCCCAGCTACTCAGGAGGGTGAGGCAGGAGAATCACTTGCACTCAGGAGGCAGAGGTTGCAGTGAGCCAAGATGGTGCCACTGCACTCCAGCTTGGGTGACAGAGTAAGACTGAGAAAGAAAGAAAAGAAAGAAAAGAAAAGAAAAGAAAAGAAAAGAAAAGAAAAGAAAAGAAAAGAAAAGAAAAGAAAAGAAAAAAAGAAAGAAAGAAAGAAAGAAAGAAAGAAAGAAAATAAAAGAAATTAACTACCCATGGCACAGTGTGCTTCCTTCTGGGACTGCAGCTCGGAGGCTGCAGAGATCCACAGGGGATCTTCGGAGGTTCATGCCAGCACTGGCTGGGGTAGCAGTCCAGGCATGTGTCCATCACTAAAGGACCAAAGCAGTCAAACGTGAGGACACAGAGCATCGGATGCCGTGGAGTAGGTAAAAATCAATGAATGAGACGCACACTCAGTCACATGGCTAGATCGTAGAAAGGATACTACTGAGTAAAAAATGTACAACAATGTCGAGAGATATTTTATGTAAATATAAATGTATTTTATGTATTTACAATACATTTACATAAATACATTACATATACACAAATGTATTTATGTAAATATAAATGTAGTTTACATTTATGTAAATATAAATGCATTTAACATTTATGTAAATATAAATGCATTTAACATTTATGCAAAATAAACGCAACACCAATAATATAAGAATATAGAACTATCCAAAAATGAGGCCAGGCGCAGTGGCTCACGCCTGTAATCCCAGCACTTTGGGAGGCGGATCACCTGAGGTCAGGAGTTCTAGACCAGCCTGGCCAAGATGGCGAAACCCCGGCTCTACTAAAAATACAAAAATTAGCCAGGCGTAGTGGCATGCACCTG
>NC_045447.1:8234567-8242813 GCF_002776525.5 Piliocolobus tephrosceles
CTCTACTAAAAATACAAAAATTAGCCAGGCGTAGTGGCATGCACCTGTAAGCCCAGCTACTCGGGAGACTGAGGCAGGAGAATTGCTTGAACCCAGGAGGCGGAGGTTGCAGTGAGCCGAGATTGCGCTACTGCACTCCAGCCTGGGGCATGGAGTGAGACTAGGTCTCAAAAAAAAAAAAAGAAAAAGAAAGTCCAAAAATGTATATGCAACACATTTGAGCAGTTCTCCACGGCTAGGAAGGAGTGGGAGAGGGGACAGGAAATGAAGGGGAACAATACCGCAGGAGAGGGGCCTGGCACCGAGTGAGAATGAGAGTTTGCCACAAAGGGATGTCAGTTTCTGGGCTCATTTCCCCCTTGGTACTTTCCTGTTCCAGTGCCCACCTATTTGAAGGTCAAAAGGGAAGTCAAGACCAGAATAGTTTGGAACTACTGAATGCCAATGAGATTTACCCAGAGTGTAAAACCACCCACCACAAAGAGCTGTGCTCATTCACACGCTCTGGCAACCTTGACTTGCAGTCCATGGTTAGAACATCTACGATGGGGCAGAGATGTGATGGAAAGAACAAGCCTCACCGACCTCAGCTCAAATACTAGTTCTCCCTACACTCGAAGTTGGGAGGGGCCTTGATACATACTAGCAAGCAGACTCGGGTTCCAGTCCCAGCTCTGTTGGGTGACACTGGCTCTCGTTTCCCCTCTCTGGGCCTCAATAAATTAGGCAAAGATCTCTCAGTTGCTTCCAGCTTTCAGGGGCCAGTGAAATGTGCCTGGCTGCCTTGGTCATATGCCTTTATATCATGTGGGTTTCCAGCCTATCAGAACTGACTCTAAGACTCCCGGGAAAACATGGGCAGGACTTAAATGAGACCACACTATACTCCAACAAAAATTAGAGGTGAGACTTGTACACAACAGGTCAGCCTCATTTAACCACAGATTGAAAACTGTTACTATGGCCTGGACGCGGTGGCTCATGCCGGTAATCCCAACATACTGGGAGGTTGAGGCGGGTGGATCATGAGGTAAGGAGATCAAGACCACCCTGGTCAACAGGGTGAAACTCTGTCTCTACTAAAAACACAAAAATTAGCTGGGCATGGTGGCAGACACCTGTAGTCCCAGCTACTTGGGAGGCTGAGGCAGAAGAATCACCTGAACCTGGAAGGCAGAGGTTGCAGTGAGCCAAGACTGCGCCACTGCACTCCAGCCTGGTGACAGAGCAAGACTCTGTTTCAAAAAAAATAAAATAAAAAATAAAACTGTTACCACAATTTGGTATAAGTGAACCAGTGACAATGACTATTGCCACCAATAACTAAAGGAAATTAAAACACCACTGAATCCCTGGCTACTAAACTATTTTATAAATACCTCATATTTGGGGAGGCCGAGATGGGCGGATCACAACGTCAGGAGATCGAGACCATCCTGGCTAACACTGTGAAACCCTGTCTCTACTAAAATATACAAAAAACTAGCCGGGTGAGGTGGTGGACGCCTGTAGTCCCAACTACTCAGGAGGCTGAGGCAGGAGAATGGCGTAAACCTGGGAGGCGGAACTTGCAGTGAGCTGAGATCCGGCCACTGCACTCCAGCCTGGGCAACAGAGCAAGACTCTGTCTCAAAAAAAAAAAAAAATTCCTCATATTTGGATGGCACCCTGATTTGGAAAGCCCTCATATATATTTTCTTAGGGGGAATCACAGAACAAGTCTAAGAATCCCAGACTCTTACAGGAAGGCAGAGTAATTAACTATTACCATCCCAGTTTCATAGCCAAGAAAAAAGAGATTTAGAGTGAAGCAAGGTAAACAGGCAGTCACTGTCCAAGTTCACACCTGAAATCAGGTCTGACTCCTAGTTCTTACTTTTCCAGTAAAGGCAAAAAAGTAGTTCTTTAAAAAAAAAAAAACTGAGGTTGGGCGCAGTGGCTCACGCCTGTAACCCCAGCACTTTGGGAGGCCAAGGCAGGTGGATCACCTGAGGTCAGGAGTTCAAGACCAGCCTGGCCAACATGGCAAAACCCTGTCTCTACTAAAAATGCAAAAATTAGCCATGCATGGTGGCGGGCACCTGTAATTCCAGCTACTCGAGAGGTTGAGGAAAGAGAATTGCTTGAACCTGGGGGACAGAGGTTGCGGTGAGCTGAGATCTCGCCACTGTACTCCAGCCTAGGCGACAGACAAGACTGTGTCTCAAAAACAAAACAAAACAAAACAAAACAAAACAAAACAAAACACACCCAAAAACGTTTATGGCCTAAATTTTTATAACTTTCCCTCCTTCCATCTGCCTCTCTCTCTTTCTTTCTTAGAGACAGAATCTTACTCTGTGTCCCAAGCTGGAATGCAGTGGTACAAACATAGCTCACTGCAGCCTCCAACCCTTGGGCTCAAGCAATCCTCTCACCTCAGCCTCCCAAGTAGTGAGCACTACAGATGTGCACCACCATAACTGGATAACTTTTTTTTTTCTTGTGAGACAGAGTCTCACTCAGTCGCCCAGGCTGCAGTGCAGTGGCGTGATCTTGGATCACTGCAAGCTCCGCCTCCCGGGTTCACACCATTCTCCTGCCTCAGCCTCCCAAGTAGCTGGGACTACAGGCGCCCGCCGCCATGCCCGGCTAATTTTTTGCATTTTCAGTAGAGACGGGGTTTCACCGTGTTAGCCAGGATAGTCTCGATCTCCTGACCTCATGACCCACCCGCCTCAGCCTCCCAAAGTACTGGGATTACATGCGTGAGCCACCGCGCCCGGCCAACTGGATAACTTTTTATTATTTTTTTATTTTGTGCAGTGGCACAATCTCAGGTCACTGCAAGCTCCACCTCCTGGGTTCACACCATTCTCCTGCCTCAGCCTCCTGAGTAGCTGGGACTATAGGCACCCACCACCATGCCCGGCTAATTTTTTGTATTTTTAATAGAGATGGGGTTTCACTGTGTTAGCCAGTATGGTCTCAATCTCCTGACCTCATGATCCGCCCACCTCAGCCTCCCAAAGTGCTGGGATTACAGGCATTAGCTGCCACTCCCAGTCCACGATTGGATAATTTTTAAATTTGTTTGTAGAAATGGGGTCTTGCTGGGCCAGGTGTGGTGGCTCATGCCTGTAATCCTAGCACTTTGGGAGACTGAGCCAGGTGAATTACCCGAGGTCAGCAGTTCAAGACCAGCCTGGTCAACATGGTGAAACCCCATCTCTACTAAAAATATAAGAATTGGCTGAGTGTGTTGGCACATGCCTGTAATCCCACCTACTTTGGAGGCTGAAGCACAATAATTACTTGAACCCAGAGGTGGAGGTTGCAGTGAGTCAAGATTAGGACTGCACTCCAGCCTGGGGGCTAGAGGAGACAGTGAGACTCCATCTCGAAAAAAAAAAAAAAAAAAAAAAAAGGAGGTCTTGCTATGTTGCCCAAGCTGGTCTCAAACTCACAGACTCAAGTGATCCTCCTGCCTTGGCTTCCCAAAGCACTGGGATTACAGGTGTGAGCCACCACGCCCAGCCCACAGGATTCTTTCTTAGTAATTGCTCCTTGAAAATCTAGTCCAAACATGATTATGTAGGTCCTTCCCAAGTAAACAAGAAACTCTTTCTATCTGGTGGGTATACAGGATATCACAACAAATAGGTACCAGCAAGTGAACCCAGCCAGAGTCTAATATACCAGACTCTGAGCATGTTCATTAGAAGACAATCAAGCTACCAGGGACTAAAGAAGTCTCAATTTCCACCCCAGTGCTGCAGAGAAAGAGGTATTTCAGGGTGTTTAATTATTCTATGAATTTAAATCAATCCATATTATAATAGCATATTCGGATACCATCATTTACTGAGTTTATGAGCATTATAATAAACACTTTACACAATTCCCTAAGTGAACATTTTGTTTTCAATTGTCTTGGAGGGAGAAAGAATTCACGTACATGCAGCTGCTCCCCTCAAGAACCGAGTACAGGAAGTTAAAGCCTCAGGGGTTTCAGAAAAAACAGGCTAAAACCCAGGCAGATGGGCTTTGAAGAGGTTTTGTCCAGTGACAAGCATCTGGAAGTCAATGCAGAAAATCTATCCCGGCGCAGCTTTGAGCCAAGACCTTCAGTTCTAAGCAGTAATTCCATGCTCTCACCAGGCAGTGCTCATCGTCACTAACTTCCTCTCCAGAAGCAACAGTCCCTGAATGAGACCCATGTGTTTACTCTCAGTCCTGGACTGTGGGATCTCCACCATGGCAACACGTAGCTTTGTACAGTCTATTCTGCTTGTATACTATTAAAAATATTTAGGGCCGTGCGTGGTGGTTCATGCCTGTAATCCCAAGACTTTGGGAGGCCCAGGTGGACAGATCATGAGATCAGGAGATCGAGACCATCCTGACTAACATGGTGAAACCCCACCTCTACTAAAAATACAAAAACAAAATTAGCCGGGCGTGGTGGCAGGCGCCTGTAGTCCCAGCTACTTGGGAGGCTTAGGTGGGAGAATGGCATGAACCCGGGAGGTAGAGTTTGCAGTGAGCTGAGATCATGCCATTGCACTCCAGCCTGGGAGACAGAGCAAGACTATGTCTCAAAAAAAAAAAAAAAAAAAAATTTAGATTTACTTTTTAAACAAAACAACAGGAAGTGCACAGACACCAAGGCACGCAAAGGGCTCCCACACCACAACGCTACCGCACAATCTTCATACTGTTTCCGGGTAGATGCCCTTTGAAAGGAACAACACTGCTTAGCACCAACTGCCTCCAGGTTCAGAAGCCAGCAAACAGTGGAATTATTCAAATCTCAACACACTCTTAAGTTGAAGGGCTCAAGGAAGTAATAATTTACCGTCGTTTTCGAAGGATATGAATCCAGATGGTCCCAGAAAGAAAGAAGAAAAAGGCCATTGAGATGTATAATTTGGGGAGAGGAATTTCTCCTGCTGAGAGGTAGCTGTCAGGATTCTTCTCTGTGATCTCAATCTGAAACCAGCATGAAATTAATTTTTACTTTTCAGGTACATATCATCCCTTATTCAGCAATTTGGAATCTCAGCTGTTTCACTTAAGCTTAAGAAAGTAAGTACCAGCGGCTGGGCATGGTGGCTTACGCCTATAATCTCAGCACTTTGGGAGGTTGAGGCAGGTGGATCAGGATCACCTAAGATCAAGAGTTCACCACCAGCCTGGCCAACATGGTGAAATCCTATCTCTATTAAAAATACAAAAAAAATTAGGGCTGGGCGCAGTGGCTCACACCTGTAATCCCAGCACTTTGGGAGGCCAAGGCAGGGAGATCACAAGGTTAGGAGTTCAAGACCAGCCTGGGCAACATGGTGAAACCCTGTCTCTACTAAAAATACAAAAATTAGCTGGGTGTGGTGGCACGCCAGCTACTTGGGAGGATGAGAAAGGACAATCGCTTGAACCCAGGAAGCGGAGGTTGCACTGAGCCAAGATTGTACCACTGCACTCTAACCTGGGTGACAGAGCAAGACTGTCTCGAAAAGAAAAAAAATTAGCCAGGCATTGTGACAGGTGCCTGTAATCCTGGCTACTCGGGAGACTGAGGAAGGAGAATCGCTTGAACCCAGGAGGTGGAGGTTGCGGTGAGGCAAGATCATGCCATTGCACTCCAGCCTGGGCAACAAGAATGAAACTCCATATCAAAAAAAAAAAAAAAAAAAAGTTGAGTACCAGCAAACAACCACCCACCCCCCCTTTTTTTTTTTTAAATTTGAGACAGGGTCGCACCCTTTTGCTCAGGCTGGAGTGCAGTGATGCAGTCTCGGTTTACTGTAACCTCTGCCTCCTGGGCTCAAGAAATCCTCCCACCTCATCCTCCTGAGTAGCTGGGACTAAAGGTGTGCACCACCACGCCTGGCTAATTTTTCATATTTTTTGTAGAGAGAGGGTTTTGCCATGTTGCCCACGCTGGTCTCAAACTCTTGGACTCAGATGATCTGCCCACTTCAGCCTCCCAAAGTGCTGGGATTACAGGCATGAGCCACCATGCCCAGCCAAAACAACCACATTCTTAATGCACAGGTTGAAGTGCAGACACATCCTAATTGCTGTGTATTTTCCTATGAATCCTCTGCTGAAGTATCGCGCACAGTGGCAAGGATGTGTGTCTGTCCACATTCTTTTCTTAAGTGTTCTTAAAATCTAACCTTATACAGAAATAAATCTTGCATTTTATGCTGACAAAATCCACGTAGAACAGTCTCCAAACAGTACTCACATCAAGGCTGAATGAAAACTTGTCACTTGGCAATTCTTTTCCAAGGCATTTGTGAAAATAAAGACTGTAAAGGCCTTCTTGGTCATCAGTGCTGATGTTAAAGAAAAACTGAAAGTGAAGAAGAAAACATTTAAAGGTACCCAAATCCTCAGCTGTGTATATATATATTTTTTTTATTTTATTTTTTCTTTTAAAGTGTTGTGTACTTTTTCCTTCAAATTCTACTCAGCTATATTTTTAAACCTTAGAAATAAATTATGAATATTAATGGATGGAAGGAAATAAAGACAGACTGCTTAAATTATTGACTCTCCCATGGCAGAGTTTAAAGAGATATTTTCTTATTCTATGATTCCCTTCCAATATTTCGTTACGACAGTTTTCAAGTATACGGAACAGCTGACAACTGTATAGTGAAAGCTACATAGCCACAACCTCTCTTCTACAATGAACATTTTACTATGCCTGTTCTATCACAGATCTAGCCATTTGTGATGGTCTTAGGTTATCTTTACATCAAAGATAACCTAAGATGTAGTTATCTCGTCTTCAAGCTAATGTATTATTTTGCTCTTTATATAAAATACTCTTTAAAAAGGAGGCTCATCTTATACTTGAAAACCAATCAATATTTCCTCATCAAAATTTACAACTATGGTTTTAGAGAACAATAATGAAGGCTACATTTTGTAGATTTAGACAGTTTTCTGTTTTTCATACATTTCATGAGTTTAAATGAAGTTTAATGTAAACCAAAAGACAGACAGACAGACTTAGAGAACATGACTTCTTGGTCAAGCCTAAGAAAATTTTACTTCAGCCATGAGTTCTACCAATAAAAAGAAATACCCCTGAAATACATTTTTAGGGCTACATATATATAACCATTAAACTACAAAGAAAAGCTAGGAAGTGACTATGGTAGCATTTTTCATGACAGGGGCTACTCTAGAGTTGGGAAGGACTGCGAGGGAGACATAAGGTTTCACAGGTGCTGGGCCTGCTCTATTTCTTGTCCTGGGTGCTGGATCATAAAGGTGACTGTTCATAGTTACATGTTAAACTCAATATAAGTACTTTACACTCTTCTGCATGTATACTGTACCTCACAACTTTAAAAAATGGGGAAAAAAAGACATCTGGCAAAAATAAAAATAAAAGACCAAGAACACATGAGCTGGAATTATTAATCTGTTAAACCATGTGCCAAACTCAATTGTGAATGTGTATTTTAATCCCCTGAGCTATAGCCACAATAAGAAAACCTTCTAAACACGTGGACAACTTCTATTTTTAAAGATTCAGGAGAAGTCTAAAAATGATATAAAAGTTTAAAAGATACAATTTAAAAAAATCTATAGAATCACCATGGTTGATCAGAGTAGGCACCTGACCCTTAGAGACAAAAACAAAACAAAAATGTCAACTGTAGGGTTGGAATAAGCCCTGAGAGTCCCCTTCCTGTATTTAGGTAGATAAACCACTGTCCCCATGCCATGAATGAAGCAGAAGAGCTCAGAGTGGACTGCACCATCCAAGACCGGGAGACACTGGGTAGAACAGCGAGAAATCATGATGACTTCTTTCCAAGGTGGGGAAAGCCAGAGAAAAGCAAAGTACCCATGCACTGCCTGCTCCATGCATCTCAAGAACCCTGCGGACAGGCTGTTTCAGCACGAGCTGCTAATCACCATGCAGACTGCTGTGCTTGGATGCTCGCCCGACACAAAGCACTGGTGCCGGACACATGTGTGCATCCTGTAACACTTTCCTTTGTGATTAAAAAAGGGGGGAGCATTTGAAAAACTTTTTTTTGTTGTTTTGTCTTGAGATGGAGTCTCGGACTGTCACCTGGGCTGGAATGCAGTGGCACGATCTCGGCTCACTGCAACCTCCACCTCCCAGGTTCAAGCGATTCTCCTGCCTCAGCCTCCCAAGTAGCTGGGACTACAGGCACCCACCACCACCACCCAGCTAATTTTATTTATTTATTTATTTATTTATTTATTTATTT
>NC_045447.1:8242913-8263497 GCF_002776525.5 Piliocolobus tephrosceles
ACCCAGCTAATTTTATTTATTTATTTATTTATTTATTTATTTATTTATTTATTTATTTATTTTAGAGACAGGGTTTCACTATGTTGGCCAGGCTGGTCTCAAACTACTGACCTCATGATCCCAAAGTGCTGGGATTACAGGCATGAGCCACCATGCCCAGCCTGAAAAACATTTTAAAAACTCATTTTATTAATAAGCATTTTAAAGTGAGAGAAGGAAGAAAGAAAAGTAACTTGTATTTTCTCAAGGAGGCAGTAAAACGCAAAGTGGTTAAACACATGGGCCTTGGAATCAAACAAACGTGGATCTGAATCCCCTGCTTGGGGCAAGTTTACATTACCTCTCTGAGCCTCAGTTCCTCATCAGTACAAGAGAAAAAATTAATATTGACTTCACAGAGTTGTTGAGAGGATTAACTGAGATAATGACATAGAAGCACTTAGCACAATGCCTGGCATTGGTTTATTAGTCTCTATAAATATAGGCCAAGGCCAAGGCCAAGATTAGGAGTTTCATATACATCCATAATAAGAGAGAGAAAACCCCTGCCCTTAAGGTACCTTCTGTAGAGGGGGAGACAGGCAATAAACATAACTAAGTACAGTATATAGCATGTTGAAAGGGATAATGCTAAGGAAAGACAGAGCACAATAAGGGAAACAGGAGTGAGCTGCAATCAAGAGAAGCTTTGTTGAGAAGGTGACATTTCAGAAAAAACTTGTGGAATTCTGAGAGACAGCATTCCTGCCTGTGGGAACCACGAAAGCAGAGCCTAAAGCCTGATGTGTCTGAGAAAGAGCAAGGCGGCTTGTGTGAGAGAACTGTGTGAATAACAGGAGCTGAGGTCAGAGAGACAACAGGGGCTAGACCACATGGGCCTTGCAGACCAGTGGGAAGACTTGGGCTTTACTCCAAGACAGATGGAAAGCTGTTGGAGGGTTCTGAGCAAACGAGCATCCTGCAAGTTCTCAATAACTGTTAGCTATTAATATGGATAGCAACGAAAACGATGGTTACCAAGCTTAAACAACATAAAAAAATTGTTGAACAGGCAAAATGATGTAGGGAAAAAGAAATCAGAACAGTACTTGTGGGGATAGAGGGGCTTTCTCAGAAGATGGAAACACAGAAATCTTGAGACAGTGAATTCCACGGGTATATACGCATTTGTCAGAACTGAACAAACTGTACACTTAAGACCTGTACATTTCACTGTACGCATTTTTTTTGTTTTTGTTTTTTTTTGAGACAGGGTCTCACTCTGTCACCCAGGCTACAGTGCAGTGGCATGCTCGAGGTTCACTGTGTGACCCAGACCTCCCAGGCTCAAGTAATCCTCCCTCAGCCTCCCTAGTAGCTGGGACTACAGGCACATGCCACCACACCTGGCTAATTTTTGTATGTTTTTTTAAGAGATGAAGTTTCACCATATTTCCAAGGAGTCTTTAACTCCTGGGCTCAAGTGATCCTCCCACCTCAGCCTCCCTAGTAGCTGGGACTATAAGCATCTACCACTGCCTGGCTAATTTTTGCATTTTTTTGTAGAGATGAGGTTTCACCATGTTGCCCAGGCTGGTCTCAAAACTCCTGGGCTCAAGCAATCCACTTACCTTAGTCTCCCAAAGTGCTGGGATAACAGGCGTGAGCCACCACACCCTGCCATTTTTCATTTTTAGATGATTAACAGTGAGGTTCAGAAAGTAAGTGAGACCAGGCAAGGTGGCTCACATTTGTAATCTCAGCACTGTGGGAGGCCCAGGCAAGAGGACTGCTTAATCCCAGGAGTTTGAGACCAGCCTGGACAACAGAGAAAGACCTCACGTCTACAAAAAATTTAAAAATTAGCCAGGCATGGTGGTCTATGCCTGTAGTCTCAGCTACTTGGGAGGCTGAGGCAGGAGGATCACTTGAGCCTGGAAGGTTGAGGCTGCAGTGAGCCGTGATTATACCATTGTACTCTAGCTTGGGCAACAGAGTGAGACCTTGTTTCAAAAAACAAAAAGAAATGAAGTGAGTTGTCCAGTATCACCTAACTAGTAAGTGGGTTTTGAGGCCCAGTCCAATATCTTGCTCCCATACGTATGCTATTATGCTGCCCCTAAACACTCATGGGCAATTAATAACTGTGACACTTGAGCAGGTCACTCAAAGCCTCTGAGTCTGGGTGAAATCATCTCTAAAATTACAACATCACCGTAAATCGTCACCAATGGTCCTTTCAGGCATGGGGTACTATGCTTCTGGCACACTTTGAATGGGAGGTAGCATGGGGTCAGGGCAAAGGGGTCACGGGAACAGCCAAGTAGGACTGGGTTGGAAACTGTACCTTGTCACCTACAATAGATAGTCACAAAGTTATTCACTCTCAGAGACTCACGATTTGATAAGTAGATGGGTAACAATATCCACCTTGTGGGTTTGTTTAAGAGACAGCTATTACATTTAAGTGACTGATACAGGGCATACCTAAGTTGTTATTCCTAAATTCAAAATTCCTCTAAAAAAAAAATTACCCTTTTACATAGTAGACAGAAATTCTAGGAGGCTTTACAAAAAGAGCATACATACCTGAAATGACACTGCCCCACCATTATTATGAACAGAAAAGGATTTCTCTCCCATGGCCTAAAAAGACATAACAGTATGTTTTAGGATGGCACTGGCATAGAAAGTGTGCTAATTAAAAGTAATTTATTAAACAAAACAAGTTTCTTAAACTCTAAATCTGCCCACCTTCAAAAGCTCTCTGAAAATAAAAATGACTATCCTTTCAAGATGTCTGAAATCTGCTTTCACAGAGAATGGTAGTTGTTCTTCACCTGTTTCTTCTGCCTCTGCACTAACCCCTACCTCTGCCTCCTGCCTTGAACCTTTCGGCTAGACAGCTTGTCTACCCTTGAAGCTTCAGCCAGACTAAGGGTGCTGACCCAGGCCACGCCCTGTCACATCCCCTGAATTCCACTCCTGACATCAAATGATCAAAATATTGGCCAGGCACAGTGGCTCAAGCCTATAATCCCAACACGCTGGGAGGCCGAGATGGGCAGATCACTTGAGGTCAGGAGTTCAAGACTAGCCTGGCCAACAAGGTGAAATCCCATCTCTACTAAAAATACAAAAATCAGCCGGGCATGGTGATACGTGTCTATAATCCCAGCTACTCAGGAGGCTGAAGCAGGAGAATTGCTTGAACCTGGGAGGCAGAGGATGAGATCGTGCCACTGCACTCCAGCCTGGGTGGCAGAGCGAGACTCTGTTCCCCAAAGCAAAAAAAGAAAAAAGAAAAGAAAAGAAATCAAAATATTGCCATATATATAGTAAAACTGAGCAATGAAAAGAAATGATACATGCAACAATGTGTATGAACTCAAAGTAATTATGCTGAATATAAGACAGAAAAGAGTGCTGCATAATTCAGTTATATAAAGTTCTATAAATCTAATCTATACTATAGTGACAGATCAGTGATTGCTTGGGGATAGGGGGCTTACAAAAAGGCAGAAGAAATTTTTGGGGTGATGGATATTTCACTATCTTGATTGATAAGTCAGAGTTATCAGATTGCTGCTTTACATATGTACAGTTTATTTTAGGTCAATTATAGTCAATTATATATTTTAGGTCAATAACAACGCTGTTAAGACAAAACATCACCATTTAGATGTCCCCCTCAAGGAGAAATCAAGATATCACAAACCAAAACTTTCCCAGTTTTTCCACTTCTGCTATTTCTACCACCCACTCCTCTGCTCCTCTCTTTCCCTCCCATCACCCTAACTGGCTTCCCAGTCATTTACTGTCCAAGGCTCTGCTCTAGTCCACATCCGCATCACCCGAAACAACTGAAACACGGTATTCTCACAACCGTGTCCTTCCTGGTCCTTCAAATAACCCTTTCTCCTTCCCCAAGGCTACCCCATACATCACTTCCAGAATTACGATCTTTAACAAACACAGTCTTTCCCAATCAGGAACTCAGGATGACTTCCCATTGCCTGCCCATCAATTCCCTCTATTACCTGGCCCTATGTTATCTAAGATCTCTCTCTGCTCCCAAATATGTGTGTTTCACTTCAAACGAGCCAGTGTTCAGCATCTATCATCATCCAGTCTTTGTGTATGGCATTCTTCCTCCCCTTGCTTGTCTTCCTCTTCCCTGAACAAACTCCACACTCAGCCCTGGTGACAGTTCCTACCAGAGGGCTTTTCTGATGGTTTGGTATCTTCCTTCCCTAACTACCTCATCCTGTATCATGTAAGAGATGTGCAACTTAGAAACCAATTTTCTCCTTCCTTCCTCCCTCCCTTCCTCCTTTTCTTTTCTTTTCTTTTTTTTTTTTTTTTTGAGACAAGGTCTCACTCTGTCACCCAGGCTAGGGTGAAGTGGCACAATCATAGCTCACTGTAGACTCAGCCTCCCAGGTTCAGGTGATCCTTCCACCTCAGCCTCCAGAGCAGCTGGGACCACAGGCGCATACCACCACACCCACTAATTCTCTATTTTTTTGTAGAGACAAGGTTTCACCATGTAACCCAGGCTGGTCTTGAACTCCTGGGCTCCATCAATCCACCCACCTCAGCCTCCCAAAGTGCTGGGATTACAGGCACAAGCCACCATGCCTAGCCAGGAATCAATTTTCCTTTGAAATTGTTTCAGTATGTCAATGCTCTCCCCGAAAATGGGAGACAATTCCCTGTAGATTTTTTTTTGTTTTTATTTTTTTAAACTTTTTTTGAGACAGTCTCACTCTGTCACCCAGGCTGAAGTGCAGCAGCGCGATCTTGGCTCACTGCAGCCTCTGCCTCCCAGGTTCAAGTGATTCTCCTTCCTCAGTCTCCCAAGTAGCTGGGATTACAAGAATGCACCACCAAGCCCAGCTAATTTTTGTATTTTTAGTAGAGACAGGGTTTCACCATGTTGGCCAGGCTGGTCCCGAACTCCTGACCTCAGCCTCCCAAAGTGCTGTGATTCCCTGACCTCAGCCTCCCAATATGCTGGGATTACGGCATGAACCACTGCATCTGGCCCCTGTAGATGAGACGTGTGTGTGTGTGTATGTGTGTGTATATATACATATATACACATATACACACACATATATACATACACACACATATATACACATACATATATACACATATATACACACACACACATACATATAAGATCTCTGTATTGCAGGTTCTACATCTGCAGATTGAACCAACTGCCAACCAAAAGTATTTTTTACAGTAAGATTAAAAAGTAATAGTAATAAATAACACAAATAAAAAACCAACACAGTGTCACAACTATTTACACAGTATTTACATTGTGTTAGGTATCACGAGTACTCGAGAGATGATTTAAAGTACACAGAAGGATGTGTGTAGGTTATGTGTAAATACTATGCCATTTTATATAAGAGACATGAGTATCCACTGATTTTGATATTCACTAGGGTTCCTGTAACCAATCCCCTGTGGACACCAAGGGACGACTGTTTATGTATGTGTCTGTGCATGCATGCACGTATATATATCAATACACACACACACGCATACAACACACACGTACACACATATCCAGGAAAGCTGAGTACAAAAGGGTGGTTAGTTCTTACCTTTGAATCCACTGTACTTCTTTTAGACTTTCCACCATCTAGAAGCAGAAATGTTCAAAAGAGAGCACTGCATGACTCAACTTACAGATACATATATATATTACAGTATCATTTTATGAGACTCCAGCTTGTCTAATATCAAATAATTAAACAAAATAATCTTGGGGACTGCCATTTCCTCAGGTCCCAAAACATAATTCTTGTACTGTTGAAGCAGCAAATCAGACCTTGTTTTATTATAAATGGTATCTAGCAACTGATAACAGTAACAACAGAATTCATTTCTGGATATTCTAGCATATGTTATTGCCAGAGAGGCCACATGGAATGCCTTTCCTAATTTTCTAAGTAATCACATTTGAAAACATAATTTTTAAGAAAAAGGCCAGGAGCGGTGGCTCACGCCTGTAATCCCAGCACTTTGGGAGGCCGAGGCAGTTGGATCACCTGAGGTCAGGAGCTTGAGACCAGCCTGGCCAACATGGTGAACCCCCATCTCTACTAAAAATACAAAAATTAGCCAGGTGTGGTGGTGCATGCCTGTAATCCCAACTACTCGGGAGGCTGACACAGGAGAATCCCTTGAACCCAGAAGGTGTAGGTTGCAGTGAGCTGAGATCATACCACTGCACTCCAGCCTGGGTGACAGAGAGAGACTCCATCTCAAAAAGAAAAACATGAGATACATTTACACACTTGAAAAAGTTAATAGCAAGTAATATTAGCATAATGATACTTTCCTCCCTACAGCAAGAAGATTGCTAATGGCTTCTTTCATGGAACAGAGTGGGCATCTATCTCTTGTTTTCACTTAAGATATTCTTGGGCCGGGCACAGTGGCTCACGCCTGTAATCCCAGCACTTTGGGAGGCTGAGGTGGGCGGATCATGAGGTCAGGAGATCTGCATGGTGGCAGGCGCCTGTAGTCCCAGCTACTCGGGAGGCTGAGGCAGAAGAATGGCGTGAACCCAGGAGGTGGAGCTTGCAGTGAGCCAAGATCGCGCCACTGCACCCCAGCCTGGGCAACAGAGTGAGACTCCGTCTCAAAACAAACAAAAAAAAAGATATTCTTTGTGGGAAAGACTGGACTTCAAGCTCCCCGCAGGAAGAAAGAGAATAAAAAGAAAGAAAAGAGGCCGGGCACGGTGGCTCAAGCCTGTAATCCCAGCACTTTGGGAGGCCGAGACGGGCGGATCATGAGGTCAGGAGATCGAGACCATCCTGGCTAACACAGTGAAACCCCGTCTCTACTAAAAAAAAAAAAATACAAAAACTAGCCGGGCGAGGTGGCAGGCGCCTGTGGTCCCAGCTACTCGGGAGGCTGAGGCAGGAGAATGGCGTAAATCCGGGAGGCGGAGCTTGCAGTGAGCTGAGATCCGGCCACTGCACTCCTGCCCGGGCTACAGAGCGAGACTGTGCCTCAAAAAAAAAAAAAAGAAAGAAAAGAATATTTTCTTCCCAGAGAATGGTGATATGAGCACAAAGAACCTAGACAAGAAGGAGATGGTGCACAGGCATTAACCTACACCATCGCACAAATGCAGTCTTTCTGTATGGCTTTTAACTGCAGTCAAGTTGGACAGACTGAATGACATAGTTTGGATGTTTGTTCCCTCCAAATCTCATGTGGAAAGGTAATCCCCAGTGTTGGATGTGAGTCCTAGTGTGAGATGTCTGAGTCACGAGGGCATATCCCTCATGAATGGCTTGGTGCCCTCCTTGTGGTAATGAGTGAGTTCTTGCTCCAAGTTCAGGCATGATCTGGTTGTTTAAAAGAGTGTGGCACCTCCCCACTCCCTCTTGCTCCTGTTCTCACCATGTGACCTGCCTGCTCCCTCTTGCCTTCTGCCATTATTGGAAGCTTCCTGAGGCCCTCACCAGGAATAGATTCTGGCACTATGCTTTGTATAGCCTGCAGAACTGTGAGCCAATTAGACAATTCAACCTCTTCTTTTTTTGTTTTTTTGTTTTTTGTTGTTGTTGTTGTTTTCGGTGGTGGTGGTTGTTTTTGAGACAGGCTCTCACTCTGTCACCCAGGCTGGAGTGCAGTGGCACAATTTTGGCCCACTGCAGCCTCTGTCTCCTGGGTTCAAGAAATTCTCTTGCCTCAGCCTCCCTAATAGTTGGGACTACAGGCGCATGCCACCACGTCTGGCTAATTTTTTTTTTTTGAGACAGAGTCTCACTCTGTCGCCAGGCTGGAGTGCAGTGGCACGATCTCGGCTCACTGCAACCTCTGTCTCCCTGGTCCAAGCGATTCTCCTGCCTCAGCCTCCCGAGTAGCTGGGATAACAGGTATGTGCCACCACGCCCAGCTAATTTTTTTTGTATTTTTAGTAGAGATGGGTTTCACCATGTTGACCAGGATGGTCTCAATCTCCTGACCTTGTGATCCGCCCACTTTGGCCTCCGAAAGTGCTGGGATTACAGGCGTGAGCCACCACGCCCAGCCTAATTTTTGTATTTTTAGTAGAGATGGGGTTTCACCATGTTGGCCAGGCTGGTCTTGAACTCCTGACCTCAAGTAATCTGCCTGCCTTGGCCTCCCAAAGTGCTGGGATTACAGGCATGAGCCACCAAGCCCAGCCTCTTTTGAGAAAAACATTGTATAAGCAGTAAGTATGTATGTATTTATTTCAGAGACAGGGTCTTGTTCTGTCATCCAGGCTGCAGTGCATCACGGTTCAATGTCTCCTAGACCAGTCACGTCCAAGCAATCCTCCTGTCTCAGTCTCCTGAGCAGTTGTGACTACAGGACATGCCACCACACATGGCTAATTTTTTTACTTTTATTTTTGCAGAGACAGGGCCTCGCTATGTTGCTCAGGCTGGTATCAAACTCCTAGCCTCAAGTGATCCTCCCACTCAGGCCTCCCAAAGTGCTGGGATTACAGGCGTGAGCCACTGCATCTGACCATAAATTATCTTTAAAGAGCTCACATACCATCCTGGCTAACATGGTGAAACCCTGTCTCTACTAAAAAAAAAAAATAGAAAAAACTAGCCGGGCGAGGTGGCAGGCGCCTGTAGTCCCAGCTACTTGGGAGGCTGAGGCAGGAGAATGGCGTGAACCTGGGAGGTGGAGCTTGCAGTGAGCCCAGATAGCGCCACTGCACTCCAGCCTGGGCGACAGAGCGAGACTCTGTCTCAAAAAAAAAAAAAGAGCTCACATGAATCATCAGATGAACCTGACAGTTAATAAAAAAAGGTGAATATAAATTGGTTAATCAACACATGGAGAAAAAGTACAGCCATAATAAGAGTAAATATAAACAAACAGGAATACCTTTTTTGCCTTTCATTTTAGGATTTTTTTTTTTTTTTTTGAAAAGAAAATATCCCATCGTGGCTAGGACGTGATAACGTGCCCACTATTCCTGCATATTTCTGATAAGAATATAAATCCACACAACTCACCTGGAAAGGAATTTTAAAATATCTACCAATATTCTCAAAAGCGTTCATATCTTTTGAACCAGAAACTGCAATTCTGAAAACCATCATAAAGAACAGGACTATATGAAGAGAGTTTTATGAGTAAAGAAGTCCACTGCAGCAATATTCATAATCACACAAAAATGGAAATGTGTCTCCTTAAGGGGAAAGGTTGAGGAAATTACAGTATCCACTTAACGGATATACGATAGGTATGACACAGGCTAAAAATTAATCAGGTATGCATATACAATTATAAGCATCACTGAATTTTAGAAATCAAACGTTCTAGACTTATGAAACAAGCTTAAAAGAAAACATAAATTACTAAAATTCTAACACTGGGAATAAGGAGAAATGACTGTCGTTTTTCCATCTGCTTCAGATTTTCCACATTTATCTTTAACGTTTATGCATTTTTGTGTAACTTCCAAAATATAATGCTAATACGACAGATCATTATTTTACTTTTACTTAGGAACAAAAAAGCTTCTACAAAGCAGGTAGTGAAAACTGAAAGCCAGTTTCCACCTTACGGTTTACCTTGTGTCTTCTGAGTCTGGTTGCCTGCTGAAACAGGGTTAACATTAGGCTCCTGGCTCTGACCAAGGACTTTCTCATCCCTGCTGAAGACGATCTTTGGTAACTGGGTACCAGCTTCTGGTGGAGACTTTATTCTTACCCTACATTCAAATAAGACAGAAGGAAAAAAGGTCAAAGCAGTGCTCCTGGCCACTGAGCATGCTGCATGCAGGCCCTGTGCCAAGCTCATGCAGTCCTTATGATGTTCTACAATGCAGATTCTATTACCCACATTCTACAGATACCGAAACCCAGGCTCAGAAAAGTTAAATAACTTGCCCAAGGGCACCAAGCTAGGAAGTAGCTGGATGATGATCCAGGCAGTCTCTCTTAAACCTAAGATCTTAGCAACCACACAATTCTGAGGTACATCTTTTTCCTTAAGTATCGTGAAAATGCTCACCAAATTGGTGCACAAGCGAAACAGACAAAATGTAAAGCATCAGTAAGACTTCAGAGTGAAATCCAGGCCGGGCGTGGTGGCTCACATCTATCATCTCAGCACTTTGGGAGGCTGAGGCAGGTCACTTGAGGTCAGGAGTTCAAGAACAGCCTGGCCAACATGGCGAAACCCTGTCTCTACTAAAATTACAAAAAAAAATTGGCTGGGCCTGTTGGCACGTGCCTGTAATCCCAGCTACTTGGAGGCTAAGGCAGGAGAATCGCTTGAACCTGGGAGGTGGAGGATGCAATGAGCCAAGATCGTGCCACTGCACTTCAGCCCGGGCCACAGAGCGAGACCTCATCTCAAAAAATAAATAAATAAAGTGAAATCCAGGGAAGCACGAGAGGGCAGTGGCAATGTTAGCTGCCTATCTAATATCCATTTCCACCCTTCCCCCTTCTCATGAGACCCACTTTTGTTTACCCCATCCCACCCAGGAGGGCCCAGTGACAGTTCCCATGCCTGAGTGGATGCCCAACCTAAGCTGGCACATTCAAGCACTTCTCATTTTAACTGGGGGAGGAGTCTGCTCTCTGTCCCTTGGCTGGATATGAATGACAGAGCAGAGCCACCTTGTGATGGCTGGGAAACCTGCCTGAGGAAGAAGCTAACACCCAGGATGACAGAGCAGAGAGATGAAATGCACCAGAGTCCCTAACATCAGTAAGCCACTGCAGGCTTGTCTCTCGCCTGCCCCACTGCACATAGGTGAGGTAATCAATGTCTTCACTATTCATGCCTGAGTCTAAGTCAAATCTCGTGTTGCTTGCTGCCAAAAGTAACCTAACTAATACAGGAGACTGTCAGATCAATTTTCTTAAATGAAAACAGAGGTTATCAAGGAGGATATTTTAAAAGTTAGGGTCTACGATGGTTTTATGACAAAGCAATGTTTTTTTTTTTAGAAGCTCATTCATTAGTCTTCTTACCTCCAATCTTGTTCATCTCAAATCCATCCTCTTCTGGGCTGCCAAGAGTCTACTTTACAGGCAAGTCTGAGCACATGATTCCTACCTTAAAGGCTCCCTCAGCAATTACAAAGTAGGCAGGTGGAAGTATGCTAAACTTGAAAACACACAGTCTGGCTGGGCACAGTGGCTCACTCCTATTGTAATCCCAGCACTTTGGGAGCCCGAGGCGGGCGGATCACGAGGTCAGGAGATCGAGATCATCCTGGCAAACATGGTGAAAACCCGTCTCTACTAAAAATACAAAAAAAAATTAGCCGGGCACAGTGGCGGGTGCCTGTAGTCCCAGCTACTCTGGAGGCTGAGGCAGGAGAATGGCGTGAACCCGGAAGGTGGAGCTTGCAGTGAGCTGGGATCACACCACTGCACTCCAGCCTGGGCGACAGAGTGAGACTCCGTCTCAAAAAAAAAAAAAAAAACAAACCAAAACACAAAGTCTGATAATTCATCAAAGTTCAACATTTTTAAAGATGCTGAATTGCCAGAAATCCTCACCAATGATCTCATGAGGCAGATACCATCATCATGAAGTAGGTAAGGACCCTGAGGCCCGGAGTCACAGGGCTGATGAGTGGCAAAAGCCATTATTTGGACCCGGTCTTGTTTCCACTCTGCCTTTGCATAGACTATGCCCTCTGCCTAGAACGCTTTTCTTATTCATCTGGTAAAAGGTTACTCACTAGAAAGCTGCTTGGGCCAACACTTATCTGAAGCCTCTCCTTCCTTTCTACAATTCATGAGTTCTTCTTCCTTTCCACTTCTGTTTGGCTGTGATCACGTGTACTGCCGTTCTGTCTCTCCCATCCAGAACAGGCCCTCTGTCTCCCTAGCCTTGTCTTGAATCTCTGGCACTCAGCATGATCTTTGGCACATGGCAGACACCCAAGGAATGTTAGCATACTACTAAATTCTTCCCGATTCTACTCTAGGACTGAACTGAAGGAACTTTAGAGTTACTTACTCACTTCTGGAGATGTCTAGTATTAGAAGGGTGACAGAGACAGACTGTTTCTTTAAAATACAGTAATTCACATCTTCATCCTGAGAAAGGAAGAGCCAATTGTACATCATCTTATTCATTAACACTAGAACAAGAACAGAAAGTGTTCAGGAACATAGCAAATGAATGGCTCAAACTCCATTCAAAGTAGTAAACCAGTGGGCCCGGGGGCTCACGCCTGTAATCCCAGCACTTTGGGAGGCCGAGGCGGGGGGATCACAAGGTCAGGAGATCAAGACCATCCTGGCCAACATGGTGAAACTCCGTCTCTGCTAAAAATACAAAAATTAGCCAGGTGTGGTGGCAGGTGTAATCCCAGCTACTTAGGAGCATGAGGCAGGAGAATCACCTGAACCAGGAAGGCGGAGGTTGCAGTGAGCCGAGATCGCACCACTGCACTCCAGCCTCGGCAACAAGAGTGAGACTCTGTCTAAAAAAAAAAAAAATAGTAAACCAATTGTGGGTTCTCAAAAATGCTTGGAAGTCAAAGAAGCCACCGCCTCAAGAAAACGGCGCTGTGGCCAGGTGTGGTGGTTCACGCCTCCAATTC
Organism: Piliocolobus tephrosceles; assembly: GCF_002776525.5. NCBI lineage: Eukaryota > Metazoa > Chordata > Mammalia > Primates > Cercopithecidae > Piliocolobus > Piliocolobus tephrosceles. The sequence continues at coordinate 8,255,497 of NC_045447.1, forward strand.
TAGCACTTGGGGAGGCCGCGGTGGGTGGATCACTTGAGTCCAGGAGTTCGAGACACGGCCAACAAAATGTGAAACCCTGTCTCTATTAAAAATACAAATATTAAAGGCCGGGCGCAGTGGCTCAAGCCTGTAATCCCAGCACTTTGGGAGGCCGAGACGGGCGGATCACGAGGTCAGGAGATCGAGACTATCCTGGCTAACACGGTGAAACCCCGTCTCTACTAAAAATACAAAAAAACTAGCCGGGCGAGGTGGTGGGCGCCTGTAGTCCCAGCTACTCCGGAGGCTGAGGCAGGAGAATAGCATGAACCCGGGAGGCGGAGCTTGCAGTGAGCTGAGATCTGGCCACTGCACTCCAGCCTGGGCGACACAGCAAGACTCCGTCTCAAAAAAAAAAAAAAAAATACAAAAATTAGGCAGGCGTGGTGGCACATGCTGGTAGTCCCAGCTACTCAGGGGACTGAGGCAGAAGGATCGCTTAAGCCTGGGAGGTCAAAGTTGCAGTGAGCTATGATTGTGTCACTGTACTCCAAAAAAAATGAAAATGGCACTGCAAGAAGTAGGGTGTTCCCGTTCAATGGCCTGGGCTCAAGTGAAGAGATGAATCAGGTCACACATTTAATACTCACCAGGTAAGAAGAAAAGCCATCATTCTTTGTACGGTCTAGGCTAAATCCAATCTAATGGGGAGTAAAAAGAGTAGAAGTAAATATCTACACAATTGTCCATACTTTTCTTACTCAAAAAGCAGAAAAAGTGATACTTCTAACATGGTTTCCTCTCAGTTTTCCTAGCATTCATTTTGTAAAAAGGCAAAGTAAAATCTCTCAAGTCAAGTCACCAATTACTAGAATTATTACAGAATTACATTTTAAGTGTTAGAAGAAATTATTTGATGCCTGATATATAATTTGCTACTCACAAGCTTAATTATCTCCATATTCTGGTATTTTATATTTAAGCATTGAGGTTGAAAGGTGACTCTCACCTAAGCTAAAAGAGTAAACCCCTGGGCTGGGCACGGTGGCTCACACCTGTAATACCAGCACTTTGGGAGGCCGAGTGCAGGTGGATCACGAGGTCAGGAGTTCAAGACCAGCGTGGCCAAGATGGTGAAACCCCGTCTCTACTAAAAATACAAAAATTAGTCGGTCATGGTGGTGGGCACCTGTAATCCCAGCTACTTGGGAGGCTGAGGCACAGAACTGCTTGAACCCGGGAGGCAGAGGTTGCAGTGAGCCGAGATTGCACCACTGCACTCCAGCCTGGGTGACAGAGCAAGACTCAGTCTCAAAAAAAAAAAAAAAAAAGAGTAAACCCTTGGATCTCATTAACAGGTACTTACAGTCACATCCTTGTCTTCAGGCTCATTCAATGAGAGGCTACTGACATTCACCACCATGTACCCATCCTTGAAGAAGCCAAAGGTGTTCAGATGAACTTTATGCCTCACATCATCCTAAAGAGATTTGTAGTGGTAGAATTAGTTATATGGAAAAAAGTTATATGGAAAAAAAAAATTCCATGTATTAGTTATATGGAAAAAAGCTTTTGATTATTTAACCTATTTATTTGCTTTAAAAACTGTGATATCAGGCTGGGCGCGGTGGCTCAAGCGTGTAATCCCAGCACTTTGGGAGACTGAGGTGGGTGGATCACCTGAGGTCAGGAGTTTGAGACCACATTGGCCAACATGGCGAAACCCTGTCTCTACTAAAAATACAAAAAGTTAGCCGGACATGGTGGTGGGCACCTCTAATCCCAGCTACTTGGGAGGCTGAGCCAGGAGAATTGCTTGAACCTGGGAGGTGGAGGTTGCAGTGAGCCGAGATCATGCCACTGCAATCCAGCTTAAGCAACAGAGCGAGACTCTGTCTCAAAAAAAAAAAGAAAGAAAGAAAAGAAAAACTATGATGTCTCATTTCCTGCTAGCCAGCCAATGTTTCCATATGCTCAGTAACATACACAGCTGTGGTAACATGTCTTTCTCCAAAAGCTGAAGACAACTCATCGGAAATCCAAAAGATATCAACAGTTTCTGCAGAAGGAAGTATTCAATGGATTCAAATTCAAATTCAATGCATTGGGATGGGTTCTAGGAGCAAACTCAGTGGTTGGCTGAAATGTGAATTCCAGGGCAGGAGGAACCATGTTTTCGTCATCCCCATAGTACAATGCCTGGCATCTAGTAGGCACTCAAAACATGCTGGGGGGTGGGGAGGAAGAAAAGGAGTGGCTGAAGTTGTTCCAAGAATATACTCATTTATATAAATTCTCTTATTAATTTGTGTGTACCTGGCTCCTCCCACTGGCAGGATAAATAATGAAGCTAAGCTATAATTCCATTATTTAAAAAGGTGAATTTTCACCTAAAAATGATACAGTAGATGATGGGTTTTCAGGGAACAAAGCCTTATGCAAGAGGAATCCCAGGAATAGGAAATAGTGACATGGAGACAGAGGTTTTTGGATACAGGATAATCCTAAGGTTTGGTGAGACTGAATCACATGGGCAGACGCCTACCCCACCTGCTTGATGCTGTCTCAACATCGTGACTCCAATCTCAACTAAGTCAGTACACTGCAGGGCCAACAGAAGAATGGTGTCAGTGAATACTTCTAAATCAGGGCTTCCACAAACACACGGTACGCTGTGTAACAACTGAGCTTTATATTGAGATTTGGCTAAATTGCAACACCTTCCATAAGTTTGCAGTTTGATTCTTTGTGTGAAGGGTAACTTTTTATTTCCAGATTTGGGGTTTCCTGGACATCACAGGTAGTCTAATGGCAAACACCAAAGGCCTATGAGGATGGGCTGCGGAGCAGGCCTTTAGCAGAAACAGCATAAACCAAACTCCTCCCCCATAGAACTACACCACACTGTACTATCACCAGCAGGATTTCCTTTCCTGCCCACTCTTGCATTCAAGGAACATAGCTTTTTGACAGTCCTAGATTATGGGCTGAGAAGCAGAGGGACACAGTTCCAACTCACCTCCCTGCTCAGGCCTAAGGCTACGGTCCCTGTTTCCCCTCAACATCTGTTAAAAACCCAGGACTCGGCTGGGAGTGGTGGCTCACACCTGTGATCCCAGCACTCTGGGAGGCCGAGGCAGGTGGATCACTTGAGGTCAGGAGTTCAAGACCAGCCTGGCCAAAAAGGTGAAACCCCGTCTCTAATAAAAATGCAAAAAAAACTAGCTGGGAATGGTGGCATATGCCTGTAATCCCAGCTACTCAGGCGGCTGAGGCAGGAGAATCGCTTGAACCCAGGAAGCAGAGGTTGCAGTGAGCCAATATCGTGCCATGGCACTCCAGCCTGGGTGACAGAGTGAGACTCTGTCTCAAAAATAAATAAATAAATAAATAATGAAAACAAACAAAAACCCAGGACTCTGGGCTTCAAGTTTCTGCAACGCCACAGGGCAGCCCTGGCCTCCCTGTTCTTTGCCCACTGGAGTTTCAGCTCCTTCTTCCCTTTTTTGGGCCCCTGGGAATTTCCCTTATTTTCTTAGGAGCTTGGCTATGTGGTGAAAACATGTTTGCTGGATTTCCACTTCCTGGTGGGCTGGAGTGGCTTGCAGCAAACCAACATTCTCACAGAGAATTAGAAAAGCCAGATAAGATAACAGAGGTCATCTCCTGGAATCTACAAGAGCGGGTCAATGGTAAAAGCCAGAAAAGCTAAGGCTCCCAGCCTTTCTTGGAATTCTCTGAGAGAACTAAATCCACTGAAAGTATCTTCACTATCTGTTTTCTCAATTCTCTCAAGGACAGTATATGATGACTACCATCCTAGAGGCACAGAAGAAATTAACTCAACTACATAAATGGATGCCTTAGCACATTAGGGTGTCATTCTCTGGCAGAATCCTCAGTGGAGCAGGACTGCAGAGGAAGAGGATGAGGGAAAATGAACACACAGTTCCTGCCACATAAAACGACGTATGTGAATCACAGCCATATTCATGTAAAACAAACTGGAATGCAGGGGGAAATCATCTGTGGTGACGGAGGTGAAGACAGTGACTATTCTCAGGAGAAAGGGGCTTTCCTGGGACTTGAGGGAAGGTGAGGCTTATGGTGCTTCTGGAGGGGCTTGGTAATGGTTCTGCCTCATTTCCTGCAGGCTGCAAGAGTGTGTCTACATTCTGGAAATGCACCGAGTTGTCTGCTTATAATGAGTAATTTTTAGCCATGTATATTACACTTCAATAAAGTTTAAATTTTAAAAGTATGTTTTTTCTAACTGATCCAGTATGAAGCTGCTTTGTAGCAGAATGGAAACCTGCTAAGTGTTTATACTTAGTCCACCACAACACAGGTTTTCTAGTTTTGTTTTGTTTTGTTTTTTTCAGAAAATGTTTCAATTGCAACCTGGTAACAGTTTTTCCCCCACATAAATAGTACATTCCTTTACTATTTTTTTTTAACCTTTGCATCATCATTTCATTTGATAATACAATGCCATGAAAAACAGGTTTTTGAAGACTATTTTAAACAATAACAGCATCGGCTGGGCATGGTGGCTCATGGCAGTAATCCCAGCACTTTGGAAAGCCAAGGTAGGCGGATCACCTGAGATCAAGAGTTCGAGATCAGCCTGGCCAACATGGTGAAATGCCACCTCTACTAAATACAAAAATTAGCTGGGTGTGGTGGCGCGTGCCTGTAATCCCAGCTACTTGGGAGGCTGAGGCAGAACTGCTTGAATCCAGGAGGTGGAGGTTGCAGGGAGCCAGGCTGTACCACTGCACTCCAGCCTGGGCAACAAAGTGAGACTCTGTCTCAAAAATAATAATAAGGCTGGGTGTGGTGGCTCACACCTGTAATCCCAGCATTTTGGGAGGCTGAGGCGGACAGATCACCTGAGGTCAGGAGTTCGAGACCAGCCTGGCCAACATGGTGAAACCCCATCTCTACTAAAAGTATAAAAATTAGCCGGGCGTGGTGGCGGGCGCCTGTAATCCCAGCTACTCGGGAGACTGAGGCAGGAGAATCGCTTGAACCCAGGAGGAGGAGGTTGCAGTGAGCCGAGATCGCGCCACTGCACTCCAGCCTAGGGGACAAGAGCGATACTTTGTCTCAAAAAACAAAACAAAACAAAACAAAACTAGTAATAATAATAATGATAATAACAGCATCACAACTCCCAGTTTTCAGAGCCATCCAAGAACTAGGTTATGATGCCAAGGGCTTTACCTATGATTTCTAACCCTCGTTCAGTTTAGTGTGGTTAAGAGAAGCAGCCCCATGGTAGCGATGAAGACACTAGTTCAGAGGAGAAATGACTACCTGAGGCCAAGCAGACTACAGCTAGTAAAGCTGGGACTTCAACCTAGATCTGACATGAGAGCCATTTTCACATTATCGTCTCCTAACAAGGGAAACTAATCATGATACAACATTAAATGTAAAGAGCTATATTCAGTAACATTTGATAGAAAAAAAAAAAAGGTGAGGGGCCGGCCGAGGTGGCTCTTGCCTATAATCCCAACATTTTGGGAGACTGAGGCTGGCAGATTGCTTGAGCTGAGTTTTAAACCACCCTAGGCACCAGAGAAACCCCATCTCTACAAAAAAAAAAAAAAAAAATTAGCCAGGCATGGTGGCAGGTGCCTATACTCCTAGCTATTTAGGAGGCTGAGGTGGGAGGATTGCTTGAGCCCAGGAGGTTGAGGCTGCAGTGGGTTGGGACTGCATCACTGAACTCCAGCCTGGGCCACAGAGCATGACCCTGTCTCAAAAAAAAAAAAAAAAAAGAAAGGACTGGGCCCAGTGGCTCTCACCTATAATCCCAACACTTTGGGAGGCCAAGGTGAGAGGGTCACTTGAGGCCAGGAGTTCAAGACCAGCCTGGGCAACATAGAGAGACCCCCCCCCCCCGACACCTCTATAAAACATTTTAAAATTTGCCCAGGAGTGATGGCATGCAACTGTAGTCACAGCTACTTGGGATGCTGAGATGGGAGGATCCCTTGAGCCCAGATATTTGAGGCTACTGTGAGCTATGATTACACCACTGCACTCCAGCCTGGCAGACAAAGCAAGATTATCTCCAAAAAAAAGAAAAAACAAAACAAAACTTACCCACAATCCCACTGGCACTAACTTTTTAATACTTTGGTGAATTTCTTTCAAGTCTTTCATAAGTAAGGGCAAATACATACCCTTTCAACTTGTTTTTTTTTTGGCTGGGCGCGGTAGCTCACGTCTATAATCCCAGCACTTTGTGGGTCAAGGTGGGCGGATCACCTGAGGTCTGGAGTTTGAGGCCAGCCTGGCCAACAGGGCGAAATCTCATCTCTACTAAAAATACAAAAAGTAGTCAAGCGTGGTGACACATGCCTGTAATCCCAGCAACTTGGGAGGCTGACGCAGGAGAATCACTTGAACCTGGGAGGCGGAGCTTATAGTGAGCTGAGATCAGGCCACTGTACTCTAGCCTGGGCAACAGAGTAAATAAATAAATAGCCAGGAGTAATAGCAGGTGCCTGTGATGCTAGCTACTCAGGAGGCTAACGCAGAAGGATCACTTGAGCCCCATAGTTTGAGACCGGCCTGGGCAACATGGTGAAAACCCATCTCTACCAAAAAAAAAAAAAAAATTTAGTGGGGTGTGGTGGCGCAAGCCTGTGGTCCCAGCTACTCAAGAGGCTGAGGTGGGAGGATAGTTTGGGCCCACAAGGCCAAGGCTACAGTGAGCCAAGATCGTGCCACTGCATTCCAGCCTGGGAGACAGAGCGAGACTCTGTCTCAATCAATGAATCAATCAATCAATAAGGCACGGTGGCTCATGCCTGTAATCCCAGCACTATGTGAGGCCAAGATGGGCAGATCCCCTAAGGTCAGTTCGAGACCAGCCTGGCCAACATGAAACCCCATCTCTACTAAAAATACAAAAATTTGCCAGATGTGGTGGTGTACGCCTGTAGTCCCAGCTACTAGAGAGGCTGAGGCAGGAGAATCGCTTGAACCCGGGAGGCAGAGGTGGCAGTGAGCCGAGATCGTGCCACTGCACTCCAGCCTGGGTGACAGAGTAAGACTCTATCTCAAAAAATAAGTAAAATAAAAACCAAGCAAGCACTGTTGCCAATAATATCTGCAGGACGTTCACCTAACCTGTTCCCCACTTCCATTTTAAGCTATCGTGTCATGTCAAATAAGGTATGTATGGAAGTGACTTTGCAAACTATACTTTACTATAAAAATCATAGAGACATAGATATCTTGAGACTGGAAGAAAGTACAAGCAAGGAGGATGTGACGAAGCATAAGCACAATACCAGATGCAAGCAATGGAGATTCATCTACCGTCTCCACCTCCACTCTACCATTTCCATTAGCACTGACACAGGCAATGGAGGTTCAGCTATATTCTCAATCTCCACCCTACCATTTCCGTTAGCACTGACACCACAGTAAAGGTTGCCTGTTTCACCAAGGATTTCAGAGACTGCAAGCACCTGACCTTGTCTCCAGTACTACACTAAGAGCTTCATGTATCACCTCAAGTTCTTCTTACAACTCTGAGGCAAGTAGCCTCAAACATGTCCATTTGGTAGACGAGGAAACAGAGGCTCATAGTTAAAACTTGCGTAAAATCATAAGGCTAGTAGATGGCAGGGCCAGTAACCTAACTCAGAATTAAGTCCCAAATCTATTCTTTTAACTACCACCTACTTTTCACAACCAAATAAAAAGTGTATCAAAGGGCTGGGCGTGGTAATCCCAGCACTTCAGGAGGCTGAGGCAGGGAGATCACTTGAGCTGAGGAGTTTAAGAACAGCCTGGGCAACATGGTGAAACCCCATCTCTGCCAAAAATACAAAAAATTAGCTGGGTGTGGCAGTGTGCACTTGTGGTCCCAGCTACTCAGAAGGCTGAAGCTCACTTGAACCCACCCAGGAGGCGGAGGCTGCAGTGAGCCGAGATTGCGCCACAGCACTCCAGTCTGGGTGACAAAGCAAAACCCCATCTCAAAAAAAAAAAAAAAAA
>NC_045447.1:8263507-8289388 GCF_002776525.5 Piliocolobus tephrosceles
AGTCTGGGTGACAAAGCAAAACCCCATCTCAAAAAAAAAAAAAAAAAGATATACTATTTTGATGTATTTGCTCTTTTCTTCCTCACTTTAAAACCAGTTGTTTTATACTGACAATTCTGTTATTTTAACTAAATGTCAGAACTTTTGCAATTACTTCATATTAAACTGCTTTCAGTCATAAAAAAAAAGAGCAATGATACCTCAATTTAGTTTTTCTTATAAATTGAGTTTTAGAAAGTAAGAAATACAGTAACACTTAACTGAGCTAGCTTCGGCTCGCCAACTGGTGGTCTACAGACTGTACTAACCCACACCATGTTATATATGGCCAACACAGTGTTATGTTTTACTTTTGTTTTAAATTTGAATTAGTTGCCAACAGATTCCACGTAAAAACATGAAATTTCCAGCTTTTCTTATTTAAAAAAAGAGAGAGAGAAAAAAAAAAAGCCACAAGATCCAGCGCTTATAGGCCACGTTCCAGTACAATAAGAACCCATTCTCTGGAGCAAGGAGCAGGGGCCGCTGTGGCAGGAGCCTGTGCTCTTCTGCTACCCCTCCCGCTGCAGTCTCACTGAGCCAGCTGACTTACAAAACCAAGCTGGCTTCTAACCGCATCTTGAGTTTGTGACCACTGATCAAAACAAAAATCACATCCAAAAGGTAAGCAAAAAGTACCTTCAGGCACCACAAGCAATTTCTCTACTAATACAGAAAAAAGAAAACAAGAATAAGACTACCAATCATGGCTGGGCTCGATGGCTCACATCTGTATTCTGAGCACTTTGGGGGGCTGAGGCGGGAGGATCACTTGAAGTCAGGAGTTTCAGCCTGGCCAATATGGTGAAACCCCATCTCTACTGAAAATACAAAAATTAGCCAGGTGTGGTGGTGCCTGTTGTAATCCCAAATACTTGGGAGGCTGGAGCAGGAGGATCACTTGAACTTGGGAGATAAAGGTTGCAGTGAGCCAAGATCAGACCACTGAACTCCAATCTGGATGACAGAGTGAGACTGTCTCAAAAAAAAAAAAAAAAAAAAAAAGGTGGGGGGCGGGGGAGCTACCAGTCATTAGCTGCCTTCTATTAGTGGTAGGAGAAACTAACCTAAGAAGTTTAATATTATAATTCTTGGCTCATTGTACATACATAGCAATTCACACATGGAATGGGGTCAAATCCACTCATATAACCAAAATCCACCAGCTAAGCACATGAAGTGAGAGAAGAGCTACACAGAAGACTGAGGTGCTGGCAAACGGGCTATCCTCTCAGTCACTGAGGGCTTGAGGCACCCACCGGAAGCTTACCCAGTGCAGGTAAAATGGAAGGTGTGCTAACCTGGGTTCAAATTCTGACTCCTCCACTTATTTAACCAGAGCTCCATTTTCTTAATTTATAAAGCAGGGATAATAACATTTATCTCAAGGGGCTGCTATGAGGAGTCGATGAATAAAAAGCATCAAATATTTAGCACAGTCTCTGACTTATCACAGATGCTTTAATAACAAGCAGCTATTTCTATCACTTAAATTTTGGATTCTATACTATCACTTAAATTTTGGATTCTATAGGACACTTCATTTTCCCCAAATGAGCTCAAAACAGTTATCATTAGCTCAGTAGTCTCAACCTTTCTGTGTACACAGCACGGTCTCATTATACTAGAACTCTCTCTGCATACTTAAGAGGGAAGAAAGATTTAAAAGGACATGTCAACACCATCCCCCTCAGTGTCACATTCTCCCAGTTCTCCTCCTGTCCTTCCATCCAAGTCAGTTTGAATAAGCTGCTGGCTGCCATAACCAAGCTCTTTCCTACACTCCCAAGATAAAGGTGCTGGGCTTGACCACACACTGCTGTGACAGTATACTGTCTCCTTTTCTACGCCACTGGGTCCACATGGCCAACTAAAAATTCTGGACAGACATGGCTAACCTATGGATGGACATGCGCCCAGTTGTGGCAAACATTCACTTTTCATACTGATCACAGTTTTGGAAGCCTGCCTAGGAAAGGTTTGAGATTTACCACAACGGAGCAGCTAATAATCAGTGGGCCCGAGACGAGGCACAATCATCACCATCATTATCATCATCGTCATCGTCATCCTCACCATCATCATCATCGTCATCGTCAATGGGCAATCATAATAATCAATGGGCATGAGATGAGGAAAATCCTCTTTTATTCTTTTTAAATTTATTTTTATTTTTATTTTTCTTGAGACAGAGTTTCACTCTTGTTGCCCAGGCTAGAGTGCAGTGGCGCAATTTCAGCTCACTGCAACCTCCGCCTCCCAGGTTCAAGCGACTCTCCTGCCTCAGCCTCCCAAGTAGCTGGGATTACAGACATGTGCCACCACACCTGGATAATTTTGTATTTTTAGTAGAGATGGGGTTTCACCATGTTGGCCAGGCTGATCTCGAACTTCGGGTGATTCACCCACCTTGGTCTCCCAAAGTGCTGGGATTACAGGCGTGAGCCACCGCGCCCAGCCAGGAAAATCCTCTTTTAATTTCCCAAAACTTTCCAGATACTTTTGGATGGGAGTGAATAAATGCATCCCTCCCTACTCAGAATTCAGAAAGCAGTATGTAAAGTGAGGCTGCAGCCAATTAATTAGGAAAGATCCACTGCATAAAGCTGGTGTAATCAGGTGGGTCCTGATCGACTGGCACCAATTCTAGAGTATTTGTGCAAAGAAAGATTTTACTTACTTACTTACAAACATCACCGTTTTTTTTTGAGACGGAGTCTCACTCTGTTGCCCAGGCTAGAGTGCAGTGGTGTGATCTCAGCTCACTGCAAGCTCTGTCTCCCAGGTTCACACCATTCTCCTGCCTCAGCCTCCCGAGTAGCTGGGACTACAGACGCCTGCCACCACGCCCGGCTAATTTTTTGTATTTTTAATAGGGACGGGGTTTCACCATGTTTGCCAGGATGGTCTCGATCTCCTGACCTCGTGATCCGCCCGCCTCGGCCTCCCAAAGTGCTGGGATTATAGGCGTGAGCCACCGCACCCAGCCACATCACTGTTTTTTTGTTTGTCTGTTTGGTTTTTTTTTGTTTTGTTTTGTTTTGTTTTTGAGACAGGGTCTCACTCTGTTGCCTAGGCTGGAGGGCAAGGCACCATCTTGGTTAACTGAAACCTCCACCTCCCGGGTTCAAGTGATTCTCCTGCCTCAGCCTCCCAAGTAGCTGGGACTATGGGCACCTGACACCACTTCGGGCTAATATTTGTATTTTCTGGTAGAGATGGGGTTTCACCATACTGGCCAGGCTGGTCTTTAACTTTTGATGTCAAGTGATCTGCCCGTCGTGGCCTCCCTAAGTGCTGGGATTACCGGCATGAGCCACTGCACTAGGCCTACAGACATCACTTAATGGTTTATTTATTTATTATTATTATTATTTTGAGATAGAGTTTCACTCTTGTTGTCCGGGCTGGAGTGCAATGGCGCAATCTTGGCTCACTGTAACCTCTGCCTCCTTGGTTCAAGCGAATCTCCTGCCTCAGCCTCCTGAGAAGCTGGGATCCACGCCTGGCTAATTATTTGTATTTTTAGTAGAGACGGGGTTTCACCATGTCGGCCAGGCTGGTCTCAAACTCTGGACCTCAGGTGATTGACCACCTCAGCCTCCCAAAGTGCTAGGATTATAGACATGAGCCACCGTGCCTGCCTGCAAACATCACTTGATGGCTAAACACGTTCTCTGAAAGTTATTACTCAAAAATAAAGTAATAACACGTTCCTATGATGGTAGAGTTTTGGGGTGAGATTATTGGTATATATTGCATTCGCTTCCTAAGGCTGCTGTAATCAACCACAGAAGTTTGTTCTCTCACAGTTCTGGAGGCTACAAGTCCAAAATCAAGGCATCAGCAGGGCCACGGTCCCTTTAAAGGCTCTGGGGAAGAATACTTCCTTGCCTCTTTCAAGCTGCTGGTGACTACCAGGATTTTTAACATTCTTGGTTTGTAGCCACTTCACTCCAGGCTCTGCCTCCACCATCACATGGCCTTCTTCCCTCTGTGTATGTCTCTGCACCCTCTCCTCTTTTTATAATGGCACCTGGCACACTGAAAATAGGGCCCACCCTAACCCCATATGACCTAATATTAACTGCAAAGACCCTATTCCAAATAAGGTTACATTCTGAGGTTCCAAGCAGACATGAACCTGGGGGGACACTAGTCAACCCAACACAAACAAATCCATCCTCTTACTCACTTACACTGAAGTGTTCTAGTGCTTAATTACGTGACCCATATTTTTGTTACTCCGCAACTAAACAGATACAGAAAGGGATAAAGAAAAGTTATTTTATAGTTCAGATATAATTTATTGACACCTAGTTTTTTTCTATTAGTTACAAAAAGAATAAACCCTGGCTGGGCGCAGTGGCTCATGTCTGTAATCCCAACACTTTGGGAGGCCGAGGTGGATGGATAACCTGAGGTCAGGGGTTGGAGACCAGTATGGCCAACATGGTGAAACCCTATCTCTACCAAAAATAAAAAAATTAGCTGGGCATGGTGGCGCACGCCTGTAGTCCCAGCTAGTTGGGAGGCTGAGGCAAGAGATTCTCTTAAATCTGGGAGACAGGTTGCAGTGAGCCGAGATTGTGCCACTGCACTCCAGCCTGGGTGACAGAGCAAGACTCTCCAAAAAAAAAAGAATTCCAGGAAGAAAAAAATCTATATAGCAGTAGTAAAGGGAAGCAATAAAAAGGAGAGAAAAAAAAAAAAAAAAAAAAAGACAAAGCAATCACTGGAATTTTCCAGGGCTGTTTTATCAAATATTTTATTATACTACACTGGTATTTTCAGAAGGAAGCACACTGGCATACATGCCACCAAACAGCAGTCACTAAAAAAGGTATATTCGATGCAGAGTGTGGAAACTTAAAAAAAGAAGAAAAACATATAATAGGAAAAAATAATTAAAAACTCAAAATTTTTTTAAATAATTAAAAAAGCATTTTATAGCTGGGTGTGGAGGCTCATGCCTGTAACCCCAGCACTTTGGGAGGCCAAGGCGGGCAGATCACGAGGTCAGAAGATCGAGACCATCCTGGCTAATACGGTGAAACCCTGTCTCTACTGAAAATACAAAAAATTAGCCAGGCGTGGTGGCAGATGCCTATAGTCCCAGCTACTCGGGAGGCTGAGGCAGGAGAATTGCTTGAACCCAGGAAGCAGAGGTTGCAGTTTGCTGAGATCGCGCCATTGCACTCCAGCCTGAGGGACAGGGTGAGACTCCGTGACCCCCTCGCAAAAAAAAAAACAACAACAACATATTAACTGATCACGCTGCGCGTGGTGGCTCACGCCTGTAATCCTATCACTTTGGAAGGCCAAGGCAGGTAAATCACCTGAGGTCAGGAGTTCGAGACCAGACTTACCAACATGGTGAAACTCTACCTCTACTAAAAATACAAAAAATTAGCAGGGTGTGGTGGCAGATGCCTGTAATCCCAACTACTCAGGAGGTTGAGGCAGGAGAATCACTTGAACCAGGGAGGCAGAGGTTGCAGCGAGCCAAGATTGTGCCATGGCATTCCAGCCTGGGCAACAAGAGCAAACTCTATCTCAAAAAAAAAAAAAAAGACGTATTAACTGATCACAGTATGAGGATGTGATTTAGATACTGACTTTTCAAAACCTTTTCAATCCATTTATGACCAATGAAAATCTGAATCTGATTTGACATTATATGATATTAAGGATATTTTTGTTATAATGGCATTGTAGTCATGTTTTTAAAAGAGCTCTTATTTTTTATAGGTAATACCAAAATATTTATGAATGAAATGATGCAATGCCTTTGATTTGCTTTATTTACTTATTTACTTTATTTTATTTATTTATTTATTTATTTTGAGAGGGGGGTCTCACTCTATCGCACAGGCTTGAGTGCAGTGGCACAATCTCAGCCCACTGCAACCTCTACCTCCTGCATTAAAGTGATTCTCCTGCCTTAGCCTTCACAGTAGCTGGGATTGCAGGTGCCCACCACCGCACTGACTAATTTTTGTATTTTTAGTAGAGACGGGGTTTCACCATGTTGGCCAGGCAGGTCTTGAACTCCTGACCTCAGGTGATCCACTTGCCTTTGCCTCCCAAAGTGTTGGGATTACAGGCACAAGCCACCACACCCAGCCAATTTTCTTTAAAATAATATAGGAAGACAATGACAAATGCTGATAACAATAAGAAGAAAGGGAACTCTCATAAATTGCTGGTGGGATGTAAAATGGTAGAGCCACTTTGGAAAATAGTTTGGCAGTTTCTTAAAAAGTTAAACATAAATAAACCACATGACCCAGCAATTCTACTCCACTCCTGGATATCATCCAAGAGAAATGAAAACATATGGCCCCACAAAGCCTTGCATGTGAACATTTATAGCACCATCATTCATAAAGGCCAAACAGTGGAAACACCCCAAATATCCATCGACTGGTGAACCGCTAAGCAAAAGAAGATATATCCATGCACTGGAAGGCCATTCAGCAGTAAAAAGGAATGAATTACTGACACATGGCACAAAAATGAATGAAGCTCAAAAAAGAAAGAAAGAAAGATGGGCACAAAAGCCTACCTATCGGTTGGGCGCAGTGGCTCACACCTGTAATCCCTGAACTGTGGGAGGCTGAGGCGGGCAGACTGCTTGAGGCCAGGAATCCGAGACCAGCCTGGCCGACACGGCAAAATCCTGTCTCTACTAAAAATACACAAATTAGCTGAGCGTGGTAGTGGGTGCCTGTCTGTAATCCCAGCTACTCGGGAGGCTGAGGCAGGAGAATGGCTTGAACCTGGGAGGTAGAGGTTGCAGTGAGCCAAGATAATGCCACTGCACTCCAGCCTGGGCAACAGTCTGAGACTCTGTCTCAAAAAACAAAACAAAACAAAAAAAACCCTACCTATCCTGTGATTCCACTTACATGAAACATCCACAAAGGGCAGGTTTATAGACACAGAAAGTAGATTAATGGCTTCCTGGGACTAGTGGTGGGAATGGGAATTGATTCTAAACCAACATAAGGGATCTTATGGGGTGACAGAAACGTTCTGTGGCTAGAATGTGGTCACAGCTGTACAACTCAGTAAACTTACTAACAATCATTGTATTATACAGTTAAAATGGGTGATCTTATGGTATGTAAATTATACCTCAATAAAGTTGTTCTTAAAAGGCAAGGAGTATTTCCTGCTGACAGGTCTTTAAAAAAATAAACAAAAATAATAAACAGCCAGGAGCGGTGGCCCACGCCTGTAATCCTGGCACTTTGGGAGGCTAAGGCAGATGGATTACCTGAGGTTAGGAGTTCGAGACTAGCCTGATTAACATGGCAAAACCCTGTCTCTACTGAAAATACAAAAATTAGCCGGACGTGATGGCGCATGCCTATAATCCCAGCTACTTGGGAGGTTGAGGCAGGAGAATCGCTTGAACCCGAGAGGCGGAGGTTGCTGTGAGCAGAGATTGCGCCATTGCACTCCAGCCTGGGTGACAAGAGCAAAACTCCGTCTCAAAAAATAATAATAATAAATAAAAAGGCAAGGAATTTAGGGAAAGGTCAAAAGAGATGGAATGTGAGAAGACTGAGAAAGCCAGAAGAATGGTGGAAAATGTAGCATGGAGTAAGAATAAAAATATAAGAGGACTAATTTCTAATTTTAAAAATAATAAAAAATAAGAACAAGAAATTGATGTATGTGGGGATGAGGCAGAATTAGCCACGTGTTGATGGTTATTGACGGTGACAGGCAAATGGGAGTTCATTATACTATTCTATCTACTTTAGCACATTGGAAATTCTCCACAATAAAAAGTTTGTTTTGCTTTGTCTTTTTTTTTTTTAAGAACTGGGTTTTCACTCTGTCCCCCAGGCTGGAATACAGTGACGCCATTACAGCTCACTACAGCTTCTGACTCCTGGGCTCAAGGGATCCTGCCACCTCAGCCTCTCTAGCAGCTGGGACTACAGGTATGCACCACCACGTCTGGCTAATTTTGTTGCTGTTGTTGAGATGGGGTCTTTCCTGTCACCCAGGCTGCAGTGTAGTGTCGCCATAATAGCTCACTGCAGCCTCCAAATCTTGGCCTCAAATGAGCCTCCCTAAGTGCTGGGATTACAGACGTGAGCCACCAGCACCAGCCAGGTTTTAAGAGATCAATACATATTCCTGGTACTCAGTGACCTCTTCATGCTATCCTTGCTATTATGGGTCTCTAATCTGATCAAGTATCCTATTTCACTCAGTCTCAAGCAAAAGAGACAATCTAAAGTTGCTGCTCTGACAGGCTCTCTTCAAATGATTTCCATTTCCTTGCGCAAGAACTCAGAAGAAGCTTGCCCAGGATACCTGAGGCCCAGGACAGCTTTGAATGCGGCCCAACACAAATTTGTGAACTTTTTTTTTTTTTTGAGGAGTCTCGCTCTATCACCCAGGCTGGAATACAGTGGCGCTATCTCGGCTCACTGGAAGCTCCGCCTCCTGGGTTCCCGCCCTTCTCCTGCCTCAGCCTCCCGAGTGGCTGTGACTACCGGGACCTGTCACCACACCCGGCTAATTTTTTTTATTTTTAGTAGAGATGGGGTTTCACTGTGTTAGCCAGGATGGTCTCGATCTCCTGACCTTGTAATCCGCCCACCTTGGCCTCCCAAAGTGCTGGGATTACAGGCGTGAGCCACTGCGCCCAGACAAATTTGTGAACTTTCTTAAAACATTATGAAATTATTTCATAATTTTTTAAAGCTTATCAGCTATAGTTACTGTTAGTCTATTTTATATGTGACCCAAAACAATTTTTCATCTTCCAATGTGGCCCTGGGAAGCCAAAAGATTGGACACCCCGACTTAGGATGTCTATTTTATTTTATTTATTTATTTATTTATTTATTTTTTATTTTTATTTTTTTGAGGCGGAGTCTCGCTCTGTCGCCCGGACTGGAGTGCAGTGGCCGGATCTCAGCTCACTGCAAGCTCTGCCTCCCGGGTTTATGCCATTCTCCTGCCTCAGCCTCCGGAGTAGCTGGGACTACAGGCGCCCACCACCTCGCCCGGCTAGTTTTTGTATTTTTAGTAGAGACGGGGTTTCACCGTGTTAGCCAGGATGGTCTCGATCTCCTGACCTCGTGATCCGCCGTCTCGGCCTCCCAAAGTGCTGGGATTACAGGCTTGAGCCACCGCGCCCGGCCTATTTTTTTATTTTTTTGAGATGGAGTCTTGCTCTGTCGCCCAGGCTGGAGTACGGGGACGTGATCTCGGCTCACTGCAACTTCCTCCTCTGGGTTCAAGCGATTCTCTGGCCTCAGCCCCCCAAGTAGCTGGGGTTACAGGCACCCGCCACCACGCTCAGCTAATTTTTGTATTTTTAGCAGAGACGTGATTTCACAATGTTGGCCAGGCCAGTCTCCAACTCCTGACCTCAAGTGATCCACCCACCTCAGCCTCCAAAAGTACTGGGATTACAGGCGTGAGCCACTGCACCTGGCCAAGTTTTGTCTACATTTCTACACACACTTTTCTGGAGAGAGGTTCAATAGCTCTCAACAGATTCTCAAAAAGAGCCAAAATTCACTTACCCCACCCCCACTCCTGTGACTGAACCATATTAATCAGGATAATTTTTATTTACAAACAACAAAAGTTGTTACCAAAAAGCATGGTTGTACGGATCTAGTCAGGCTTTTATTTATTTATTTTCTTGGCACAGAGTCTCGTTCTTTCGCCCAGACTGGAGCGCAATGGCACAACAATCTCTGCTCACTGCAATCTCAGTCTCCCAGGTTCAAGCAATTATCCTGTGTCAGCCTCCTAAGTAGCAACCGGGACTGCAGGCATGTGCCACCATACCCGTCTAGTATTTCTGTTTTTAGTAGAGATGGGTTTCGCCACGTTGGCCAGGCTGGTCTCAAACTCCTGACCTCGGGTGATCCACCCACCTCGGCCTCCCAAAGTGCTGGGATTACAGGCCTGAGCCACCACGCCCAGTCATGTCAGGTTTTTAATTTCATTCTGTATTCTTTAAATTCTACATTAACAAAATATAATGCTTCACAGTTTGCTAAAACAATGTGTTTTTACAAGACAAACTTTCTATAGTTCCACTTCTTTTTTTTTTTTTTTTTGAGATAGAGTCTCATTCTGTTGCCCAGGCTGGAGTGCAGTGGCAGGATCTAGGCTCACTGCAAGCTCCACCTCCCGGGTTCACCCCATTCTCCTGCCTCAGCCTCCTGAGCAGCTGGGACTACAGGCGCTGGCCACCAAGCCTGGCTAATTTTTTTTTTTATTTTTAGTAGAGACAGGGTTTCACCGTGTTAGCCAGGATGGTCTCGATCTCCTGACCTCGTGATCTGCCCGCCTCAGCCTCCCAAAGTGCTGGGATTACAGGCGTGAGCCACCGCGCCCGGCCTACAGTTCCACTTCTTAGAAGAATGTACGGTATGAAAATAATGTACAAGAGTTTGGGTCATAACAATTTACTTTTCTATGTCTCTAATTTTCTGTTTCTCTATATCTTTTGAGAAAGGGCCTTGCTCTGTCGCTCAGGCTGGAGTGCAATGAGTAATCAGGGCTCACTGCAGTCTCAACCTCCTAGGCTCAAGTGATCCTCCTCCTGCCTCAGCCTCCCCAGAAGCTGCAGGCGTGTGCCACCACACCAGGTTACTTTTTAATTTTTTGAAGAGACAGGTTTGGGGAGGGGGTCCTTACCATGTTGACTAGGCTGGTCTCGAACTCCTGGGCTCAAACAATTCTCCTGCATAGGCCTTCCAATGTTGGGATTACAGGCATGAGCCAGGGCGCCTGGACAATTTCCCAGATATAGTAACCTGCTGAACCACCTTAGGGTGCGTTTCAGCCTTAGAGGTGTTTTCTCTGCTAGTTATAAAGCAAGATCCAGGGGGTCATTCTAGGTTTATCAAAAATCTCTCTTCCCTAGACAATGACGGGATAGAGGAAGAAAAAGCAGGCCCTTTGATTAGAGACACATTTTAATGCTGGCTTTAAATTCTCAGTCACGTGTTTTAAGCAAGATTTGAAATTCCTTCCGAAGAGTCTCGCTCCAGAGAGCGCCCTAAACCAAAATGGGAAACTGAGGCTAAGGTTCCAAGTACCTTCAAACCGCCGGTACAGTGCAAGGGCACGGAAGAGCAGAGACCGCGGACAAGGAAAGCCAGCATAAAAGCTGGAGGGGAGAACGGAGAAGGGCGAGCGGGCTGCCAAGAGTGAGGAATTCAGGCAAGCCAGCAGGGATTTAAGAGCAGCCTCCCGAGTCCGTGGGGGCTACGCCACAGTTCAGCCCCTTCCCCTCCCTCAGCTCGAGTCTTCCCGCCCCTGCCGGTCAGCCTCAGGACCCCAGCGCCGCCCAGACCCGCCTTCCCCACAGACCCCGCCACCTGTCAGTTTGAAAGGCCGCGGCCAGGGACAAAGAGGTGGTCCAGTGGCTCAGAGGTCCCCAATGGGCCAAAGTTGCCCTAAAACCCGGGGGAGTGGCCTCGGCCTCCGCCCCCCGGCCCGGCCTTGCCAGGCTTTACCTTGAGTGCCAGGTGATGGACGCGGCCCAGGCCAGGCTCGGCCAGCAACTGCAGCAAACCCAGCATCGGGAGCAGTCGGAGGCCCGCGGCCAGCCTAGGACGGCGGGAGGCGGAGGAGGCGACGGGCGCCAGAGCGGCCATGTTTGTTCCAGCATCACCAGCCGCTTCCTCTCCTGCCCACTTCCGGGGTTAAAGGGCGCAACCGCCGGAAGGGCCCGGGGAGCGCGGGTAGGCGGCTAGCTCTGCTGAGCCTGTGGTGGTTTTCCTGGAGATTGCGACCTGGGAAGTCGCCGAGGGGCCTATGCTGACCACCTCGGGGCCCTTCGATTGGCCCTCTCGTGCAGACTTTCAGTTTAGCCCAAAGAGATGAAGCAACCTCTTGGCGGTTGCCATAACAACGGCGGCAGAACCCAGACCAGCCCGGGCCTCACCTCTGCCTCGCAGAGCCTTGGAAGCGACCTTGGGCTCTGGGGACCCCTGATCTCAGGGTCGGAGGATAGGGTGTGTCAGCCGCACGGTGTCTGGCCACTGATTGAACTGATTTCACTGACTGAACTGATTTCACTGAGCGTTGACTTGGAGCGAAATATCTAAAAATTCCTGGCTTGCCGTAGGGGTCCTGTGGTTTTTTTTAATAGGCGCTTCAAACTCAAGTATCAGGTGAAGTGGTTGCAATAATACGATTTATTGAGCCCTTATGAGGAAATTCGTTAGGCCTTTTGTTGTATTTAATTTTTGAAACAATTTGATGAGCTAGGAGGTAGGTATTATCATTATTCCTACTTTACAGGTAAGCAAACTGAGGCTCTGAGAAGTAAGTCATTTGCTCCAGGTTGAGCTGGGAATCACCTGGAAGCTGTTAACTCCTGTGTTCTGTTGCCTCATGCTATTTCATCCAATCCTGAGTCTGGGTCTTAACATTTTTCTCTTAATTCTGTATGGACACTTTCTTTGCTTTTAGAACATATGGGAACTTCTTTTTTTTTTTGAGACGGAGTCTAGCCCTTGTCACCCAGGCTGGAGTGCAATGCCACCATCTCAGCTCACTGCAATCTCTACCTTCCGGGTTCAAGCGATTCTCCTGCCTCAGCCTCCAGAGTAACTAGAATTACAGACCTGCACCACCACGCCTGGCTAATTTTTGTATTTTTAGTAGAGACAGGGTTTCACTATGTTGGCCAGGCTGGTCTCGAACTCCTGACCTCAAGTGATCCTCCGGCCTTGGCCTCCCAAAGTGCTGGTATTACAGGTGTAAAGCCACTGCGCCCAGCCTGCTTTGGAGTATTTTTTATCTTTTAAAGTTAAGTGTCATCTTTGAGAATCTCTGGTTTTAAATTTGAATATAATACTGTACTAAAAACAAAATGAGGCCTGGTGGGGTGATTCGCGCCTGAATCCCAGCACTTCGGAAGGCCGAGGCGGGCGGATCACTTGAAAGTCAGTTCTTTGGAACCAGCCTGAGCAACATGGTGAAACTTGGTCTCTACTAAAAATACAAAAATTAGCGGGGCATCAAGGCGTGTGCCTGTAGTCCCAGCTACTCTGGAGGCTGAGGCAGGAGAATCACTTGAACCTGGGAGGCGGAGGTTTCAGTAAGCCAAGATCCCGCCACTGCACTCCAGTCTCAATAAAAAAAAAAATCAGGTAAGAATCTTAATCCCATTTAATAATACAATAGTGATGAAACATTAAAATAGTTTTAAATAGGAGACTTTTGTCTTAGTTTCTGGACAATAGTTTTGTAAGGGCTTAAAACTGGGTTCTTAGGATTCCTTGCTTCTTTATACTTGGGTATTATGGTGTGAACTACATGGGGTTATACCAGTGCTGTCTGTCCAGAGGTTTAAGGGTAATATCTTCTCTTACATATTTGAAAGCTGTGTTGTGCCAGTCATTATTTTGGAATTGAGAGAAATAAGAATGAGGGAAACCCGACTGCAAAGACATTGTGGAGCATTTTCTCTACAGTTACTTCTTAAATTCTGAGAAAACTGCTACCTTGACAATTACATTTAGCCATGTGATTTCATAGTTTCAAGAAAAGATTATTTGCATAATCATGATGCTGTAACTGGAAACAGACAGGTTGAGTTACAGAACAAGTTATGCCTGCTTCTCCTGGCAACATTTTCAAAGGGGCGTTAACACTTTAAGATATTGAGTGAAAAAGCCTGCAGGGGCTGGAAAGACTGATCTCCCAAGCGTGGCTTTTAGCCTTACTCTCTTAGTCAAGTACATTTTATTTTTCTATTTTCTCTTTTTTATTTTTGAGACAGACACTGTGTTGCCCAGGACTGAGTATAGCAGTGTGCTGTCTGTTCACTGCAGTCTCCACCTCCCAGATTTAAGGGATTCTCATGCCTCAGCCTCCCTAGCTGGGAGCACAGGTGTGCACCAGTATGCTCACCTAATTTTTGTATTTTTGCTAGAGACAGGGTTTCACCATGTTGGCCAGGCTGGTCTTGAACTCCTGGCCTCAAGTGATCTGCTCACCTCGGCTTCCCAAAGTGCTGGATTACAGGTGTCAGCCACCCTACCCAACCTATTTTCTCTAACTTTTCAGGATCAGCTTAAGGTTACTACTAGAATGTGTAGTGTTGAATCTAGTGCCATTATTATTAAATAATTAGTTGGTATTGGTTTAGACATTTCCAGAACTCTCTTAAGTAATTAATGGGTTAATATTCTCCAGTTTAATAAAGTACAATTGCCATTTGTTTTTCCTATCAAAAGACTTGATAGGCCTGGCTGGTGTCTCATGCCTGAATCCCAGCACTTTGGGAGGCCAAAGCTGGTGGATAACTTGAGCCCAGGAGTTTGCGACCAGCCTGGGCAACATAGTGAAACACTTTCTCTACAAGAAATACAAAAATTAGGCCAGATGCGGTGGCTCATGCCTGTAATCCCAACACTTTGGGAGGCTGAGGTCAGTGGATCACCTGAGGCCAGGAGTTTGAGACCAGCCTGGCTAACATGGCAAAACCCTGTCTCTAACTAAAAATACAAAAATTAGCCAGGCATGGTGGTGCATGCCTGTAATCCCAGCTACTCAGGAGGCTGAGACAGTAGAATCGCTTGAACCTGGGAAGCGGAGGTTACAGTGGGCCAAGATCGCACCATTGCACTCCAGCCTGTGTGACAGAGCGAGATTCTATCTCAAAAAAAAAAAAAAAAAATTAGTGGGCATGACTGCGCCAATTTACTCCAGCCTGTGCGACAGAGGGAGACTCTGTCTCAAAAAAAAAAGAAAAATACAAAAATTAGCGGGCATGGTGACACGCACCTGTAGTCCCAGCTACTCAGGAGGCAGAGAGGTGGTAAGATCGCTTGAGCCTAGAAGTCAACACTGGAGTAAGCCTTGACACTTTTATCCAGCTTGGGTGACAGAGCAAGACCCTGTCGGAAAAAAAAAAAAAAAGAGTTGGTTGATATTGCAAATCAAAAACTTCTGTTAAGACAGTATAGGAAACTGGTGGTCAAATTGGGGCCTAGCAATACATTCAGAAGTCAAATACTACTTTCATTCTTTGACTTGAAACACCATTTCTTCCACGATTGCAGCTAAAGTTTTCATGCATTTCTTGGGGCATCGGGAATGCCTCCAAGTGCATCTTTCTGCAGAAAGTGATCATGGAAAAGCCAGGCTCTGACACACTTTGAGTCCTGTGGATTGGAGAGGAACTTCAAAATTACTCCTCAGCCTGTCGACCCTAGTTATAACTTGCACAGCCACAGGACAGGCAGTTTTTCTTAATTTTATGTACATCTTTACAGACCTTCAGGGGAATTGGATTATTCGTTGTGAAAATTCATTGCAGTTTTAGCATTTCACTCACCATAGAGTTCCTGGTTTTATCCTACTCCACTTTTTCCAGTTGATTGCTTTCTTGATCCCATGTAAGTAGTTTGAATGCAAAAGAAATTGGAAATTTTAAGCTAAAAACAAGTTATTTTGAAGAAGAAAAAATCCTGAGAATTTCATTAGAAGTAGTTCTTCACCAGTAGACAGCCAATCAACTGTAAGTTCAAGCAAGCAGTCCTGCTGCATCAGAAATGTTTAAAGGCCTGTATTCCCAGCTACTGCAGAGGATCATTTGAACCCAGGAATTCAAGGCTGCAGTGAGCTATGATACTGCCACTGCACTCCAGTCTGGGCAATAGAGCAAGACCTCTCTAAGAACAAAGACAAAAAGAAAATGCTGAAAGGATTGCTTTATTTTCTACAATAAGTAAAAATCCTCCAGAAAACTGAAGGAAAGGAAAGGTAACCGATACTTGTGTGTATATTATGTGGTAAACATTTTGTACATATTCTTTTGTTTAATTTTAATTTTTTTTTTTTTTTTGAGACAGAGTCTTACTTTGTTTCCCAGGCTGGAGTGCAGTGGTATGATCACGGCTCACTGCAGCTTCCAACTCCCAGGCTCAAGCGATCCTACTGCCTCAAGCCCCCAAGTAGCCAAGCACAACTATGCCGGGCTAATTTTTGTATTTTTTTTTTTGTGGAGACGGTTTTGCCGTGTTGCCCACGCTGGTCTAAGTCTCCTGGGCTCAAATGATTCTCCCACCTTCACCTCCCCAAGTGCTGGGATTATAGGCATAAACCACCTTTCTTTCCACCTTTACAATAACCTTTGAAGTAGCATTATTTCCATTTTGTTTGTTTGATTTTTGA
Source organism: Piliocolobus tephrosceles (assembly GCF_002776525.5). Taxonomy (NCBI): domain Eukaryota; kingdom Metazoa; phylum Chordata; class Mammalia; order Primates; family Cercopithecidae; genus Piliocolobus; species Piliocolobus tephrosceles. The sequence goes on from NC_045447.1 coordinate 8,279,735, forward strand.
GACAGGGTCTCACTCTCAGGAGTGCAGTGGCATGATCAAGGCTCACCGCAGCCTCAATTTACCAGGCTCAAGCAATTATCCCCCTTCAGCCTCCCGGCTGGCTGGGATTACAGTTGTATACCACCATGCTTGGCAAATTTTTTTTATTTTTTGTGTACACAAGGTTTTTCCATGTTGCTCAAACTGGTCTTGAATGCCTGGTCTCAAGCAATCTGCCTGCCTTGGCCTCCCAAAGTGTTGGGATTACAGGCATGAGCCACTGTGCATGGCCATATTTCCATTTTAAAGAAGAGGAAACTGATCGGGAGCGGTGGCTCACCCCTGTAATCCCAGCACTTTGGGAGGCCAAGGCGGGCGGATCACGAGTTCAGGAGATTGAGACCATCCTGGCTAACATGGTGAAACCCTGTCTCTACTAAAAGTACAAAAAATTAGCCAGGCATGGTCGCAGGCACCTGTAGTCCCAGCTACTTGGGAGGCTGAGGCAGGAGAATGGCGTGAACCCAGGAGGCGGAGCTTGCAGGGAGCCGAGACTGCACCACTGCACTACAGCCTGGGCAACAGAGCAAGACTCCATCTCAGAAAGGAAACTGAGGCTTAGAGAAGGAAAGTAATTCAGCCAAAGGTCTCTATAGCTGTCTGGACAGAGCTATCCAAATCTGGCTAACACTGAAGACTGTACTCAACCCCAATTCCTTAATTTCAGACTAATGACAACCTATGAGATCCCTGTTTTTTGTTGTTGTTGTTGTTTGTTTTGTTTTTTTGAGACGGAGTCTCTCTCTGTCGCCAGGCTGGAGTGAAGTGGCGCGATCTCAGCTCACTGCAACCTCCGCCTCCTGGGTCAAGCAATTCTCCTGCCTCAGCCTCCCGAGTAACTGGGATTACAGGCACACCACCACGCCTAATTTTTTTTGTATTTTTAGTAGACACGGGTTTTTGCCATGTTGCCTAGGCTGGTCTTGAACTCCTGGGCTCAAGCGATCCGCCTGCCTCAGCCTCCTAATGTGCTGGGATTACAGGCATGAGCCACTGCACCTGGCCAAGATCCCTGTCTTCTGAATGAGTAAACTGAAGCTCAGAGAATGTAAGTAACTTGCAGAAGGCCATACAGCTAGTAAGTAGTAGAACACCAGATCCCAATTTAACAATTTTGAAACCCTATCTGCTTTAAAATCTCATATCTATCTACAGCTGTATAAATATCTGTCCATCTAAGCCCCTGAATTCGATGTTTATTAGTTGCAAGCAGGGTTAGAATTGCCAAAAAGCCCTAATACAATTGTTTGCCTCTAACTACACAGCCACCTATACAGGGTCTCTGTTCTGTTTGACCAGATACCTTATTTCGTTGCTAATACTGACCATGTGATCAGATTATCCAGTGGAACATGTTTGAGGCCCCCACTGAGAGTAGAAAAAAAAAAACATACATTTATAGAGTTTTGTTTTGTTTTGTTGTTGTTTTTGAGATGGAGTCTCACTCTGTTGCCCAGGCTGGAGTACAGTGGCGCAATCTTGGATCACCACAACCTCCACCTCCCGGGTTCAAGCGATTCTCCTGCCTCAGCCTCCTGAGTAGCTGGGACTACAGGCGTGCGCCACCATGCGCAGCTAATTTTTGTATTTTTAGTAGAGACAGAGTTGTACTATGTCGGCCAGGCTGGTCTAGAACTCCTGACCTCATGATCCATCCGCCTTGGCCTCCCAAAGTGCTGGGATTACAGGCGTGAACCACTGCGCCCGGCTATTTTGTTTTTTACTTAATAATTAACATAGGGGACTTTTGTGACAAAATGTGTTGGGATTTCTTCCTACCACCAACCAAGTAATTTTTTAGTGGACATCAGCTGAGTGTCCTTTAGTGTTTTTTCTTGTTTTTATTTTTATTTTTTTAGAGACAGGGTCTTGCTGTCACCCTGTCCATAGTGTAATGGTGCGATCATGGCCCACTGCAGCCTCGAACTTCACATGCCTCAGCCACTATCTACCTGGAGATAGTGTCAGATATCACAGGTTGAGGGTTTGGTCCTCAAGACTGCCTCCCACCCCAATTAGGTGTCAATCTTAAGTTTTAGGTTATGTGATCTTTTTGACCAACTGTTTATAAATCAGAAATCTCAAGTCCTCCTTTTTGGGTTTAATTTGTTACAGTGCCTCTCAGAACCTAGGGAAACATGTTTATTATAAAGGATATAGATGAAGAGATATATGGAGTACAGGGGAAGGACAGTGGAACTTTTTTTTTTTTGGAGATGGAGTTCTTGCTCTGTCGCCCAGGCTGAAGTGCAGTGGGGCGATCTCGGCTCACTGAAAGCTCTGCCTCCTGGGTTCACGCCATTCTCCTGCCTCAGCCTGTCTGAGTAGCTGGGACTACAGGCGCCCGCCACGATGCTCGGTTAATTTTTTGTATTTTTAGCAGAGATGGGGTTTCACCATGGTCTTCATCTCCTGACCTCGTGATCCGCCTGCCTCGGCCTCCCAAAGTGCTGGAATTACAAGCCTGAGCCACCGCGCCCGGCCAGAGAGTAGAACTTCTGTGCCCTCTCTGGGCATGCCACCCTCTAGGAACTGTGTTTTTTTTTTGTTGTTGTTGTTGTTGTTGTTGTTGTTGTTTTTGAGGTGGAGTCTTACTCTGTTGCCAGAGTATAGTGGCTGGAGTGCAGTGGCATGATCTCAGCTCACCACACCCTCCGCCTCCTGGGTTCAAGCGATCTCTTGCCTCAGCCTCCCAAGCAGCTGGGATTCAGGCAGTCACCACCACACTGGGCTATTTCATTTTATTTTATTTTTTGTATTTTTAGTAGAGATGGGGTTTTTCACTATGTTGGCTAGGCTGGTCTCAAACTCCTGACCTCAGGTGATCTGCCTGCCTCTGCCGCCCAAAGTGCTGGGATTACAGGCGTGAGTCACCACATCCAGCCAACTCTGTAGGGACTTTTATGTGTTTAGCTATCTGGAAGTTCTCAGAACTTTGTTTTTTGGAGTTTTAATAGAGGCTTTATTTTATGTAGTCATGATTGATTAAACTATTGACCATTGCTGAGCAACTTAACTTTCAGCACCTCTCCCCAGTCCCCAGAGGTCGGAGTGACAGTGTGGGTGCAGATAAAAGTCCCATGCCTCTAATCTTGTCTTGGTCTTTATGATGACCAGTCCCGTCTTGAAGCTACTCATACTTAAGGGCTGTCAGCCATCAGTCATCTCAGTGTATAAAAATACATCATTTTGGGGTCTTTAAGGATTTTAGGGGCTATACTTCAGGAAACAAGGTTGAAGACGAAATATATATTTTGTAGTATCACACCAAGATAATAATTTTGTAAATCAGTGTTCTCTAGATTTTACTGAGAGGTGAAACCAGTGTATGCAACCCAGACTAACCCCCTAGATAATATCAGCGTTTACATCGAGTTTAGAGTACCCCTGGTGAAAACTGGTTCCTAAGTAGGTCAGGTCACAGTAGGTCGTTAATGGGGATACTTCCTTGTCTTAGAATCACTTCCTCCTGCTCTGAAAGGAAACTGAAATGGACTTAGTTCTTCCTAAAAAAATGCTGTGCTGTATTTTAGCCTTTTTTTCTTCCGGCTTATTTCATTTTATCCCAAACCCTGTTCTCATTGCTTCATGATCATTGATGTCTTTCTCCTTTATTTTTTGAAGATTTGACACTTTCAAGCATTTTCCAGTTACTGCCAAAGCTTAATGAAATTAAAGATATTTGCAGTGTGGTATAATTAACTCATTTCCATAGAGTTCTGCGGCAACTTTTAATGGGTTCCTTCCTATAACTAACAATTTCCTGCTTACTCGTCTTAAAAAGTTTCATCTTCATGTGGTCTCTTTTTCTTCTGCTGTCCCTTCCTCTTCCTCTTTCTCCTCTTTAAAGCAGCAGGTTGTTTTACTTCTTGATTAGAGTATTTTCACAAGTGGTCACTGTTTTTGAGAAGTCTCCAAGAACTTGGTCAAGATTAGATCACTGTATTTGACTAAGTCAAGCCCTGGCAGGAAGGTGATTACTGAGGCAAAGTCTTGTTAGATAAACCTGCATTGCATGTACCATTTCCAAATTTTAGCAGACTAAACTGTGCAGCATTGTTTCAATTTCCCCCTGCAACTCACTCTGGCTATTAATCTGCCTTAGGAGATAGGTAGCTGGCCGTTCTCATTGTTATATATCTAGCAGTCTCTGGAGGAAAGAGAACTCAGACCTAGTAACTGAGAGCAAAATATTTATACAGACACAAGAATGGGGGTGGGCAGGAAGGGAGGGTTGTAACTGAGAAAAAGCAGACCAAAACAGTTTTGACAACTTCAATTTATTGTAACTGCCCAACAAAGGAAGTAGAGGTGGAGGTTTATCTCCAAGAGGTTTTGTTTTGTTTTTGTAGCTCCACCTCTTAATTTATTATTATTATTCATTTTATTTTATTTTTTGAGACAGAGTCTTGCTCTGTCACCCAGGCTGGAGTGCAGTGGCACAATCTTGGCTCACTCCAACCTCCCAGGTTCAAGCGATTCTCCTGCCTCAACCTCCTGAGTAGCTGGGATTACAGGTGCCGTGTCACCACGCCCGGCTAACTTTTGTGTTTTTAGTAGAGAGGGGGTTTCTCCATGTTGGCCATACTAGTCTCAAACTCCTGACCTCAGATGATCTACTCACTTCTGCCTCCCAAAGTGTTGGGATTACAGGCGTGAGCCACAACGTCCTGCTTTAATTCATTATTGTTAATATTTTTGAGACAGGATCTTGCTCTGTTGCTCAAGCTGGATGGCAATGGCATGATCATGGCTCACTGCAACTTCAGCCTTCTAGGTTCAAGCTATCCTCCTGTCTCAGCTTCCCAAGTAGCTGGGACCACAGGTGCATGTCACCATGCCCAGCTAACTTTTTTTTTTCTTGTAGAGACGGTCTTGCGATGTTGCCCAGGCTGGACTCAAATTCCTGGCCTCCAGCCATCCTCCTGCCTGGGCCTCCTGATGTGCTGGGATTACAGGCCTGAGCCACTAGACCCGGGTTAGCTGCACCTTTTAATGGAGGAGAATGATAAGCAGGTTGAAGATGGTGGGGTGCGATTGGAGAAATGCATCATCGTAAAGTATTTTTTAACTGGGGGCCCATGTTGGGAGTGGCACGGTTACTCAGAAAAGGATTCAGTAGTAGCATTAACCGAGGTAGAAAGATAAGCTGTGGGGAAAGGCCTAGTGAGTCAGAGGAGTTGGAATTCCAAACATTTTCCATAGCTTGTCAGTAACGACATTTGTGCAGATCTTTGTATATATAAAGAGGGAGTCCGTCTACTGATAAAATGAGCGCTGGGTTTACCAACCCTAGGCTTTGGCTCACCCTGATCGTCACCGCCGGGCGGTGAGATGGACGCGTTATTGCCTCCATCTGGTGGACTGCGCTCTGTGCTTCCAGCGGTGGAGGAATTGTCCGCCTCCACCGGGTCAGCACGTGCTGGATTTGAACCAAACAAGTTATCTGTGTACCCCACGCCTTTGCTTTTACCCACTAGGCGGTAACGTGATTTCACGCCTGAGAGTTTCTTGGCTGAACAAGTTGGAAATCATTGGTTTCAAAGATTGGAAATCACTGGGTGCACGCCCCTGGATTTTTTCCCCAACCACTCGAGGCCGTCGCGCTTGCTTCGACGTCTCTATTCGCACAGTGCGCAGATACCACCGCCTCACTCTCACCGCGCCAGCCTGCGGGGCTCTCAGGCCTCCCTCGGGCGGTGGGAAAAGAGCCTCCCGGGCTCACTCTACTCGGCGCTCATGGCTGCCAGGGGAAAGTATTGTCCTTAAATTCAGAGGGGCGCTGCGCGCAGGGGAGCGATCTCAGACCTCCGCGGAGCATCGGTGATCCCAGGGCCGGCCGCGTTCCAAGGCAAGCGCTAGTACTGCGAGCAGAGAGTGGTCACTAAGAAGTCATTAGGAGATTGGCAGGGGAAGTCCTCGGGATCCAGTTCCCGCCGTCCCTCACACCTCCCTCCGCGTCCTTCCGGACCCCGGGGCGACGCGGACCAGGCCGGGGCAGGCCGGGGGAGCCCGGGGGAGGGGGCCGGGCCGGGGCGGGGCGGGCGCGCGTGCGCGAGCTGTCAGGCCGGCCCCGCCCCCGCGCCCCGCCCCGCCCCTCCCGCCCCTCCCCCGTTCTCCTGGTGTAGGGCGGGCGGGCGGTGCGGCGGCCGCGGCTGCTGCTTCCTCGGGCCATTTTGCTGTGGAGCGGCGGGGAGGAGGAGCCGCGGAGGAGACCCCGGGCGAGGAGCTGCGAGCCGGAGGAGGCCGCGCGGACTCCGGGCTTTCCGCGGTCCCGGGGATCTCGGGGGGCAAAGGGATCGCCAGGGTGGGGGACCAGAGAGCCGCGCCCGCCGCGCGGAGCTCCCCTTCGCGCCCCCAGCACCATGAGCTGGGGTACCGAGCTCTGGGTGAGTGAGGGTCCGGGCCCGCGGGCAGATACGGGGCGTGCGCTGCGTTTCCTCGCGGCCTGGGGAGGGGGCGCGGGCCGCGCTGCCGGGCGGAGGCTGGGGCGCGCTCGTCGGGGTCGCTGCGGCCTGGGGAGGAGGCGGGGTCCCCGTGCCCCTCGTCGGCCTTGGCCCGAGCAGGAGGTGCGGACCGGCTCGTCCTTCGGAGGCGAGGGGAGTTGGTGCGGGTCCCCGGCGGCCTGAGGAACGGCACGGGCGGGCCTCCCTGTCCCCGGCGCCCCGGGGCGGGCGGTGTGTGTCGGGCCGAGCCCTAATCCCCCGGGGCGAGCCGCGGATGCCCGGGGCGGGGGCCGGGACGGGGCGTGGGGGCGTGGAGGCCCCGGCTGCGCGGCGCTGCGCTGGGTCTCTGGGCGCCCCGGCCGCGAGTTTTGTCCTGGCTCGGTGGAGGCGCTGGCGGATCCGGCGCTTCCCCGGGGGCGGGGCGGCCGGGGCGGCCGGGGCGAGCGCCGGGAGTCGGGTTTTGGGGTGCCGGGGCTACAGTGCGGTCTTCGCTCTGGAGGCGAGGACTTATGGCCCGTGGCGGCTCCGGGCGCACTTGTTCTTTCGGGGTAGCTCAATCCTGAGTGGATGTGGGCACTGCGACGTCTGGTCTGGAGGAGAAAGTGGGAGTTGGGGAGACATCTTACGTGATCTCCCTCAGGAAGAGGCTTTCGCGGGGTCAATCTTTAACGGTTGCTCGGAGAAAAGAGTTTCCAGTGGGGAAAGTTGACGGTGAGGGGCGCCTCCCGGGGATGCTTGGCCAGGGGGTGCACACGGTGAACGGGCAGCCCTCGGGGCTGAGGGCCGTCCCCAGGAAGGCGAGGGGCCGGCTGTGGATGGAGCTCTTTCCCTGCCGTCCGCTGATTCCTGGGGAAATCACTGAGCAGGAGATGGGCAGTGCGGCGGCCGGGGAAGGAGTAGACGAAATCTCAGTTACTGCACTGAAATGCCCTTAAGATGAGCCATTTCCCAGGATGAACTCTGAAGTGCCTGCACTACCTTTTGGAATTCTATTTGCAAAGGGTGTGGAGGAGAAAGTGTAGGGTGGTGTTGCTATCTGAGATGAGGCCGAGAAATCTCCTGTCAAAATAAAACAAGGTTAGAGCAATTGCAGAAACAGAGCGCATCCTCCCTTGTTTTTTGTTTTATTTTGCTTTAATTGTTTTTACATAACCATTTGTTAGGTACCGAAGCAGCTACGGTTGTTATTACCAAAATCCTGAGGGCAATAGCTCCCTTAAATTAAGATAATTCATTTTATAAACATCTTCTGCCTAAAAGGGATTTATGACAAAATTTCCGCTGATGTTTACAAGTATCCATTTTGAAAATAAAATAGTTTAAAATATTTGCACACACCAGTTTAGGCAAAATTTACCACTTTGAGTGCTGTATTGAAGTTTCTTTCCTCTTCTAATCCACTCCCTTTAGCTCTCTTTAGCTTATCTGGGGTGGGGAGGCAAATCAGAAGTAATCTTTATCAGGATAGTAGAAATTGTGGCACGTTTTTTTTTTCACTTGTTCAAACAGCAGATGGAATTATGGAGGAAAAAGGTACAATATATTTCTGAGTGAAATAGGGACCGAACACAATACCTGGTGGACAGTTCAGTGATGTTGGTAAATGGGATAGAATATAATTCCAAAGAGAGGGAGTGGCTATAAGCAGAACTACTAAAACAGCAGCAATTGCCTGCGTTATTCCGTACATTTATTTTTGAGGGTGGAGGAGTGGGAAGGAAGGCAGGGTTAGGAGTGGTTGAAAATAAATGAGAGAGGCCGGGCACAGTGGCTCAGGCCTGTAATCCCAGCACCTTGGGAGGCCGAGTTGGGAGGATCTTTTGGGCCCAGGAGTTCAAGAACAGCTTGGGGAATATCTGGAGATGTCTTCTCTTAAAAAAATAAAATAAAAAAGAAAATAAATGGGAACTGGAATATGTACAGATAAATGATACGAAATCTTAGATTTGCTTCACAGTAATTTGTGTTGTTAGTAGATCGGAGATAGTGAGACAGAATTGGCCATTATTGAAGCCAGATGCTGGGTACAGGAGTGTTCATTACATTATTCTTTCTAGTATATATGTTTGACATTTTCTACAATAAAAATAATTGGAAAATATTTTCAAAGGAGAAGGATGTGAACTATCTGTAATTTTTTCACTTGATAATTTTATGAGGTAGAATGAATCAGTTAACAGTTCTATATATGCAAGTGTATGGCAATGAGGAGTTTTTAAAAAGACATTTTAAAAACTTCTTTTTTGGGCCGGGCGCCGTGGCTCAACCCTGTAATCCCAGCACTTTGGGAGGCCGAGATGGGCGGATCACGAGGTCAGGAGATCGAGACCATCCTGGCTAACATGGTGAAACCCCGTCTCTACTAAAAATACAAAAAACTAGCCGGGCGAGGTGGCGGGCGCCTGTCGTCCCAGCTACTCGGGAGGCTGAGGCAGGAGAATGGCGTAAACCCGGGAGGCGGAGCTTGCAGTGAGCTGAGATCCGGCCACTGCACTCCAGCCTGGGCGACAGAGCGAGACTCCGTCTTAAAGAAAAAAAAAAAAAACTTCTCCTTTTTTTTTTTTTTTTTTTTACCTGAGACGGAGTCTTGCTCTGTTGCCTGCCCAGGCTGGCATGCAGTGGCGTGATCTCGGCTCACTGCAGCCTCTGCCTCCCAGGTTCATACGATTCTCCTGCCTCAGCCTCCCAAAGTGCTAGGATTACAGGCGTGAGCCACCGCACCTGACCTTAAAAAAGACATTCTTATGAGTACCAGCATTTGCCTTTGAGTAGCTTACAGTTTAATATAGGGAAAGGAATGAACACATGATTGTGCTACTAAGAGAAATGCAAAATCTAAGTTTTCAGGTGAAATGCAAAGATGTATAAGGCTTAGTAGCTTTTGAGATTTAAAAAAACTAGAATAATGAAGGATTACGAAAAGTAAACCCCGTTTCTCCGGCGGTCAGAGACTTGGTGATGTGTGGTACACTGGGTAGCTGAGCGGAGGGCAGTGATTAAGGGTTTTCCTTGAATGGTGGCTTTGGAATCATGCACATGTATAATGAGATAATGATGGGGCACTCAAGCCGAACTTGGCAGAATTATTCTTCTAGATGGAGAAAGAGCTATGGTTTGAGTGGCCATGAGTTATTTGTAACAGGTGGTTGCAGCTCTCAGGGACCTTCAC
>NC_045447.1:8294388-8349691 GCF_002776525.5 Piliocolobus tephrosceles
GAGTTTTGCTCTCGTCGCCCAGACTGGAGTGCAATGGCACCATCTCAGCTCACTGCAACCTCTACCTCCCAGGTTCAAGCGATTCTCCTGCCTCAGACTCCTGAGTAGCTGGGATTACAGGCGTGTGCCACCACGCCCAGCAAATTTTTTGTTTTTAGTAGAGATGGGGTTTCACCATGTTGGCCAGGCTGGTTCTCCAACTCCTGACCTCAGGTGATCCACCCATCTTGGCCTCCCAAAGTGCTGGGATTACAGGCATGAGCCACTGCTCCTGGCTGTAAGTTTTTAATACCAGTTTATCGTGATCTTCCACTTCAGACCAACCTTTAACTCAAACCTCACCCTATTTGTAAAATTTCATGTTAAACTTATGTAAAGCTTACAACCTCAATTGTTTAATACTAGAAATAGATTCAAACCACCACCCCCACCAACAAAGAAAAGTAGATGGAACTTCCATTTTCTTGTTGCAAAAGCCATAATAACTTTCACATGTAAACTATAACATCATATAAACAATATGATTTTTTAAATTAGAGCATACAGTTAGTGATTGGAATTAGGTTTTTAGTAAGAATTAATTCCTACATCAACACCTAATAGTAGCCACAGTTTTCATTTGTACTTGTCTGCTTTCTCTGTGGTGCCAAAACTGGGAATAACTTATTATGAACTCTGTAGTTATTGTAATATTTTCACATGTGCCATCCCCTATTGTCTTTTTTTTTTTTTTTTTTTTTGAGATGGAGTTTCATTCTTGTTGCCCAGGGTGAAGTGCAATGGCATGATCTCGGCTCACCACAACCTCTGCCTCCCAGGTTCAAGCGATTCTCCTGCCTCAGCCTCCCAAGTACCTCCCAAGGGATTACAGGCAGACATCACCACACTCTGCTAATTTTTGCATTTTTTTTGTAGAGACGGGGTCTATGTTGCCTAGGCTGGCGTTGAACTCCTGGGCTCAAGTGATCCTCCCACCTTGGCCTCTCAAAGAACTGGGATTACAGGCATGAGCCACCGCACTTGGCCAAAAACTGGATCTTCTGTGTTAGTAGTGCACAGTTCCCTTTATCCCCATCATTCACTCATATTTCCCCATCACTGCTGTAGATTTTGCTTTATAAAACATTTGATGTTATTCATATTGAGAATCACTGAGAATCAATGACTCACACCACTAAATGCTGCAGAGCCAGCAGAAACAGTCATGAATGAAGCTTGTATTCAAGCAGATGCTTCATGAATGTCTAGTAATCTCCTAATTCTTTCAAAGCCAGTTATTGTTTCTCTTTTCTAATTTAAAGAAATTAATTTGTGTGGATATTAATTAGTAGGAATAGTATCAAGTTTCTGAATTTGCCTAACAGAAGTATGTCTTGGTGAAAACTATTTTTAATGAAATTGAGAAAGAACAAGGAGGAATACAGAGTCTCACTCTGTTGACCAGGCTGGAGTGCAGTGGCACAAACATGGCTCACTGCAACCTCAACCTCCCGGGCCCAAATGAGCCTTTCGCCTCAGCCTCCTAATTAGCTGGGACTGCAGGTGTACACTACCACGCCTGGCTAACATTTTTTTTTTTTGAGATGGAGTCTCGCTCTGTCACCCAGGCTGGGGTGCAGTGGCGTGATCTCGGCTTACTGCAATCTCCACTTCCCGGGTTCAAGCGATTCTTCTGTTTCAACATCTTAAGTAGCTGGGACTAGAGGCATTTGCCCAGCTAATTTTTTGTATTTTTAGTAGAGACGGGGTTTCACAGTGTTAGCCAGGATGGTCTCAATCTCCTGACCTCTTGATCCACCTGCCTTGGCCTCCCAAAGTGCTGGAATTACAGGCGTGAGCCAGCGCAGCCAGCCTTTTTTTTTGAGACAGAATCTTACTCTGTCACCCAGGCTGGAGTACAGTGGCATGATCTCTGCTCACTGCAAGCTCCACCTCCCAGGTTTATGCCATTCTCCTGCCTCAGTCTCCCGAGTAGCTGAGACTACAGTTGCCCGCCACCATACCCAGCTAATTTTTTTTTTTTTTTTTTTTTTTTTTTTTTTTTATTGGTGATGGGGTTTCACTGTGTTAGCCAGGTTGGTCTTTTTTTTTTTTTTGAGACGGAGTCTCGCTCTATCGCCCGGGCTGGAGTGCAGTGGCCGGATCTCAGCTCACTGCAAGCTCCGCCTCCTGGGTTTTACGCCATTCTCCTGCCTTAGCCTCCAAGTAACTGGGACTACAGGCGCCCCCCACCTTGCCCGGCTAGTTTTTTTTTTCTTTGTATTTTTTAGTAGAGACGGGGTTTCACCGTGTTAGCCAGGATGATCTCGATCTCCTGACCTTATGATCCGCTCGTCTCACCTTCCCAAAGTGCTGGGATTACAGGCTTGAGCCACCGCGCCCGGCCAACCAGGTTGGTCGTGATCTCCTGACCTCGTGATCCGCCCACCTCGGCCTCCCAAAGTGCTGGGATTACAGGCGTGAGGCACCGTGCCTGGCCCAGCCTGGGTAACTTTTTTTAAAAAGTTCTTTTGTAGGGGTGGGGTCTTCCTGTGTTGCCCAGGCTGGACTTGAGCTCTTGACCTCAAGTGATCGCCCTCCTTGGCCTCCCAAAGTGCTGGGATTACAGGCATGAGCTCACCACCATGCCTGGCCCACATTCAGGGTTTCAAAGTTTTGAGTCTTCAGGAACAAGAAACGAAATACTTTCTCTATTATCTATAGCAGAAGAAAACTTGGGACTTGTAAAGGAATCTATTCCCCTTGTACTTCTATTTGCACAGCCAAAATTGAGAATGGGTTCCTGAAATCCATTTAAAGACCAGACAGGCTCTGGGGACAAACGGTGTGGGTGCTCCCAGTTGAGTGAGGAAGTGCTGGAGGACTCAGCCTGGGTTGCATTGCTTGCCTAATCTAATATTTATTAGTATCGGGCAAGTCCTTGCATCTCTGTTCCTCGCTTTCCCAATCTATAAAGCGTGGTATGATGCTTGCCTTTCTCTTGACAAGAAGGCATAAAGATGAGAAATTGTTCGTGAAGTACTTTGAGGTTGTTGGATGAAAGGTGATAGGTGAATAGAAATTATTATAATCGTGGGGAGGGTTAAGGAAAAAAACTCTGGTCCTTGGGAACAAATTGTAGAACTCTTGCTGTAAGCAGGATTCATGAAAAATGAGCTATTTTCGGTCCTAGCCTTCTGATTTAAAATTTGGTATACATGTTAACAATAAAATAAACCTAATATTTTGAAAATGCCTAGAAAGTATTGCTTTGGACAGGAAATCTGGATTTCAGGAGGTCATATCAATAGCATGTTTATCTTTTCCTCCCTGAAGAAAAATAAAATCCATTCCAAAACACTAATCATACTAATTTTTAGCAGTATACTTGGGCCTCCTTAAGATTTAAGTTTTTTCCTAGGGGGAAATAGTTTTCTTTGGCTATTATTACCACTTTTTAAAAAGAGTTCCACTGAAGTCACATTATTTCCCCACCTAAAAAGCTGGATATTTGCTGCTTGAAACATGTAATGAATTATTCTGCCTATCAGCTTAGTTTGGGATTGATTTCTTCTTGGCAGAGATAATGAAGAGGTTTAGAAGTATTTGCATTGGAACAGATATGGAAATTTCTGGAAATGTTTGAGCAAGGACATTTAGATTTCATAAGTGTATATGTGTATGTAAAATATGTTATTCACCATGACTGACTTTTTAAATTTACATTTTACTTATCGGCCAGGCACGATGGCACATACCTATAATCCCAGCATTTTGGGAGGCCAAGGCGGGAGGATAGCTTGAGCTCAGGAGTTCAAGAGCAGCCTGGGTAACATATTGAGATCCCATCTCTACCAAAAATTTAAAAATTACCTGGGTATAGTGGTGCATGCCTGTAGTCCCAGCTACTTGGGAAGCTGAGATGGGAGGATCACTTTAGGCCAGGAGTTCGAGGCTGCAGTGAGCTGTGTTTGCGCCACTGCACTCCAGCCTGGGTGATAGAGCAAGACCTTGTCTGAAGAAAAAGAAAAAAAAGTGTATAGGTCGGGCGCAGTGGCTCACACCTGTAATCCCAGCACTTCGGGAGGCCGAGACAGGCGGATCACGAGGTCAGGAGATCGAGACCATCCTGGCTAACATGGTGAAACCCCGTCTCTACAAAAAATACAAAAAATTAGCCAGTCATAGTGGCGGGCGTAGTAGTCCCAGCTACTGGGGAGGCTGAGGCTCGAGAATGACGTGAACTGGGAAGGCGGAGCTTGCAGTGAGCCGAGATCGCGCCACTGCACTCCAGCCTGGGCAACTGAGCACAACTCCGTCTCAAAAAAAAAGTTTATTTTACCTTATCCTTAAAAATAGGCTATTTACATTGTTCAGTTTCACAAGTAAGGTGTACACGCGAAGTCTCCCTGTCATCCTAGGAGAAGTTTAGTTCTTGTTACAGCAGTTTTTGGCAAGAGGAGTGGTGGTGGTAGTGCTCAATATTTATAACTTTGTACATAAAAGAGGTAACCAAACAAAATTATAAAAATTTCATTAGGCCAGGTGCAGTGGCTCACTCCTGTAATACCAGCACTTTGGAAGGCTGAGACAGGCAGATCATGAGGTCAGAGTTCGAGACCAGCCTGACCAACATGGTGAAATCCCATCTCTACTAAAAATACAAAAATTAGCCAGGCATGGTGGCAGGTACCTGTAATCCCAGCTACTCAGGAGGCTGAGGCAGGAGAATCGCTTGAGTCTAGGAGGTGGATGTTGCAGTGAACCAAGATTGTGTCACTGCACTCCAGCCTGGGCAACAGAGTGAGACTCCCTCTAAAAGAAAGAAAGAAAGAAAAGAAAGAAACAAAAGAAAAGAAAAGAGAAAAGAAAAGAAAGAGGGAGGGAGGGAGGGAGGGATTATTGCGTAATAAGGACTAAGGTAGGGTAACTCCATGGAAATGTGTACAGGAGTGTAACTGAGGTGGGGAAATGGCATCCAAGTGGAGTCCTGAAGGACTAGTAAGTTTTACAGGTGAAGTGGGGTGGTCAGAAGGGTGGAGGGGATCTAGACAGAGCTTTCCAGGAAAAGAAGAAGGGTCATGGAGAGCACAGAGCTCTCAAATGATGAGCAGGTGATGGAGTTGTAATAGGAGCCTGAAGAGGCAGACTATAGCTAAAAACCATGTGAGGACTACGGCTTCACCTTGAGAGCATGGGAAATACCCTTGAACTGCTGAAAGCAGGTAGCTATGGTGCCAGTTTTCAGTGTGGAGAAGGATGGAGAGGAGCTCAGTAGCTGCAGGCTGCACTGGGCCAATTGGCTGACTGGATTACTGGAGTGGTTTTCAGCAGAGAGCCTTTCTATGTATTGCATTTCTCAACCTGTTATTATATGGGTGGAATTAGGTTGAAATGGATTGCTGAGGAGGCTTGGACATTCAAGGGAAGGCCTAGTAGTGAACAAAGAAGGCCTAGGAGCCACCCTCTGCCTCCTCCCACTTCAAGATGTTCAAGGGGGAGGCACGTTGCCTGCTCTGGCTTGTGGGGTAAATCAAATATTGGCCACAGGTCCTTTTTTCCACCAGCTGGTTGTAAAATCTAAGCCTACCAGCACTTTATTCTTGTCCTCTCTGTCTCTGCTCAGATGATGCAACCTTGTTAGGGTTATCAGGGTTTGTTCCCCAGCTCTTTTAAGCTAGCAAATTTCTTATTTTCAGTATGCCTGGAGGTGACTCACGCTAACCCAATTCCCAAGCCTGTTGAATAAACCAGAATGAATTTTATGGTGAGAAGTATATTCATAAACAGACTGGATATTCATGTTTGCTGATCTCTACGTTCTCTCCCTGTAGGCTAATCTGGATGGAAAGCTAAACTGTGGATAGCATTTCTTGGAGAGCATAAAATGAAAATAGGATTGGATGAATGGAAAGGCTGATGACAATGGCAGCCTTAGGCGTCTACCTCCTCTGGAGGACAGGTCTACCTTACAGATAGAATAGAGTCTGTTTTATAGATGCTGTGTAGGTGATTCCTTTACTGTTAACCCATTCTTTCTTTAGGCAGACTATAGCACAATTAGTTATGTTTAGATTTTTTTTTTTCTTTTTTTTTGAGACAGAGTCTTGCTCTGTCACCCAGGCTGGAGTGTAGTGGTGCGATCTCAGCTCACTGCAACCTCCAGCTCCCAGTTTCAAAGATTCTCCTGCCTCAGCCTCCTGAGTAGCTGGGATTATAGGCACCCACCATCATGCCCAGCTAATTTTTGTATTTTTAGTATAGGCATGGTTTCACCATGTCGCCAGGCTGGTCTTGAACCCCTGACCTCAAGTGATCGACCCACCTTGGCCTCCCAAAGTGCTGGGATTACGGGCATAAGCCAGCGTGCCTGGCCCTGTTTAGATCTTTTTAATTCCAATCTCTATTCAATCTTGGATGCCTGAGATTATATTCAGGTACCCAGATTAAGTGCTGGATATTTATTATCTCATCACTTTCTAGCATTCTCCAAACTGGCAATCTGAGAAATCTGTAGTTTTTTTATGTATAATAATCTGTAATTTTTGTTTGTTTGTACTTCATCACCCAGGTGGCGTACAGTGGCTCAATCAAGGCTCACTGCAACCTTGACCTCCCGAGCTCAAGCGATCCTCCCACCTCAACTTCCCAAGCAGCTGGGACTACAGGCCTGCAGCACCACACCCAGCTGATTTTTGTATTTTTTGTAGAGATGATGTCTCGCCATGTCACCCAGGCTGGTCTTGAACTCCTGAGCCCAAGCGATCCCCCTGCCTTGGCCTCCCAAAGTGCTGGGATTGCAGGTGTGAGCCATTGCACCTGGCCATTTATAAGAATCTGTCCTTTTAAAAGCTCTTCTAGGTAGTTTTGATGTGGCTTAGGTAGCACTGTTTAACATTTTGATTCCTTCTCATGCATTCTCAGTTTTTGCTCATTTTTATTCTTTATAGCAAATCTAAAATCTGGCAATATTCTACTTCCTTACCCAGTCAGCTGCTGACAAACATTGTCATCATTTTAAGGTACTCTTTGTTCTTTATGGTTTTCTAGTAATGACTTATTCAGGTACCCAGATAAGTCATCATTCATTAATTCATTTGAAAAAGATTACTGGGCTGGGCATGCTTTCTCATGCCTGTAATTTCAGCACTTTGGGAGGCCAAGGTGGGCAGATCACTTGAGCCCAGGAGTTTGAGACCAGCCTGAGCAACATGGTGAAACTCCATCTCTACAGAAAATTAGCTGGATATGGTGGCTGAGGCAGGAGGATCACTTGAGCCCAGGAAGTTGAGGCTACAGTGAGTGGTGACTGCACCACTGCACTCCAGGCTGGGTGACAGAGCAAGACCCTGTCTCGAAAAGAAAAGAAAAAAATATTTTAAACTACTTAACGTGCCAAGCATTGTTCCAGGCAAAGGGAAAATGGCAGTTAACCAAATAGTAAAAAATGTTTTGCTTATATGTAATCCATATTTACAGTGTATCAGATAATGATAAATGCTATGGACAAATACAAGGAAATGGGAGACTGAGAACAGTAGGATTGAGCTTGATTGGGAGAAGAACAGAAGTGTAGTGCTGGACATTTTACAAGATGCCTATTACATAACTAATTATCTAATATTGCATCAATAGCTTAATATATGCATCTGGAACCCAGGGAGGAGATCCAGGCTGGAGATATACATTTGGATAACCAGAAAAAGCTAGAATTAAGTTGGTAAAATGCTAAGCTCTTGGCATAGTTATATTCCTCCAAGCACTTTATTTAACTTTAGAACTCTGTTACTTAGCGTAGCTGTCATAATGTGTTGCCCTGTTGGACAGTAACTCTTCACTGTGTTTGCCAAAGTGTTTACCTCACTGAGAACCATTGTGTGAATCGTATTTTAGACTGGGAGGGGTGTACACTGTTAAGAGTTGATTGGTTTGCAAATTGTTATAAAAGCATAATAAGTGGAGCTGGAAGTTCTGATAGACTTAGAAATAGAACTGATGTACCAAGTCATAAGTGGAAAAAATAAATAAATGGCCCCTGATGGACATTCAGTTTTTGGTAGTAATCAGAAATTAATGTCACACATGATTCTAATAGGCTTTTGAAGACAGACTAATAGTGTAGGCTTTTCTTTTGAAAGCTGCCCATGTACTTATTTTGACATGGAGATGAAAAGAGAAAGTTTAGAATTACTCAGTTCATACCCTGTTGACTGAGATTTCTGTTGTTTAATTTTCCTCTTTATCTTTCTTAGAGATACTTGATGTGTGACAGATTATTTTTGGAAAGATGTCCACAACAATATTGCCCATCCCACATTGCTCATCTTAGAATGTGACCCCAAGACTCCTCCCATTGAGTGGTGAGAGGGTACTGATACCACTTGCATTTGAATCTAGGCAGATCTGTGTGACAGCCTTGACCAATAGAGTATGGTGAAAGTGATGGCCCCAGGCATGGTGGCCCATACCTGTAATCTTGGTTTTCTAGGAGGCCCAGGTGGGAGTGCGGGTGGGGGTGAGGGGGATGATTGTTTGAACCCAGGAGTTTGAGACCACCCTGAGCAACATAGAAAGTTCCAGTTTTTTTTTTTTTTTTTTAATGATTTCTGAAGCAGAATCACAAATATGCTGTGCACTTTTTCCTTGCTCTTTTAGGATATTTACTCTTAAAACCCAGTTGCCATATTGTTAGGAAGCCGAAACAGCACAGGTAGAGAGACATACAGAAAAGCCAGTCATAGAAGTTCATGTTGACTGCTCAGTCGAGGTCTCAACCAACAGTCATACGCAGCTGCCAGCCATATGAGTGAAGGGCTTCCAGATGATTCTAACGCCCAGCAGTTGGGTCCCCCTAGCCTTTAAGTCTTCCCAGCTGAGGCCTCAGCAGTGATGGCACAGAGAAAAGTTGTCCCTGTCCAAATTTCTGACCCATAATAAAGTGGTTGTTTCCCATTAAGTTTTGGGAGTGATTTATCATACAACAGTAGGAATGAACAATATCTTTGGAAGTTGTAATAGATAGTGTTAACACTACCCCTTCTTCATTTATTCAAGGACAGAGCTACCATGTATCCTTTTATTCTAGTTTAAAGATAAAATGAAATCATTGTCTCTTTGAAGAAATGCTTAGAAAATGAAATTTAAAAGTTGAAGAACATTCAAAGAGTTTTATACTTTTTTCTCTGAAGATAAGAAAACAGTAAACCAAAAAGCTCTGATGTGAAGACATTAAGACTTCATGATGGGCCGGGCGCGGTGGCTCAAGCCTGTAATCCCAGCACTTTGGGAGGCCGAGACGGGCGGATCACGAGGTCAGGAGATCGAGACCATCCTGGCTGACACGGTGAAACCCCGTCTCTACAAAAAAAATACAAAAAACTAGCCGGGCGACATGGCAAGCGCCTGTAGTCCCAGCTACTCCGGAGGCTGAGGCAGGAGAATGGCATAAACCCAGGAGGCGGAGCTTGCAGTGAGCTGAGATCTGGCCACTGCACTCCAGCCTGGGCGGCAGAGTGAGATTCCATCTCAAAAAAAAAAAAAACTTCATGATGGCTTAATGTCTTCATAATGCAAACTCCGTAAATGGAGTTTTTTCTAAGGTTCTTGTCGCAAGATCATACACTTTGAATATGGTGATTCTGTGTTATTTTTCATAAAATCTCAGGGTTTTTTACATTATCGTCATAACCACATAACCACTGAGTCACAAAAGGGGACATTTCATTGCAATTTCCTTTAGTAAGATATGGTTTTGCCATTTCCCCCCCTTAATTTCATTTCCTCTTCCTTGAAATATGAGCCATGCCAATCTACTTCAGAAGTGTTGTTTTGAGGAATATAAAACAAAATGCAAAACTTTTTTTTTTTTTTGAGACAGGGTCTGGCTCTGTTGCCCAGGCTGGAGTGCAGTGGTGCAGTCTTGGCTCACTCTAACCTCTACCTCCTGGGCTCAAGCCATCTTCCCGCCTCAGCCTCCAGAGTAGCTGGGACTACAGGTGTAAGCCACCACGCCCATCTAATTTTTTTTCTTTTTTTTTTTTTGGTAGAGACAGGGTTTTGCCATGTTACCCAGGCTGGTCTCAAACTCGTGGGCTCAAGTGATCCACCTGCCTTGGTCTCCCGAAGTGCTAAGATTAGAAGCATGAGCCACTGCACTTGACCCACAACTTTCTTTCTTTTTTTTGTTTTTTTTTTTTTTGAGACGGAGTCTCGCTCTGTCACCCAAGCTGGAGTGCTGTGGCCGGATCTCAGCTCACTGCAAGCTCTGCCTCCGGGGGGTTTCACGCCATTCTCCTACCTCAGCCTCCCGAGTAGCTGGGACTACAGGCGCCGCCACCTCGCCTGCTAGTTTTTTGTAGTTTTTAGTAGAGACGGGGTTTCACCGTGTTAGCCAGGATGGTCTCGATCTCCTGACCTCGTGATCCACCCGTCTCGGCCTCCCAAAGTGCTGGGATTACAGGCTTGAGCCACCGCGCCCGGCCAACCCACAACTTTCTATAGCTTTAGTTGTGAAATAGAATTCCTGTTCTGGAGGCAGTAAATCAGCCAGACTACAGTTAGGCATCTTAGATCTAGTTCTGTCTCTGCTACTTATTCACTCTGTCTTCGCTCCTCACATCTTGAAAGGAAATTTTTTTTTTTTTTTTTTGAGATAGAGTCTTGTTCTGTGGCCCACACTGGAGTGCGGTGGCATGATCTCCACTCACTGCAACCTCCGCCACCCAGGTTCAAGTGATTCTCCTGCCTCAACCTACTAAGTAGCTGGGCCTATAGGCGCATGCCACCATGCCTGGCTAATTTTGGTATTTTTAGTAGAAACGGGGGTTTCGCCACATTAGCCAGGCTGGTCCCAAACTCCTGACCTCAAGTGATCACCCACCTCAGCCTCCCAAAGTGCTGGGATTACAGGCGTAAGCCACCGTGCCTGGCCAATTCTCTCATTCTTATTAGATTTCTACAGTTTAGTCAATGTGTCATATTGTTCAAGAGTGTGGATCTGGAGCCAGACTGCTTGGTTCATATCCTGACATTAATTATCTGATTGATTTTGGACAAGTCATTTAGTCTCAGGTCCTTCATCTGTAAAATGGAGATAATGATAGTGCCTACTCCATAGGATTATATATGAAATAAGCTCTACTAGTGTTGGCTATCATTATCCACCTCCATATGTTGCTGGTTGTCATGATATTTCATTGATATCTTTTTTTTTTTTTTTTTTTTTTGAGATAGAGTCTCTGTCTGTCACCCAGGCTGGAGTGCAGTGGCATGGTCTTGGCTCACTGCAGCCTCCGCCTCCCAGGTTCAAGCAGTTCTTCTGCCTCAGCCTCCCAAGTAGCTGGGATTACAGGCACACACCACCACACCTGGCTAATTTTTGTATTTTTAGTAGAGACGGGGTTTCACCATGTTGGCCAGGCTGGTCTGGAACTCCTGACCTCAGGTGATCCACCTGCCTAGACCTCCCAAAGTGCTGGGATTACAGGCGTGAGCCACTGCGCCTGACCTTCCATTGATATCTTGAATTCCTTGTCGAGACTGGTCACTTTTTTGTTAGGGGTATTGTGGACGTGATCAATGAATTTGGTGTAAACTAGACTGTGTGACCTCGAGTCCCTTCAACTCAAGTGTTTCAAGGTAATCTGAGTTCCAGGATCAACTGACGCTGAAATAGTGATCCTAGGAGTACTGATTCATAATGAGCAGATAACATGGCAATGCCTATTAACAAGAGACGATTTCTTTTTTTTTTTTTTTTTTTTTTGTTGAGACAGAGTCTCGCTCTTGTTGCCCAGGCTGGAGTCCAGTGGCGCAATCTCGGCTCCCTGCAACCTCCACCTCCCAGGTTCAAGCAATTCTCCTGCCTCAGCCTCCCTAGTAGCTGGGATTACAGGCATGTGCCACGCTCAGCTAATTTTGTATTTTTAGTAGAGATTGGGTTTCTCCATGTAGGTCAGGCTGGTTTTGAACTCCCGACCTCAGGTGATCCGCCCACCTCGGCCTCCCAAAGTGCTGGGATTACAGGCATGAGCCACTGCACCTGGCCGACAAGAGATGATTTTTAAAGCTAGAAACTTTACTTAGAAATTTTATGTTGAATCCCACACTGTGGCTCAAAGAAATGCTAATAATGTTAACAGGAAGGTTGTAAAGGGTTCAACAATTCAAAAAGTGACACATACGTAAAATCATCAGGCACATTCCTTAGGTTGTGAGACACTCGGTACATAGATAGAATGTGTTGGGTGTGTGACTCCATAGGCAAAAATGTCAGGGACTTTTTTTTTTTTTTTTGAGATAGAGTCTCGTTCTGTCACCTAGGCTGGAGTGCAGTGCCATGATCTCCGTTCACTGCAACCTCCACCTCCTGGGTTCAAGCAATACTCCTGCCTCAGCCTCCTGAGTAGCTGGGATTACAGGTGTGCACCACCACGCCCGGCTAATTTTTGTATTTTTAGTAGAGACGGGGTTTCACTATGTTGGCCAGGCTGGTCTCGAACTCCTGATCTCAGGTGGTTCACCCACCTCAGCCTCCCAAAGTGCTGGGATTACAAGCGTGAGCCGCCCAGCCTCAGAGACTATTTTGCTGAACAGAAACCTTTTGGCTAAGAAGGTTTGTTGTTTATTTTGTCAGTTTGGCCGATCAGCAAGTCAGTAAGGTAGATAAACAATGTCATTGCAGAAAAGTTTTAGCCAGTCAAGTGCTTTATTTGCCAAAAGGATTCAACCACCTGATGGAAATGAAAAACAGGATGATACGATGGCTTCTTCCTTCACTTTCTCGCTTTCTTTTTATTATGAAATGCCAGTAATTGAGAAAGCGGAATGAACAGTCATTAGAGATGGAAGAAAACCCTAGAGAGAAGTTGGAAGTAGTTGGGTGGGATAAAGACTTTCTGATAACTTCAAGCAGATTTAGAAATTGTCATTGGATTATTAGAGAAAAATTGAAAATGTAAAATGTTAATTGTATGAGTGGGTAACAGATACTCTCCATTAGCAGTGTTCAATTAGGTGTCACCAATGTGCAATAGTCTGAGACAAGGTTTTGCTCTGTCACCCAGGCTCCATCAGAGCTCACTGCAGCCTCAACCTCCTGGCCTCAAGCCATCCTCCCACTTCAGCCTCCCCAGTAGCTAAGACTCAGGTGCACACTACCACATCTAGCTACTTTTTTAATTTTGTAAATTTCTTATTATTTCCTGTTTTTTTGGGGGGGTGGGGTAGAGATGGGATCTCACTATGTTGCCCCGGCTAGCCTTGAACTCCTGACCTCAAGTGATCCTCCTGCCTTAGCCTCCCAAAGTGTTGGGATTACTTACAGGCATGAGCCACTGAGCCTGGCCAAGTTCTGTTTATTTAGATAATATTTGCTTGTAGTATGGACCCCACCCAGTTCACATGCTTGGGGTGAGGGGCCTGGGGGTTAAATGACTGCAAATGCCAGCCAACCTAAAGGTTATATGTATCCTGATTCTTTAGATGTGGCTGAGATCAGGCAAGGCAGCACATGGGGGAGATTGTGAGCTATTAGGTACTATTTTATACACTATGTACTTGGTTACCAGTCTGAATTGTGGACCAGTCCTAGGGACATGGAGCAAAAGTAAAGAAAGAAAAGGAAAAAAGACTAGAGGGAAATGTAGGATACACTCATGTGGATGGAAGATTGAGTTCAGGGAAACTGAGTAAAATGCCAAATGCTCACAATAAAAGGATGACGTTTCCATGGGGTCCTGTGGGCATCACCAAGAGGGTACTGTTGGGAGAACTTAGGTACCTAGATCACCTAACATGGAGTGGGTGGGGCTCAGATCTGAGCAGAACCCAACAAGGACTTCCCAACTCAGAGTAAAAGCTAAATTTAGACAACCCTTTTATGTTGCTGGTCTCTCTTGCAACACAGTCTCCTCCGGCCAGGCTGCCTTCTCATTCTTTATATGCACCAGCCTTCTTCCACCTCAGGGCTTTGAACTCCTTTGTCCCAGCTCACCCTTGGCTGGGGAAGTCTCTAGTCCCAGGTGCTTCACCTTCAGCTAACCCTATTGTGTGTAGTCCCGACCTCCTGGCTCTCTCTAAAGTCAGCTACACACACCAGTGAGCTCTGAAGGTTCAGCCAAGATTGAATACACTCTGTTAAAGAAGGGGAATTGGGGGGAAAGCCACATTTTAAAAGCATACTTTATGTCTTACTTGTTTATGTATTTTTGAATAGGCCACACCATGGGTGTGTGACTGCCCCAGTCATTAGGGGATTTTTTTTTCTTCCCTGGAGGCAACCACCATAACTGGTTTCTTGTGAATTCTTCCAGAGAGCTATCAAGCATTTATCGGTAAATTCCCCTGTCCCTTACAAATGTTAGCATACTAGTCACACTTTTTGGTACCTTTTACCATTTATAATATCTTGGTGGGATTTTCTTTTCCTTAGCTGCCTCATTCTTCATAATATAACTATTAATCCTTCTTCTGTTTTTCTGTTTTTGTTTTTTGTTTTTTGACAGACAGGGTGTTGCTATGTTGCCCAGGCTGGTCTCAAACTCCTGGCCTCAAGCAGCCCTCCTGCCTCAGCCTCCCAAAGTGCTGGGATTACACTGGGCAACATGGCCAACCCCGTCTCTATCAAAACAAAAGCAAACATTAGCTGGGCGTGGTAACGCACACCTGTAGTACCAGGTACTTGGGAGGGTGAGGTGGGATGATCACCTGAGCCCGAGGAGATCAAGGCTGCACTGAGCGGTGATTGAGCCACTGCACACCAGTGTAGGCCACAGAGTGAAACCCTGTCTCAAAAAAAAAAAAAAAAAAAAGGGAGTGTTGGTATTTGTGTGAAATTTTTATTGAGGATATTAAGACCAAGTGTTGACGTTCTATACTTTGAACGCAAAGCTTTGTGACTCATTTTCTACTTGTAACTATGTAAAATATGCCTGCTTAGTATACCAAACAGTATCCTTAACAGTATTCTTAAGGTCGGGCATGGTGGTTCACACCTGTAATCCCAGCACTTTGGGAGGCCGAGGCGGGTGGATCACCTGAGGTCAGGCGTTCAAGACCAGCCTGGCCAACATGGCGAAACCCCATCTCTACTAAAAATACAAAAAAATTAACCAAACATCTTGGCACGTGCCTGTAGTCCCAGCTACTCAGGAGGCTGAGGCAGGAGAATCTCTTGAACCCGGGAAGCGGAGGTTGCAGTGAGCCAAGATCACACCACTGCACTCCAGCCTAGGCAACAGAGTGAGATTCTGTCTCAAAAAAAAAAAAAAAAAAAAGATATTCCTTCAATGTTATTTAATAACAGTGCACAAGTACCCTACATGGCTTATTTTTGGATTCTATAATGTAGTTTTAAATATTTCCGTGAAAACTTCAAGTTAGCCATTTTACTGTGTTCACTTTCCAGGCTAATAGATTTAGTATTGATCATACATTCTGTGGGAAGTAAGCTCTGTGAGGGCAAGAGTTTTTATTTGTTTTGTTCAGTGCTGTGTTACCAGAGCCTAGAACAGTACCATGTACATCAACAAATGTAACAGTTGCCAAGCTTGAAACCATCTTGGATTGTGCCCTTTGATAACAGACCAATTTAAGCTCTTATTTAATTCATGTGATTTCCAAACACAGATTGAAAAAGTAAGTGTGTGGGCCAGGCACAATGGCTGAATGCCTGTAATCCCAGCACTTTGGGAGGCCGAGACGGGTGGATCACGAGGTCTGGAGATCGAGACCATCCTGGCTAACGCGGTGAAACCCCGTCTCTACTACAAATACAGAAAATTAGCTGGGCCTGGTGGCGGGCACCTGCAGTCCCAGCTACTCAGGAGGCTGAGGCAGGAGAATGGTGAGAACCTGGGAGGCGGAGCTTGCAGTGAGCCAAGATCCCGCCACTGCTCTCCAGCCTGGGGGACAGAGTGAGACTCTGTCTCAAAACAAAACAAAAAAAAAAACAGTAAGTGTGTGGGGGTCAGTTTTAAAGAAAGTGATAGTAAAGAAAGATTATTTTTATTTATTGTCATGGTAGTGGGGAATAAAAGCAGATTGATTCTCCAAGGAAGATGTACAAATAGCTAATAAACACATGAAAAGATGCTGAACATCATTACTATTTGGGAAATGCAGATCTACAATGAGATACCCACTAGGGTGACTATAGTCAGGAAAGTATAGGAAAATGACAAGTGTTAGAATGCGGAGAAATTGGAACCCTTGTGCATTGCTGGCGGGGTGTGAAATGGTTCCGCCTCTTGGGAGAACCATTTGGCAGTTAAGTTAGACATACAATTTACCAGATGCTCCAGGAATTCCACTTCTATGTATAAACTCCCCCAAACTGGAAATAGGTATTCAAACAAATACTTGTACAGGAATGTTCATAGCATCACTATGAACAGTAGCCAAAGGTGTAAACAACCCAACTCAGCCTCCCAGCTCCTCGGGAGGCTGAGGCGGGAGAATCGCTTGAACCCAGGAGGCAGACATTGCAGTGAGCCGAGATCATGCCACTACACTCCAGCCTGGCGACAGAGTGAGACTCCATCTCAAAAAACAAACAAACAAAAAAGTTAATTTTATGTTAGATGAATTTCACCTCAATTTTAAAAAAAGAGAAAGAGGCTGGGTGCGATGGCTCACGCCTGTAATCCTAGCACTTGGGGAGGCTGAGGCGGGCGGATCCCTTGATCCCAGGAGTTTGAGACCAGCCTGGCCAACGTGGTGAGATCTCATCTCTACAAAAATACAAACGTTAGCCAGGCATGGTAGCCCGCACCTGTGGTCCCAGCTACTTGGGAGGCTTAGGTGGGAGGATCACCTGAGCCCAGGAGCTCAAGGCTGTAGTGAGCCAAGATAGCACCACCACACTCCAGCCTGGGCAACAGAGCAAGACCTTGTTTCAGAAATAAACAACAGGTTAGTACTGGGCATCTTAGTTATCTCTTAGACGACAAAGGGCTAATTTGGGATGGACACTCCTTGGTGTTTGGAAATTTAAAAGCCAATGCAAATGCTGTATAAAACAATTGATCTTTAACAGTTCAGAGGGATCTATAAATTTTCTCCTGAGTAATGAAAGATTGCTGTGTTTTTTTTTTTTTTTTTGAAGTCTCCTGAATGATTGTCTATGTACTTACTCCCTGTTGCAAAACAGGTAATGAGGGTATATTAGGTGCTATTTTAAAATACACCTACAACGTTAAACTGAATTCAAATAATTAATTGGAAATTGTTATTCCTGCAAAGTAATTTCCACCAAATCAGTCGTTAAGCTATCTACTAAAACCAGTATTTAGTGGTTTTTAGTCAAGTTGGCTAATGGTAGCCTTCTCATGGCACGTGGGAGAAGTAAGCTGAGGTAGCAGAAAATGGTGTTTGCAGTGAGTGTTCAAGGCGGACTTTTAAAAATACCTTACAGTAATTACAGCATGTGGCTGAAAATAACTATTTGGTTCTTTTTTAAAACCACTATAGTTAGATGGACTATAAACATCATTCAGTTTACCTGTGTTGTGATTCATTTCCACAAACATGTATTGTTCCAGGCACTGATTTAGGTGCCACAAGAAATAGATATGAAATGGCTTGACAGCTGTCCTTAATAGGCGTGAGATTTCTAGATACTGCTCTACTAATGTGTTATTGCCTAAAACTCACCTGTTCTGAATGACCACTTTTTTTGTGATCAGAAGTACTTGGAAAAAAATCATCAGCAATTTGACGTCATTTTGGAGAAATGTTTTATTCTGTTCTGTTTTTCACCAACCAAGCAAGCAGTAGTAATGTTTTGTTTTTTTAAAAAAAAACAGAGGCAGTACTCTGAGTGTTTCCTAGTGATTTCAGTTCATTTCAGTGATACAGGATGTTGGCACTAAGTGCCACAACCTAACGGGGCCATCTCATTTTACATTCCCCGTTGTTCCTGCAATGGAAATGAAGGCCTGAAAGCTGCCTGCCACATGAGAAAAATGGCAGCTTTTCAAAGTTCTCGAGTGTTAACCTCCCTTGAATCTGTTAAGGCATTCAGAGCACAGTACAAGAAACTTAAGGTTTGAATTGGACTGTGTCTCTGCTGAGTTGGCGTAGCATATTAATTTTCTATTTCTATTGGTAACTTTTGTTGTTGCTAAATTCTTACTACCTTTTGGTTTTATGTTGATGCGAAGTAGTTTAAGTGTTACAGAAACAGTGGCTTTAAAGTTATGCTATTGCCATTCTCAAATAGGCAGCACTTAGTAAAACAAAAAGAAAAAAAATTGCCTAATAAGCTGGGCGCACTGGCTCACGCCTGTAATCCCAGCACTTTGGGAGGCCAAGGCGGGTGGATCACTTGAGACCAGGAGTTTGAGATCAGCCTGACCAACATGGTGAAACCCTGTCTCTGCTAAAAATACAAAAATTAGCCGGGCGTGGTGGCGGGCGCCTGTAATCCCAGCTACTCGGGAGGCTGAGGCAACAAAGAATCACTTGAACCCTGGAGGCAGAGGTAGCAGTGAGCCAGGATCCTGCAACTGCACTCCAATCTGGGCTACAAAGCTAGACTCCATCTCAAAAGAAAAGAAAAAGAAAAGTTAAAAGACTATTCTGGAGTCCTCTGATGAAATGAGATCTATGTTGTTGATATGAAAATGAACATCATTCACATTGTTTCCTAGGCAGAGTCACTGCTTTTGATGCTATTTGTATCGTGGTAGCGTTTTGACAGCCAACAGGAATTTCCTTCTTAGTATTCACATTGAGAAATGTGATTAAACATCATTCTGTTGCCTAAAAGGCAAATCACCAGCTAGAACAACTTTAAAAGGGACCATAGCAGCCACTCTCAAGTAGCCTTTTTGTTTTGTTTTATATCTAGTGGGGTCCTGTGAAAATAGCCCAGTGTTTACACAGATAAAATAAGCATTGTGGGCCAGGCGCAGTGGCTCTCATGCCTATAATCCCAGCCTTTTGGGAGGTACTCTAACCTGGGTGATGAAGCGAGACTCCGTTTCAAAAAAATGAAAATAAAAAATAAATAAATTAATTAAAATATAAAATAAAATAAGCATTATGCATTTGACCACTTGAAAAAAATGAAGTTTCTCTGTGACTAGCCATTACTTCAAAGATCAAAACAACAAAACAAGCAAGAGTGGTTATCATTTATTTCTTTCCAGTTAATTAATTGCCAAATTTGAATTTATATGGCAGATTTTGGTTCCAGATGGAGCAGTCATGATGATCTGCTTTTGGAAGTTCACTCATTGATTTTTGTAAACTTCAGCAAATTACAAAATTGATATTCCAAAATATTTTCTTAAATCACTCCAAAGTTGTATCTTTCATCTGACATCACTATTGAACCTATAAAGACCCTACGCAATCTAATTGTTAGTTTGATACAAAAAAAAAGCATTTGGCTGGTTTATGATCGTTTTTGTCTGGGGGAGAAATACACAATTTGATCTTTTTTTCTTTTTTTTTCTTTTTGAGATGAGTCTTTCTGTGTCGCTAGGCTAGAGTGCAGTGGCGCGATCTCGGCTTACTGCAACCTCCGTCTCCTGGAAGTCTAACTCTCATCCAGGCTGGAGTGGAGTGCATTGACGCAATCTTGCCTCGCTGCAACCTCTGCCTCCCAGACTCAAGCGATGCTCCCACCTCAGCCTCCTGAGTAGCTGGGACCACAGATGCAGGCCACCATGCCCAGCTAATTTTTTTGTATTTTTGGTAGAGACAGGGTTTCACCATATTGCCCAAGCTGGTCTTGAACTTATGAGCTCAGGTGATCCACTTGCCTTGGCCTCCCAAAGTGCTGGGATTACTGGCGTCAGTCTCTGTGCCCAGCCCTAATCATCTTTTTTGATGTATTGTTTTACTGTTTCTAGCTAGCAAAAGATGATTCTTGCCTGCTTAAAATAAAGTCCCCACTTCAGGTTTTCAGGAAACAAGAATTTACAGTTTGTAGAAATTCTCCTTGTACAGTTTAACTACACTATATTCTTATTTTTTATGTGATAAGCAACTGTACTTAAAAGTGGACTATTTTGGCTGGACGTGGTGGCTCGTGTTTGTAATCCCAGCACTTTGGGAGGCGGAGATGGGAGGATGACTTGAGGCCAGGAGTTCGAGACCGGCCTGGGCAGCATAGTGAGCTGAGATCATGCACCCGTGCACTCTAGCCTGGGTGACAGAGTGAGACTCTGTCTCTAAATAAATAAATACCCAAATGAGTAAACTAAAAACTTACAGCACTGTTGGTCACACTAAGTCTTTTATTGCAAGGAAGTGGGAGGTTTGTAGGCTCTGCAGCCTGAGACACTAGAGCTGGCTGCCTGCACGCCAGTCACAGGGCTTCTGTCTTACTAGTAGGGGTGAAGTCACTTAACTGCTGTGTTAGTGTCCTCATCCATAAGTGGAAATAATAATAGTATCGTACTTAATGCAACAGAACTATACACTTAAAAATGATTAAAATGGCAAATTGTGTAATATATATTCACATACACAATTTAAACACAATTTTTTTTTTTTTTTTTTAATAAAAAAGAAGAATGTTGGCCAGGCGCAGTGGCTCACGCCTATAATTCCAGCACTTTGGGAGGCCAAGGCAGGCAGATCACAAAGTCAGGAGATCGAGACCATCCTGGCTAACACAGTGAAACTCTGTCTCTACTAAAAATATGAAAAATTAGCCAGGCGTGGTGGCAGGTGCCTGTAGTCCCAGCTACTTGGGAGGCTGAGGCATGAGAATGGCGTGAACCTGGGAGGCGGAACTTGGAGTGAGCTGAGATCGCACCACTGCACTCCAGCCTGGGTGACAGAGTGAAACTCCATCTCAAAAAAAAAAAAAAAAAAGAAGAGTGTTGTATTAGGGGAGGTCAAAAGAACCACATTAGACCAGACCATGACATCCATTGTTTTTTGTTTTTTGTTTTTTGTTTTTTTGATGGAGTCTCCCTCTGTCACCCAGGCTGGAGTGCAATAGTGCGATCTTGGCTCACTGCAACCTCTGCCTCCCAGGTTCAAGTGATTCTCCTGCCTTAGCCTTCGGAGTAGCTGGGACTACAGGCACCCACCACCATACCCGGCTAATTCTTGTATTTTTAGTAGAGACTGGGTTTCACCAAGTTGGCCAGGCTGGTCTTGAACTCCCAACCTCAAGTGATCTGCCTGCCTTGGCCTCCCAAGGTGCTGGGATTACAGGTGTGAGCTACCACACCTGGCTTGGTTTTTTTTTTTTTTTTTTTGAGACGGAGTCTCGCTCTGTGGCCCAGGCTGGAGTGCAGTGGCCGGATCTCAGCTCACTGCAAGCTCCGCCTCCCGGGTTTACGCCATTCTCCTGCCTCAGCCTCCCGAGTAGCTGGGACTACAGGCGCCCGCCACCTCGCCCTGCTAATTTTTTGTATTTTTTAGTAGAGATGGGGTTTCACCGTGTTAGCCAGGATGGTCTTGATCTCCTGACCTCGTGATCCGCCCGTCTCGGCCTCCCAAAGTGCTGGGATTACAGGCGTGAGCCACCGCTTTAAAACATAATGTGTTAATTACATTCTCATTTGCCTAGAAGAAATTTGTAACAGAAATAGGAGCTCAAAACATTGAAATGAGATGAAGCAACAAATAATTTATAGCCACTTAAAAATAGAGCCAAACATGGTGGGATTTCTTTGAAATATCTGTTAATGTTTATTTTTTTAAAGCTGAATACTGTTCAGTTATTAAGTAGAACCGACTACCCGTGTATAATTAATGAAAAGAAAACACTTGTGCTAGGTTTATAGGTATATAAACACTTAGATATCTCAGATTCTTTGGCAACAGCTTAGGGAAGGCAGCCATGTACTAGAGACTTTTAGCTTTTTTGCAGCTGATCTCAGGGACTTGAAGAACTCCTTATGGTATGATTGAATTATTTTTTAATAAGTAAAATTCTCATGTTATTGCATGTTTTTCATAAATTGACTTTTTTTTTTTTTAAAGAGATGGAGTCTTGCTATGTTGCCCAGGCTGGTCTTGAACTGCTGGGCTCAAGTGATTCTCCCACCTCAGCCTCCCAAAGTGTTGTCATTGTAGACATGAGCCACCATGCTCTGCCAGATGGCATTTTTAACAGCTCCATGAGATCAGGGCACTCTTCTGTTCACAGTTACATCCCCAGCACCTTGCAGCGTAGCTGGCACATTCCTGAAACCCAAGATAATAAACTACGTATGTGGACAAAACCAACTCTGACCACAGAAGGAATTCAGTAGAAGAAGTTTCCATTGACTCATTCATGCATTCAGCAAATATTTTCTTTTCTTTTTTCTTTTCTTTTTTTTGAGATGGAGTTTCGCTCTTGTTGCCCAGGCTGGAGTGCAATGGCATGATCTTGGCTCACTGCAACCTCCACCTCCCGGGTTCAAGTGATTTTCCTGCCTCAGCCTCCCATGTAGCTTGGATTACAGGCATGCACCACCACGCCCAGCTAATTTTGTATTTTTAGTAGAGATGGGGTTTCTCCATGTTGGTCAGTCTGCTGTCAAACTCCCAACCTCAGGTGATCTGCCTGCCTCAGCCTCCCAAAGTGCTGGGATTACAGGCGTGAGCCCCCACGCCGGGCCATGGCAAATATTTTGAAAGAACATCTAGATTGGTAGTGCAGTGTATCTTGACTGATAGTGGGGGATGTGACGAATCAGGTATTGTGGAGAAGCAACTCATGTTAGAACTACCTGAACAGTGCCAAGAGCACCTGGTAAGTGGAGTATTACAAAGGGAGTATTATAAGGGCACTAATCCCATTCACAAGGGGCCCATCCTCATGACCTAATCACCTCCCAAAGGGCCCACCTCCAGATACCACCACATTGGGGATTAGGTTTCAACATATAAATTGAGGAAGGGAGGCATAAACATTCAGTCTGTAACAGTAATATATAAAATTTAAAATCAAACTAGATAAATGTATTCAAAATGAGAGTTACCTTAATATATAAGAAGCTTATACAAAACAATAAATACAAAATTTCTAATAGATAAATGAACAAAGATTAAGAAGAGAACAGTTACAGAAGGAATTCCAAATGAAAATGTCTAAAACATTAATTTCATGAATAATTAAATAAATGGACTTTGGGAAGCCAAGGCAGGCATATTGCTTGAGCCCAGGAGTTCGAGACCAGCCTGGGCAATGTGGCAAAACCCTATCTCTACAAAAGATACAAAAATTAGCCAGGCATGGTGGCTTGCGCCTGTAGTCCCAGCTTCTCAGGAGGCTGAGGTGGGAGGATCACTGAGCCCGGGAGGTTGAGGTTGCAGCAAGCTGAAATCATGCCACTGCACTCCAGTCCAGGCAACAGAGTGAGACCCTATCTACAAAACAAAACAAAATAAATAAATGCACAAAAAGCAATTTGCATACCAAATAAGGTAGTTTTTTGTTTTGCAAATGGTAGTATTCAGTTCCAGTCAGGGTTCAGCAAGTTAGGGATCCTTGTATACTGTTGGTGGGTATGTAATGGGTTCACCTTTTCTAGTAAAGACCTGGGCAATAGGCGAGGTTGGATTTTTAGCCAGGATGCCCCTTGGTACTGCTGGCCTCTTCTATTGGACAGGGAGTCTATTGATGATGGGTTGTTAAATAGTTTTATTATCACTCCTGCTAGCAGGTATCAAGAAACTTTGTTCATATCCAGAGACCTATTGGTTTTTCTCATGGGAATGTAAATAAATTTTGAATTAATCTTTCTGATATTTCTTTATAGCTCTGTGCTTTAAAGACCTACTAGTATGTGAGCTCCATGAGAATAAATAATTTGTGTCTTCTGTTCCCTGCTAGGCCCTCAGTTTCTAGAATAGTATTTGGCATAGTAAGTGCTCAATAAAATATTTGTTGGAAGAATGGATGGGTGTGTGTGTTTTGGGCATACAGTAGAAACAGCGTATGTTGCTTACTGTAATGTTTTGTGTTCTCTTTTAAGAATATTTCATTTGACAGTATTTATTATATTAATATTACTGTGGTGGTATATGAAAAATATTTTTGGCCTTTAGACAATAATTGTCCTGGATTTTTTTTGTTTTTAGAAGTTTTTCCCCCAAGGGTGAAGTCTTTTTTGCAATCAATCATCAATCCATATTTGGGTATTAAATGATGCCCATTTTCTGTAAAACGTTTTATATTTTTTTATGGGAAGAAAATAGAGGTACATCAATCAAGGAAAAAGTAATAGTTCAATACTTTATGTAATAGATTTTTCTATCCACTTAAGTTTTTCCTTCATAAATGTTTTACCTTCATTTTTTATCTCTAATTGGCAGAGGCTCAAGCTTAAGTATCTCTTATCCTGAAGATTTTCCCATCAACCAAACTGTAAACTAATAAATAATTATGGCATATTAGAAAAGAATGTATGAAAATATGTATGTATAGAATGGTATGTACAAGAATAGCAGTAAAATGCACATCCATGTACATGCCACCCAGGCTAAGAAACAGAACATTAGGCTGGGCACAGTGACTCATGCCTGTAATCCCAGCACTTTGGGAGACCAAGGCGGGTGGATCACTCGAGGTCAGGAATTCGAGACGAGCCTGGTCAACATGGCAAAACCCCATCTCTACTAAAAATACAAAAATTAGCTGGACGTGGTGGCACGCACCTGTAGTCCCAGCTACTTGGGAGGCTGAGGCAGGAGAATCGCTTGAACCTGGAAGACAGAGGTTGCTGTGAGCCAAAATTGCACCATTGCACTCCAGCCTGGGCGACACAGCGAAACTCGTCTTAAAAAGAAAACAAACAAACAAAAGAAGTAAGAAATAGAACATTATTCCAGAATCTCCTGGGGGGCCCTCCCTGATCGCATCCCTTTCTCAGCCTCTGCCACCCTATTGGAGTGTTCAGAATTTTGCATTGAACATATTCTGTTATTTTTATAGTTTCATCATGTGTGACTATACCAATAAAATGCATTGTTTAGTTTTGCCTGTTTTTGGACTTCAAGTAGAATCAGATGGACAGGTGAGTTTGTCTTAGTCTATTTTGTGTTGCTATAGCAGAATACCACAAACTGGGTAATTTATAAACAGTAGAAAATTATTTGGCTCATGGACCTAGAGGTTGGAAAGTTCAAGAATATGGTGCTGGCACCAGGTGAAGACCTTTTGCCACCTAGTGAGGGCAAGAGAGCAAGAGGGCATTGAACTCTCTTTTGTAACAAGCCCACTCTTGAAATAACTAATCCACTTCTTTGATAATGATATTAACCCATTCAGGAGGGCTCTGCCATCTTTTATTTGGCCCCATCTCCCATTAAGTTTCTGACACATGAACTTTGGGGAACACATTCAAACCATAGCAGGTTGGTTCTGATATTTTTCTACCATAAATGATGCTGCTATAAACATTCATATGCATGTCTCTTGGTGCACATGAGCAAGAGTTATTGTCTAGCTCCTAAACCTTAAGATATATACCTAGAAACGTCATACAGAGGCACGGGTTCACCTTTACTAGGTGAAACCAACCGGTTTTCCGAGGTCCCCAGCAGTGTGTGCATGTTCCCATGACACCACATCCTTGTTCACACTTGGTGCTGTCTGACTTTACATTTTTGATGGATGTGAAATGGTATTTCACTGTGGTTTTAATATGCACTTCCCTGATTACTAATTAAGCTAAATATAATTTATTGCTTAAAATTCTTATTTATTTTTGCCCCTTTTCCTATTAAGTTATTTGACTCTTTTTAGAATAATTGGAGCCAGGCACAGTAGCTCATACCTGTAATCCCAGCACTTTGTGAGGCCGAGGCAGGGGGATTGCTTGAGCCCAGGAATTCGAGGCCAGCCTGGGCAACATAGCGAGATCCTGTCTCTTAAAAAGGAGTGCTATCTATATTCTAGATACCAATTCTCTGTTGATCATATGTGTTACAAATATCTTCTCCCAGTTTGTACTTTGTATGTTCACTTTCCTTGTGCTGTCTTTTCATGAATAGAATTTTTTAGTTTTCGTATAGTCAGATTTATTGACTTTTTTCATTATGGTGTACACCTTTTGATGTCTTGTTTAAAAATCATTTCTGGGGCCGGGCGCGGTGGCTCATGCCTCTAATCCCAGCACTTTGGGAGGCCGAGGTGGGCAGATCACAAGGTCAGGAGATCGAGCCCATCCTGGCTAACATGCTGAAACCCCATCTCCACTAAAAAGACAAAAAATTAGCCTGGTGTGGTGGCATGCGCCTGTAGTCCCAGCTCCTTGGGAGGCTGAGGTAGGAGAATCACTTGAACCCAGGAGATGGAGGTTGCAGTGAGGCGAGATTGCACCACTGCACTCCAGCCTGGGCGACAGAGCGAGACTCCATCTCAATTAAAAAAACAAAACAAAACAAAAAACATTTCCTACCTCAGGATCCAAAAGATGTTATCCTATATTGTCTCCTGAAAGTCTTACAGCCTAGCCTTTTACATTTAGTTTCTTAATTCTTAATCCGCCTGGGATAAGTTTTTGTATATTTTTAAAAGTAGAGGTTTTATTTCATTTTTCCCAATAGATATGCAGTTATCCCCGTATACCTCTTATTGAACAGCTTGTTCTTTCCCGGTTGGTTGATGACGATGATGATGATGATGAAAATGATAGCATTAACACTTACTGAGGGCTTACCATGTGCCAGGCATATGCTAAGCAAGAGGTAATTTACTAATCCTTTTAGTAACTCAATGCGTAGGTCCTGCTTCTATCCTCTTTTGAGATGAGAAACAGCAACACGGAGGTTAAATACTTGCTTCATGTGGCACACCTGGTAGTCAAAGAGCCAGCATTCAAACCAATTTATTCCAATTCCAGAATCCAGATTCTTAGCCATTAGGCTCTGCATCTTTTATACATGGCTACATCTATCCTAAATCAAAAGTCATTTTTGCATGGACCTGTTCCTGGCCTTTCTGTTCTTTGTATTTGTCTGTGTCTTTGTCCCTGGCCAATACCACAAAGTGTCTTAATTAATTTTAGAATAAGTCGGTATCTGGTATGGCTAATATTCCTACCTTGTTGTTCTTCAAGAGTGTTTTGGCTATTAATTGACCTTTGCATCTTGATTTAAATCTTAGAATTTTGCTTTCCAGAAAATTTGTTGGGGTTTTAATTGAACTGCATTGAATCTGTAGATAATCTGGGGGGGATTGATGTATCTATAATATATGGCCTTCCAATCCATGAACATGGTATATTTCTATATTTATTCTGTTTTTCTTTAATGTTGTCTTAGTCCATTTGTGCTGCTATAACAAAATACCTGAGAGTGGATAATTTATAAACAACAGAAATTTATTTCTCAGTTTTGGAGGCTGAGAAGTTCAAGATCAAGGTGCCAGCAGGTTCACTGACTGGTGAAGGCCCATTCCTCAGATGGTACTGTCCAGGTGTTGCCACATGCGGAAGGGATGGAAGAGTAACAGCAGCTCTCTGCAGCGTCTTTCATATGGGCATTAATCCCATGCATGAGGGTGGAGCCTTCATAGCCTGATCAGTTCCCATAGGCACCAGCTCTTAGTACTG
Organism: Piliocolobus tephrosceles; assembly: GCF_002776525.5. Lineage (NCBI taxonomy): Eukaryota > Metazoa > Chordata > Mammalia > Primates > Cercopithecidae > Piliocolobus > Piliocolobus tephrosceles. Next base: position 8,321,883 of record NC_045447.1, read on the forward strand.
TCACCTTGGAGGTTAAGTTCCAGCATGACTTTTGGAGGACACATTCATTTAAAACCTTAGCAAATGCATTTTAATAAAGTTTTATACTTTTCTCTATTATGTTCTTGCACACCTTTTATTATGTTTGTTTCTGTCTACTTGTAATTCTTCATGCTGTTATAAGTAATAATGTTATATATATATATATATATATATATATATTTTTTTTTTTTTTTTTTTGAGACAGAGTCTCGCTCTATCGCCCAGGCTGGAGTGCGATGGCATGATCTCAGCTCACTACAAGCTCCACCTCCCGGGTTTGTGCCATTCTCCCGCCTCAGCCTCCCGAGTAGCTGGGACCACAGGCGCCCACCACCACGCCTGGCTAATTTTGTTTTTGTATTTTTAGCAGAGATGGGGTTTCACCGTGCTAGCCAGGATGGTCTTGATTTCCTGACCTCATGATCCGCCTACCTCAGCCTTCCAAGGTGCTGGGATTACAGGCATGAGCCACCATGCCCGGCCTAAACTTCTAAAAAAAAATCTTAATTCTGATAATTTATCAGCAGACTTTTTTTTGTCTATGCTACATGATTAATCATATCATCTTGTCTTATTGAGCAGCCAGTTTCCCAAAATTGGGTCTACAATCCATTATCCAAAACCTTTGGGGACAACTGTGTTTTCAAATTCCAGATATTTGGGAATTTAAAAAGAAACTACAATAAATATATATTGTATAATATTAATTAATATTTCTGCCATGATATATATGAATAATTATATTGAGTGAGATAAATAGAGATTAACCTCAGGTGAGGTTTGTCACCAGATGAGCTAGAAAAGACTTGTTCAGGAATTTTTTGATTTTTGATTTCCAAATAAGGAACCATGGGCCTGCATTAAGAGAGCCATGTGACCCCTGTCCTGGTATTTAACTCAGTAAATTATTTTGAAATCCAGCCTTTGTGTCTCATTATTTCTTGCTGTCAATTTTGTTCTCTCATTTTAATTCCTATTCTGAGAATGTCAGTGCCAACTCATCAACTGTTTTTGGAATATAGAACTAAAATAAATTATATTTAATAATATTAACTGTTTGAATAACAAAGTCTTATATTTGTGCATATTATATATCATTTTATTTTTTAAATAAACTATGTGAGGTTGGGAAGGATGTTCTCCCATTTGCCAGGTGAGGAAACTGAGACTTAAGAAAGAAAAGATGTTGCCCACCATCATATGACTTGTAACTATTAGCATCAGAATTTGAACCCAGGTGTCCAGGCTCCAAGTCCAAAGCTGTTATGTTACACGCTCTTGCTTGGGAATGTTTGGGAAGATGAAATTTAGAACTTCTGAGTCTAGCTTATTGGCCTAAGTGGAAGACAGTATTGGTCCATAAGGCTTTTGATTTTTCTTAAAAATTAGATTCCTCCTCTTAGTGGGATAGTGGACTTCCTATAGTAAGAGTACAGATCTCTTTTCCGAATGGTAGATTACATCTCCAAACCTCATTAAAAATTTTTTAAAAACACAGGCTGTAAATCACAAAGAAGGCTTACAGAGAAAAAGGGATTGTATTAGTTGGCGAACACTCATCACCAGGCCTAGGAAATCCCAGCTGTGGTCTGGGCCCTGACTGCTCTGGTCCCCGCCTCTCCACCTTTCTCCCACATTCCAGGTACACTGGATATGTTCCATTACCTTCAGCTTGCCATGTTCTTTCCTTCCTTGGGCCTTTGTACAGTCCCTTCCCTCTGCCTAGACTGTCTCTTGCTTTTCCATCTTCCTTCCATCCCTTCTCTTTGTTTGGCTTGGCTGATTTTTACTTATTCTTCTCATTTTCTCTTAGAAATCCCTCCCTCTGAAAGGCCTTCCCTAATCCCATGTCTATCTTGAGCCCTGCAAGTCTATGTTTCTATTGCTCTTTTAGCCTAGAGTGCTCATTAGCACTCTACTGTTCCCTACTCTCATTCCAGTGCCAGTACAGAGCTTGGCTCAGAATCAGCTCTCAGTAAGAATGGTTGAATTATAGCAACATTTTGGAAGGAGACAAAAAAAAAAAAAAAAAAAAGACCCAAAGAAAAGTGGCTTAGGGCACATTTTCTGTCTCACATGACAAAGAGTTCAGAGGCAGGGAAATTCCAGGTTGGTGTCTCAGTTCAGTAGTAGCTGAGAAATTGTCATCAAAAAGCCAGGTGCTTTCCATCTCTGGCTCTGCCATTTCAAGCATCATAGGTAGCTATGACCACATCAAGTAAGGAAGAGGAGGGAGCCGGGTGCAGTGGCTCATGCCTGCAGTTCCAGCACTTTGGGAGGCCGAGGTGGGCAGATCATTTCAGGTTAACAGTTGGAGACCAGCCTTTCCAACATGGTGAAACCCCATCTCTACTAAAAATACAAAAAATATCCGGGTTTATTAGGGAGGAAACCTTTCTCAGTACGTATTTAGTAGATATCGCCTACATATGGTTAGCCAGGGTAATGTCACATGCCCATGTCTGTGTTGCAAGAGAGATAGAGAAAGTGATCCTGTAATAAGACAGGTGCTCTGCCAAAGGGAAGATGGGATGGGTGGGGGATAGCTGCTGGACTGTCAGCCAAGATGCTCAGATAAGAGTGTCTGTTGCAAGGGATATCTCACAGAACCAGTGGCTGGATGAACAGGCCAGTCTCACAAGGGACTTGAATCAGCCAGTGGAAAGTCCACAGGTACATTTTGAACATATGGGGGTAATAACGTCTTGTGTCTGCTTTCCTCTTCCTCTCAGCAGACTAGTGTTTTTTCCACTAATTTGGCATGCACATGGACAAAATTTGCCTCTTAGCAATTTTTTTTTTTTTTTTTTTTTTTGAGACTGAGTCTCGCTCTGTCGCCCAGGCTGGAGTGCAGTGGCACTATCTCGGCTTACTGCAACCTCCTCCTCTTAAGTTCAGTGGATTCTCTTGCCTCAGCCTCCTGAGTAGCTGGGATTACAGGTGCTTACTGCCACGCCAGGCTAATTTTTGTTTTTGTTTTTGTTTTTGTTTTGGGACGGAGTCTTGCTGTATCAGCAGGCTGAAGTGCAGTGGCGCAATCTTGGCTCACTGCAACCTCCGCCTCCCGGGTTCAACCAATTATCCTGCCTCAGCCTCCTGAGTAGATGGGACTACAGGCCCATGCCACCACGCCCAACTAATTTTTGTATTTTTAGTAGTGGGGAGGTTTCACCATGTTGGCCAGGATAGTCTCGATCTCTTGACCTCATGATCCGCCCGCCTTGACCTCCCGAAGTGTTGGAATTACAGGCGGGAGCCATCGTGCCCAGCCAATTTTTTTTATTTTTATAGAGATGAGGTTTAGTAGAGATGACCGTGTTGGCCAGGCTGGTCTCAAACTCCTGATCTCAAGTGATCTGCTCACCTCGGCCTCCCAAAGTGCTAAGATTATAGGCATAAGCCACGGTGTCGGCGCCTCTTAGCAATGTTTACCTTTTAGCTCTAGCACCTATTCCCATAGAGTTTTTCATACAAGTCCTTGAGTCAGATGCTCAATTATGGCAGTGGGGTTGAGAACTGGGATCTCTTCTCTTAGAAAGGGACATCACCTATGTGTTTACAGAGCCATCTTAAAGCTGGAAGTGAGTTAATCAGCAAGTATTTTAGTGGAAAATCTTTTTCATTGGTGTTAACTAAGTTTCAGATGCCAGGGCCTTAAACATTTTTTTCCTGTAATATTTTTATAATATTTTGCACCCACTCTACCACTGCCCCCTCAAACTTGGAAATATTTATAGAGTTTAGAAATAAGTCAGGACTTTAAAAATCTGGCTTTTTCTTCTCATTAATACTTTAGCTTGTATACTTCTTTCTTCTTTAGTCTTTGGATTGCATTCAAAGTTCTCCCTGGTATTTAGAGTGAGATTTCTTTCTCTATCACCCTCTTTTCTTCCTTTCCTGGGTTGGTCTTGAACTTGTTTTCTGGGGGAGAGAATCACCTATGGAGACTAGTATGGGATGTTTGAGAGGCACAGTTGGTTTTCAGGGGCTGAAAAGAATGCAGGACAGCTAGAGGCGGTTAAGTTGGCTGAACCTTTGCACCTGCTGATCGATCAAGCTTGGGAAAGAGACCAATTCATATTTAGACAGCCTTCGTCATCCAATCTCTGCATAGAAATCAGGAAATGAACCAGTAGATGCCGTTTCCAGGTTGAAGGCAGACAGTGAGGGCCTTGACAAAGCTCCTCTTGCTTTCTGTCACAATAAAATGGAGCATTTTTTAAATTATAAAGAGCAAGATTTTGTTTTCTGAGGTTAGCGTCGATCTTTCAGAAGTGTTGATGCAGCCCAACACAGTTACAAGTTATATCCATCCTTCTAAGACTAATCGTATAACTTCATTATCCCTAATGCTTTTCAAGTTATTTGACAATACCTATCTGGAGGAGTAATTTTTAAACTATTTAAAAAATTAGGTGGTTTTTTCAGTTTGTTTTTTGAGACAGAGTCTCACTCTGTTGCCCAGGCTGGAGTGCAGTGGCACAATCTGGCTCACTGCAGCCTTGACCTCCCCAGGCTCAGGTCATCCTCCCACCTCAGCCTCCCAAGTAGTGGGACCCACGGGTGCATGACATCACACCCAGCTGATTTTTATTTTTATTTTTTGTATAGACTGGGTCTCGCCATGTTGCCCAGGCTGGTTTCGAACTCCTGAGCTCAAGTGATCCTCCCGCTGAGCCTCCCCAAGTGCTGGGATTATAGGTACTGAGCCACAACCCAGCAGAAATTAGGTTTTTGTTTTTGTTTTAATGAATAAAGTAAGCAGTTTAATTTTTTTTTTTTTTGTCTGAGACAGAGTCTTACTCTGTCACCCAAGCTGGAGTGCAGTGACGCGATCTCAGCTCACTGCAACCTCTGCCTTCCAGGTTCAAGTTCCTGAGTAGCCAGGATTACAGGCACTCGCCACCATACCCAGCTAATTTTTGTGTTTTTAGTAGAGATGGGGTTTTGCCATGTTGGCCAGGCTGGTCTCGAACTCCTGACCTCAGGTGATCTGCTGGCCTGGTCCTCCCAGAGTGCTGGGATTACAGGCGTGAGCCACCACGCTGGCCTGAAAAACTTATTCTTTACAGTTTCTTTCACTCAGCATCTTTGGGACAGTTAGAGATGTTTGGTTTTGTTTGTTGCTTTTACTGCATCCATAGAAACAGGAACTGAAAGTGACTAAGGTGTTCTAAGAACGTTGAAATAGGCTAGAAGTTTATTGCTGCTTCTTAAAGGAATATATTCCATAGCAGTTTCCCCTCCTAATCTCATCTGCTCAGACTCTAGCACAGTCAAAATTCTGGTACCTTTTCTACAGATTACAATTTTCCCCTCTCTCTTCATTTCAGAACACGTTTGGTTCAGAGCACCGCTGCATTCATTAACCCTGAGGCTTCTACTTTCTGCGCCCTTCCATTTGTTGCACATCCAACAACAGCCTCCTTAATGCCCTTTTACACAATATAATGATTGTTATGAAAATATGAAAATTCAACTTTTTGTACTCTGTGTGTCTTTCTGCATTTATTTATTTATTTATTTTTTGACAGGATCTCACTCTGTTGCCCAGGCTGGAATGCAGTGGTGTGATCACAGCTGTCTATAGCCTTGACCTCCCAGGCTCAAGTGATCCTTCCACCTCAGCCTCCTGGGTAGCTGAGACTATAGGTGTGTGCCACCACGCCGAGCTAACTTTGTGTATTTTTTTTTTTTTTTTGTAGAGATAAGTCTTGCTATATTGCTGAGGCTGGTCTCAAACTCCTGGGCTCAAATGATCCTCCTTCCTTAGCCTCCCAAAGTGCTGGGATTATCAGCATGAGTCACTGTACCTGGCCTCCACATTCTTTATATCACTAACTTCATCCATATGGAGCTGCCTCCTAAACTTCAGCTAGGTTTTATTTTTTTAACCCACACATATATTTTCATCATATATTTGCTTACGTTCTCATCTCTTGTGTTTAGAATGCAACTAGAAAGAACCACGAACATACAATAATTCCTTAGTATTTTCATTTCTACAACAGAAACAGACTTATGACTAATTATAACAATTAAGCCTAAGTTTGTACCTGTTTTTATTTTATTTATTTATTTGAGACGAAGTCTCGCTCTGTCACCCAGTCTAGAGTGCAGTGGCACCATCTCGTCTCGCTGCAACCTCTGCCTCCCGGGTTCAAGTGATTCTCATGCCTCAGCTTCCCAAGTAGCTGGGATTACAGGCATGTGCCACCATGCTTGGCTAGTTTTTTTGTTTTGTTTTGTTTCTTTTTGAGACGGAGTCTCACTCTGTCACCAGGCTGGAGTGCAGTGGCACAATCTCAGCTGACTGCAACGTCCGCCTCCCGGGTTCAAGCGATTCTCCTGCCCCTGCCTCTGCCTCCGGAGTAGATGGGACTATAGGCCTGTGCCACCTTGCCCAGCTAATGTTTGCATTTTTAGTAGAGATGGGGTTTCACCATGTTGGCCAGGATGGATTTTTTTGTATTTTTAGTAGAGACAGGGTTTCACCATATTGGCCAGGCTGGTTTCGGACTCCTGACCTCAAGTGATCCACCCGCCTTGGCCTCCCAAAGTGCTAGGATTACAGGTATGAGCCACCACACCCAGCCTGTACCTATTTTTAATGGCAAGTTGTAGAATTGCATTTTAATGAGATTTGGATTCAGTAAGACCTTTCATTTTGTGTGCTTTTCCTTTCTAATTAAAATCTGTTGTATTAAGTTGAATGTGCAACTAGGGCACTGTGCTGTTGGAGCCCCTTTTTGTCAGTTACCTCACAGGCTCCTGCTGTAGGAGACATTTGCAACCCAGAGAGCACACCACCCTAATTCAAAAACCAGTTTCAGAAACAGCAGTTGAATATATGATTTTGTGGAATCTGCATCTACTCCTATTGTCAAAACATAAGGTATCTGTGTTCCTTGAAATAAACCTTCTGTTGCTAGGTCACCACAGTGTTTGCAAGAAAAACAACAAAAGAAAAAACAAACCTTCTAATTCTGCCTTTCACATTTTATTTGTTCTTTCTGTGGGCAAGCAGTGAAGTCACTTTGGGTAATCCTTTTTCATCACTTTTAGGTTGAAAAATATATTTGAGTATTTCTGCTTTTAATATTCTCAATTTGCCCGGGCATGGTGGCTCACGCCTGTAATCCCAGCACTTTGGGAGGCTGAGGTGGGCAGATCACAAGGTCAGGAGATCAAGACCATCCTTGCTAACACAGTGAAACCTTCTCTCTATTAAAAATACGAAAAATTAGCCGGGTGTGGTGGCAGGCATCTGTAGTCCTAGCTACTCGGGAGGCTGAGGCAGGAGAATCACTTGAACCAGAGAGGCGGAGGTTGCAGTGAGCCAAGATCGCACCACTGCACTCCAGCCTGAGCGACAGAGTGAGGCTCCATCTCAAAAAAAAAAAAAAAAATTCTCAATTTGTCTATGGAAATTAATTTAAATCTTTGTTAAAAGCTCGAAAAGTTAATTTCAGGTGATATTTGTGATGGCACATTTTTGTTTGTAAAGTTTTCTTTTTTTGAGACAGACTCTTGCTCTGTCACCCAGGCTGGAGTGTAGTGGCACGATCTCGGCTCAATACAATGTCCACCTCCCTGGTTCAAGTGATTCTCCTGCCTCAGCCTCCTGAGTAGCTGGGATTACAGGTGCAGGCCATCACGCCCAGCTTTTTTTTTTTTTTTTTTTTTTTTTGACAGTCTCACTGTCACCCAGGCTGGAGTGCAATGGCGCCATCTCGTCTCACTGCAACCTCCATCTCCTGTGTTCAAGCGATTCTCCTGCTTCAGCCTCCCAAGTAGCTGGGACTTACAGGTGCCTGCCACCATGCCTGGCTAATTTTTGTATTTTTAGTAGAGACAGGGTTTCACCATGTTAACCAGGCTGTTCTTGAACTCCTGATCTCAGGTGATCTGCCCACCTCAGCCTCCCAAAGTGCTGGGATTACAGGCTTGAGCCACCGTGCCTGGCCTGTAAAGTTTTATAAAACTTTCTATGTTTCTGTAAGTACAGCTTCTTTAATATTCAAAACCAAATTGATTTTTTAAAACATTTTAAATGGATATTTTCTTACAGTTACTCTTTGAGTAAATCTATACCCTCTGACACATTTTCCTCCACAGTTTGAGGAAGCTAATGCTAGTAAAATCATCCTAAGGGATTCTGTTTAAACAGAGCCATTTAAGGCCTGCTTCTTAAAATGCCCAAGTCCTCAGGAAGGTGAATTTATCAAAAACTGGAGTATCCAAAAATAGCAGTCTAGATAGCACAGACCAAAGTAGTCTCAGTAGTGTGGAGGAGGTAATTCCCTTCACTGGGTGAGTAATTCACTGCAAAAGGAGAGATTTGCTTGTAGAGGGGGACTGGCCTCAGGACCCCCTTTCCTGGGGTCTGTGCCACTTACATAGGTAATTTTAGCAACTTAGTCTCTTACTAGATTGCCTTATTGCAGGGATTTTGAATTAATGTTGGTTTAGTACACTTTTTTTTTTTTTTTCAAGACAGAGTCGCTCTGTTACCCAGGCTGGAGTACAGTGGTGCAATCTTGGTTCACTGCAACCTCCACCTCCTGGGTTCAAGCGATTCTCCTGCCTCAGCCTCCAGAGTAGCTGGGATTACAGGCGTGAGCCGCCACATCCAGCTGGTTTGGTAGACTTTTTTTCTTTTTTTGAGACAGAGTCTCGCTCTGTCACCCCAGCTAGAGTGCAGTGGCCAGATCTCAGCTCACTGCAAGTTCCGCCTCCCGGGTTTACGCCATTTTTCTGCCTCAGCCTCCTGAGTAGCTGGGACTATAGGCGCCTGCCACCTCGCCCGGCTAGTTTTTTTGTATTTTTTTAGTAGAGACGGGGGTTTCACCATGTTAGCCAGGATGGTCTCGATCTCCTGACCTCATGATCTGCTCGTCTCGGCCTCCCAAAGTGGTACACTTTTTAATTACAGGAAAACACCGTATTAAAGTTGACCTAGACTTTGGAGGAAAACTTCCTTGTGGATGATTTGGGTCTCCTCATCTCAAAGTAAATAGCTTCTCTGAATGTAGTTCCTGTGACAACTCTTTTGCATAATTTGAAAAAAAAAATATTTTACGGAAGACTACTTTTTTGTTAGTTTTTGTTTGTTTTTTGAGACAGAGTCTCACTCTGTTGCCCAGGCTGGAGTGCAGTAATGAAATCTCGGCTCACTGCAGCCTCCGCCTCCCAGGTTGAAGCGATTCTCCGGCCTCAGTCTCCTGAGTAGCTGGAATTACAGGTGTGCACCACCACACCTTGCTCATTTTTTTGTAGTTTTAGTAGAGATAGGGTTTTGTCATGTTGGCCAGGCAGGTCTCGAACTTCTGACATAAGTGATCCGCTGGCCTCAGCCTCCCTAACTGCAGAGATTACGGCCAGAAGAACTTGAATAATAAGCAAGAATAGTCATTATCCATTGACCTAGAGAAACCAGTCTTAACACCGATGGTTGGGTTTTGTTTTGTTTTGTTTTTGAGATGGAGTCTCACTCTGTTGCCCAGGCTGGAGTGCAGTGGCATGATCTCAGCTCACCACAACCTCTGCTTCCCAGGTTCAAGCAGTTCTCCTGCTGGGACTACAGGCACGTGCCACTATGCCCAGCTAATTTTTGTATTTTTAGTAGATACAGGGTTTCACTATGTTGGCCAGGCTGGTCTTCAACTCCTGACCTCATGATCTACCCGCCTTGGCCTCCCAAAGTGCTGGGATTACAAGTGTGAGCCACTGCGCCCAGCTGATTGTTGGGTTTTTATTACAGATTTGTGAAGGCAAGATTTTTTTTTTTTAAACTTATGAAGATATAATGACCCAAACCAATGCCATAGCCAATGCTTATTGTAACTTAATCAGAGTATAGTACCTAAAACTGGACCTGAAAATAATTGTAAAATATGGCAATTATATATTGATTAACACAATAACACTTTTTTCATTCAACTCTTCAGCTTATTCAGCTTCTCATAGCTAACAGCACCTGGCACACACCTTTGGTTGGTTTGAATTCAAGGAGCAGTGTGAGGTCAAGGTCAAGGGGGAGTGTAAGGTCAAGGTGTAGTGTGATGTTGGATGAGTGCTTCAGCAAGGTTTCTCAAACGTACCATCAGATTGTAACCAACAGCTTGGAAACATCCATTTGTAGTCCTCGTGGCAATCTTAGAGTGAATAGTTGAAAGTATGGGTTATAGTCTGTTTAGTGGTGCTTATACAAGAGTGTCTGAGGCTAGGTAATTAATAAAGAAAAAAATATTTGTTTGGCTCATAATTCTGATATCTGGAAAAGTTCAAGATAAGGCACCTGCTCCATTCATAGTAGAAAGTGAAGAGGAGCCTGCATGGCAGAGGTCACATGGCCAGAGAGGGAGCAGTGGACACAGGGGCGGTGTCGGGCTGTTTCTAACAACCAGCTCTGGCCAGGACTAGTAGAGCAAGAACTCACCCATTACATCAAGGACGGCACCAAGGTATTCATGAAGGATCTGCCCCCATGACCCAAGGCCTCCCATTAGGCCCTACCTCTGACATTGGGGATCAAATTTCAACATGAGGTTTGAGGGGACAAACATCCAAACAATAGCAGTATGTATACACAGTATGTACCCATAAAATAAACATTTTCTATTAGGTTGCTTATTACCTAAGTTTCTTAATGTTTAGAATGTGCAACTTTGAAATAGAAATTTTATTTAGTTTTTTAGATGGAGTCTTGCTTTGTTGCCCAGGCTGGAATGCAATGGCACGATCTCGGCTCACTGTAACCTCGGCCTCCCAGGTTCAAGCAATTCTCCTGCCTCAGCCTCCCGAGTAGCTAGGATTATAGGCATGGTCCTCCACGCCCAACTTTTTTTTTTTTCTTTTCTTTTCTCTTTTGAGCCAGAAGTCTCACTCTTGCCCAGGCTGGAGTGCAGTGGCACGATCTCGGCTCACTGCAATCTCTGCCTTCAAGGTTCAAATGATTCTCCCTCCTCAGCCTCCCGAGTAGCTGGGATTACAAGTGCTCACCATCATGCCTGGCCAATTTTTTTTGTATTTTTGTAGAGATGGGGTTTCACCATGTTGGCCAGGCTGGCCTTGAACTCCCGACCTCAGGTGATCTGTCTGCCTTGGCCTCCCAAAGTGCTGGGATTACAGACTTGAGCCACCATGCCCAGTCAGGAAGTAATTTTTGTATTTTTAGTAGAGATGGGGTTTCACCATGTTAGCCAGGCTGGTCACGAACTCCTGACCTCAGGTGAGCCGCCTGCCTCAGCCTCCCAAAGTGCTAGGATTACAGGCCTGAGCCACCACACCCAACCTGAAACAGAAATTTTAGCATATATGTTATATGATAGTGGTTCTCAAAGTATGGTCCCTGGACCTCTGGAGGTTCCTGAAACCTCATGGAGTTTACAAGGTCAAAACTATTTTATTAAGGATTGTGTTTTTAACTGTGTTGACATTTGCACCAGTGTTACAAAAGAAATGAATCAAGGCTGTGGCTCCAAATTGTACTGGTAACTACTATATTCTTCACCATTAGCTTTTTTTTTTTTTTTTTTTTTGAGATGGTGTCTCGCACTGTTGCTTGGGCTGGAGTGCAGTGGAACAATCTCCACTCATTGCAACCTCTGCCTCCTGGGTTCAAGTGATTCTCCTGCCTCAGTCTCCCGAGTAGCTGGGATTACAGGTGACCGCCACCACTCCTGGCTAATTTTTTGTATTTTTATTATAGATGGGGTTTTACCATGCTGCCCAGGCTGGTCTCGATCTCCTGACCTTGTCATCCGCCCACCTTGACCTCCCAAAGTGCAGGGATTACAGGCGTGAGCCACCACACCCAGGCCACCATTAGCTGTTGTAAAAAATTTCAGTTTTACTTGAAAATGTTCTTAATGAAACAGTGAAGATTGATCACAACCCTTGAAGATACATCTTTTTAATAGTATGTATAGTAAGATGAGAAGCACTTTAGTGCAGACTAAAATACATGATCCTGAGTTGTAAGTTGAACTAGCTGCTTTTTTCATGAAGCACCATTTTTACTTCAAAGAATGATCGACAAACTTTTGAGTATTTGGCAAACATTTTCTCAAAAATAAATGAAGTTAGCCTGTCACTTCAGGGAAACAGCTGGCAATGTCTGTTGCCAATGATAAAATTCTAGCTTTAAAGTGAAAATTAGAACTTGGGGAAATTGTATTTCCACTGTGAGTTTGACAGCTTCCAAATATTAAACACTTATCAGAAAAGATGAGATTGGTACTGATATAAACAAATGTGATTCAAAAAATATTTTATAAGAAATGTTTCAATAGTTGGAAGATCTGCATATATCAATGATATATACATATATATATATATATATTTTTTTTTTTTTTTTTTTTTTTTTGAGACGGAGTCTTGCTCTGTCACCCAGGCTGGAGTGCAGTGGCACCATCTCGGATAACTGCAAGCTCCGTCTCCCGGGTTCCCGCCATTCTCCTGCCTCAGCCTCCTGAGTAGCTGGGACTACAGGACGCCCGCCACCACACCTGGCTAATTTTTTGTATTTTTTTTTTTTAGTAGAGACGGGGTTTCACCGTGTTAGCCAGAATGGTCTCGATCTCCTGACCTCGTGATCCGCCTGCCTCGGCCTCCCAAAGTGCTGGGATTACAGGTGTGAGCCACCACACCCGGCTTTTCTTTTCTTTTTTTTTTGAGATGGAGTCTCACTCTGTCACTCAGGCTGGAGTGCAGTGGCACGATCTCAGCTCAACTGAGATCTGCAACCTCCCCTTCCCAGGTTCAAGCGATTCTCCTGTCTTAGCCTCCCGAGTAGCTAAGATTACAGGCACGCACCACCATACCCGGCTAATTTTTGTATTTTTAGTAGAGACAGGGTTTCGCCATGTTAGCCAGGCTGGTCTTAAACTCCAAACCTCAGATAACCCGCCCGCTTCCGCCTCCCAAAGTGTTGGGATTATAAGTGTGGGCCACCACACCCGGCAGAGATATTTTCTAAATGATCAATGAATAATTTACACAATCATATATGCAGGTAAAAGATCCATTCGAAATGTAAAGTGGACCAGTGGATCTTACTGTAGCTGAGTTGGAAACTTCATTTCTATGGTTTCAGATTTCATATTGCAACTAGCCTTTGAGAAGCTGTGGTTTGTCAAGTTTTGGTGTGGTATCAAAGAAGAATGTCTGCACTGATCTGAAAAGGGCCTTGAAGTATCCTGTTTTCTAGCTACGTATCTGTGTGAAGTTGTGTTTTTTTCACATATTTCAACCAAAGTAAAGCATCGTAATAGATTGAATGCAGAAGCCGCTGTGATAATCCAGCTATCTTCTATTAAGCTGCACATTAAAGAGATCTGCAAAAATGTAATATGGTGCCATTCTTCTATTTTTTTTTTTTTTGTTTTGGAAAGTACAGTCTTTAAAACCATGTGGCCGGGTGCGGTGGCTCAAGCCTGTAATCCCAGCACTTTGGGAGGCCGAGACCATACTGGCTAACACGGTGAAACCCCGTCTCTACTAAAAAATACAAAAAAAAAACCTAGCTGGGTGAGGTGGCGGGTGCCTGTAGTCCCAGCTACTCAGGAGGCTGAGGCAGGAGAATGGCGTGAACCCGGGAGGCGGAGCTTGCAGTGAGCTGAGATCCGGCCACTGCACTCCAGCTGGGGCGACAGAGCGAGACTCCATCTCAAAAAAAAATAAAAAAAAAAAAATAAAAACATGCTCTTTCCATTAACATGTAATGGTAATGGGTTTGTTTTCTTTTAAAATGAATAAATACCTTTAAAAATCTCTCCATTTTAAATTTCTGATTGAGTAAATATTGATAGATGTAACTCACTCACACAAAAGCTCTTTGGGATCCTCAGTTTTTTTTTTTGAGACAGAGTCTCACTCACTCTGTTGCCCCAGGCTAGAGTGCAGTGGCACGATCTCCACTCACTGCAACCTCTCCCTCCCGGGTTCAAGTGATTCTTGTGTCTCACCCTCCTGAGTAGCTGAGACTACAGGTATGTGCCACCATGCCCGGCTACTTTTTGTTTGTGTTTTTGTTTTGTAGAGATGAGGTTTCACCATGTTGGCCAGGCTGGTCTTGAACTCCTGTTCTCAAGTGATCCAACCACCTTGGCCTCCCAAAATGGTGGGATTTTAGGTGTGAGCCACCGTGACTGGCTGGTTCTCAGTGATTTTTAAGAGGGCAAAGGGGTCCCCAGAACCACTATGATGTGACATCAAGCAGGAAGAGATGCATTTTTGATGACACCATCCCTAAAGTAGCAAAGGCTGTTTTTAAAGAACCATTTATAATATTTGCTCACAAAGGAGTCCTTTTAAGATTTGGATTTTTTTTTTTCCATTAACTTTTCCACATTTTAGTCAAGAATGTAAGTGGGTTGATTAGTTTTTCATCTGTGTTGAATTTTCTTCTAGCTGCTGTCAAGTCAGTGCTGCAGCAATTCATGTGATAGCAAGAGCGTGGGGGCATCCTCAGGTTTCATAGAGCATCAAAAGAACTCTGCTATAGTCACAAACAAGCACCAGCTCATTTGTTACCGAGTAAGGTTTTTATTCTTAAGATCTTCTATCTTATTTGGACTGTCATCTTGGTATACGCTTTATTATAGCTTGTAGAATGGTCCTGAATACAGATGACTTTATGGAAAACATATTGTTGGATTGAGGCCAGTAATTTTTAAGGTGGACTCAATTCAAATGTAAATGGGCTTTTTCTGTTGTTTTTAAGGGCTTTGGTATCAAAAGCTATTGCTTTGTACAGTGTACATCAGTTTGAATGCAAAGTGATATGATGAGGGGGAATCTGTAGACAGGCTGTTAACAGGCCAAGAATGAAACCTAAGAGCCTGTCCTCTTAGCAAGTTTTCAAGGTGGCACCTATGACTGCTGAGAATAATGAAGGCTTTGGAGATGATGGGAAATCATACAGGGAGAGAGTTGTTTTTTTTTTTCTTTTTTTGAGACGGAGTTTCGCTCTTTTTGACCAGGCTGGAGTGCAATGGTGTGATCTCGGCTCACTTCAATCTCCGCTCAAGTGATTCTCCTGCCTCGGACTCCCAAGTAGCTGGGATTATAGGCGCGCACCACCATGCCCGGCTAATTTAGCATTTTTATTAGAGACGGGGTTTCACCATGTTGGTCAGGCTGGTCTCAAACTCCTGACCTTAGGTGATCCTCCCGCCTCGGCCTCCCAAACTGCTGGGATTACAGGCGTGAGCCACAGCGCCTGGCCACTTTTTTTTGTTTTTGTTTTTGTGTTTTTTTGAGACAGTCTCTCTCTGTCGCCGAGGCTGGAGTGCAGTGGTACAATCTCGGCTCACTGCAACCTCCGTCTTCTGAGTTCAATGGATTCTCCTGCCTCAACCTCCTGAGTAGCTTGAATTACAGGTGTATGCCACTATGCCTGGCTAACTTTTGTATTTTTAGTAGAGATGACTATATTGGCCAGGCTAGTCTCAAACTCCTGACCTCAAGTGATCCACCCACCATGGCCTCCCAAAGTGCTGGAATTTTGGATGTGAGCCACCGCAGCCAGCTGGGAGAGGGCTTTTAAGTAAAGGGAAGGGTGTTTATGTCTTTGGTTTTTGTTTTTTGAGACAGGGTCTTGCTTTGATGCTCAGGCTGGAATGCAGTAGCCTGATCATGACTCACTGCAGCCTCAAACTCCTGGGCTCAAGTGATCCTCCTGCTTCAGCCTCCTTAGTAGCTGGGACTACAGGCATGTGCTATGATGCCCTGCTAATTGTTAATCATTTTAAAAATAAGTGTGATTACTGTGAAACTAGATCCACAAAGGGTTACTGATAAGCAGAGGGCTTTGACAAAGTCGCGCGCTCAATTTGTAATCATAGCTTGAATTGTGTGCATATTTGTTCTCTCAAGTAGTTTAAATTGATCTGCAGTCTTGTTTACACTATTAGCTTACTTGATGACCCTTGACTTTACAGATAACATAATCTGTTTCTTAAACTGAAATCTAGGGGTTTGTGGAATATATATTATTGAGGACCAAGAATCAACTTTAAATATTAAAAATTAGTTATAAAGACAAACATTGGGCCGGGCGCGGTGGCTCAAGCCTGTAATCCCAGCACTTTGGGAGGCCGAGGCGGGCGGATCACGAGGTCAGGAGATTGAGACCATCCTGGCTAACACGGTGAAACCCTGTCTCTACTAAAAATACAAAAAAAAAAAAAAAAAAAAAAATTAGCCAGGCGTGGTGCCGGGCGCCTGTAGTCCCAGCTACTCCAGAGGCTGAGGCAGGAGAATGGCGTGAACCTGGGAAGCAGAGCTTGCAGTGAGCCGAGATCGTGCCACTGCACTCCAGCCTGGGTGACAGAGCGTGACTCCATCTCAAATAAAAAATAAAAAAGACATTTTGCACTCATTTTTATTTATTTTTATTTTGTATTTAATTTTTTGAGACAAAGTCTCATTCTGTCGCCCATGCTGGAGTGCAGTGACGTGATCTTGGCTCACTGCAACCTCCGCCTCCTGGGTTCAAGCAATTCTCCTGCCTCCCTCAGACTCCCGAGTAGCTGGAATTATAGGTGCCCGCCACCAACACCCGGCTAATTTTGTATTTCTAGTAGAGATGGGGTTTCACCATGTTGTCCAGGCTGGTCTCGAACTCCTGGTCTCAAGTGATCCACCCGCCTCAGCCTCCCAAAGTGCCGGGATTTACAGGCGTGAGCCACCTCGCCCAGCCAAAATCTCAATTATATCTCAATAAAGTGGTTTAAAAAAAAAACAGGCCGGCTGGAGGCAATGGCTCACACTTATAATCCCAGCACTTTGGGAAGCCAAGGCAGGAGGATCACTTTAGCCCAGGAATTCAAGGCCAGCCTGGGCATCATAGTGAGACCTCCTCTCTACAAAAAATACAAAAATTAGTGAAGGCTTGGTGGTGGGTGCCGATAGTCCTAGTTACTCAGGAGGCTGAAGTGGGAAGATCACTTGAGCCTGGGAGGCAGCAGCAAACTGAGATCGCACTACTGCACTCCAGCCTGGGTGAAAGAGCACAACTCTGTTTCAAAACCAACCAACCAACAAACAGAAAACAGTCTGAAGACATTAAATGTATACTGTGAGATTGCACAAGCATAGGATTAAATACTAGCTTTATATTGTTATATTTGAATTGGTACTTCCGCATTTCGCATGATCCTCATGACTGATTTGTGAAATTAGGAAATTAGATTATATCTGCGTCTTACAGGCAAATGACTAAAACTTGAAACTTTTGGGGGCCTGTCTCTGTGAAATCCCTTTGCTGGGGCTAGAACCCTCATCTATGACTGTTACCTCTCAGGACGCAGCAAATTTTCCATGGAGAATCCCATTTCCATTGAAATCCTCTCTTCCCTGTGATGTGCTCATGCCCTCTCTGGCTCGTTCCCCTTAGTCCTTTCTGGGCTCTACTTCCTGGGCCAGGCCCTCTTTGTTAATTCTGTGCATCCTTGTTGTCGTCTTTGGTTTTCTGATCTTCGGCTGTTGCTTCAGATCCACCTACTCATTCCCCGCCCTTCTTGAGTTCTAAGTCCTGTGTTTCCAGCTGTCTTCTGGACATGCCAGTCCCTCATTCAACATGTCAAAACGACATTTAATTTTCACCCCAAACTGTAGCTCTTTCTTATCTGGATCTTCTGTTTAATTCCAGGAAGCAGAACCTGAAAGTCACTCTGGAATCCTCCCTCCCCCTCATACCCTTCCCAGCCTCCACATCCAATCGGCCACTCACACACTAGTTGATTGTATTTGTTAAATGTCCCAGGAATTCTTCCCTTCTGTGCCTATTTTGTCTCATCTCAACTGTTGGAGCCATTTCCTGGCTTCCTCTTCCAAGTCCTCTTGTGCCTGCTGGACAGTCTAAACTGCTAAGCTCGACCTTCAAGGCCTTGGGTGATCTAGTCCTGGGCTGTCTTTAGGTTCATCACTTGCCAGCTCCAGTTCCCTTCTGCCCCACCCACCTCCACCTTGCACTCAAGCAGGACAGATCCACCTGATTCCTGGATATCTCCATGTCTTTGCAGTAGCTGTTGCTAGCATACCTGTCCCCTCTCATTGTTTATCTGGGGGGACAGAGTCATGCTCTTATACCCAGGCTGGAGCGCAGTGGTACAACACCATGCCCGGCTAATTTTTAAAAATTTTTTGTAGAGATGGGGTCTCACTATGTTACCCAGGCTCCCTCTCATTCTTCCAGACCAGAAACCCCGAGGCACAAGGCAAACTCAGGCTGTATTTTTGTTCATTTTGGTTCCCCAGCTCCAGGCAGTGTTCCTGGCTCACAATGGGGGCTTGGTGTATGTTTGAAATAATAAAATCCATGTGTTTTATTTTAATCATTTGAAGAAAGCAAAATTTTGTAATGCTTCCCCCACCCAGTTCCTCAGCGCAGATTCAATCAGCTGTTTTGAATGATTACCCAGATAACAGTTAAGGTGCAAATCGTGTGTGGCTGCGTTTGTGTGTTTCACCTGTCGGTTTTTGGTGTCTGGGAATGACATTTTTCTTTGCACTGAGACATCAGTTATATCTAAAAATTATGTTTCTAAAAGGAATAGGAAATATGAATGAATAGGTTCGAGTTCAGTACTGCAGGCAGTTTTCAAACCAAATTTGGTAATGTTGATTAAAAATGGCTCGACCAAAAAGCACCCCAAGTATAATCATGGAAAATATTAGTACTACTTTGTATGTAGTAATATATTGTTAAGAGAATTATTCATTGAAATTATGTTAATCACAGGGAAAGACTATAACTTCTGTCTTGGTTTGTTTTAACAGGATCAGTTTGACAACTTAGAAAAACACACACAGTGGGGAATTGATACTCTTGAGAAATGTATCAAGTTCGTGAAAGAAAGGACAGAGATTGAACTCAGCTATGCAAAGCAACTCAGGTAAGTTGATATTGAAAAAACTTATTTGTTAACTGCAAAATGATTTAAGGATAACGTATATTCTCATTTTATAGTATAAACGTATTTTTAAATATTTTTCCTTTTATGTAAGGTAATACTTGAATAGAAGTGATTGTTTTTCATACAGAAAATTAATTTTCATAGAATAATACAACCTAAATTACTGCTTTAAGGCCCCGTTTTTTTTTAAAACAAGATATTTGCTGAGTTTTGGAGCAGCTTGTTTTTCAGTAAACTGTTTCTTGAAATATATTAATAACATATGTACAGAGAAGTACACAAATCATAAGTGTGCAGCTGCATGAATTTTGACAGCATGAACACACTCATGTAACCGGGCACCCAGGTCAAGAAACAGAAAGACCAGCCTGGGAGGGCCCCTGGCCCCCTCCAGCTCCCCACTTTCCCCACAATGGTAACCACTCTCCTGACTTCTAACCACATGGATTAGTGGTGCCCACTTTTGAACTTTACATGAGTGTAATCATTTAGTGTGCATTCTTGTGTATCTGGCTTCTTTTGTTCTGTATTACATTTGTGAGATTCACCATGTGGTAACATGTGGTGGGAGTCTGCTTATTTTCATTGCTGTTGAGTATTTTGATCTGTGAATGCACCAGAACTCATCCGTTCTACTGACTAGGTGATTGGTTGTTTCCAATTTAGGCATATAATGAGTAGCGCTCCAGTGAGCATTATTGTACAAGGCTTTTTGTGTGTATCTGAACACATTTCCTAGGATCTACCTGGGCGTCTAATTGCACGGTCACAGGCTACTCATATGCTTAGCTTTGGTGGATAGAGTTCAACCGTTTTCCAAGGTGCTTGTACTAATTCACACTCCCTCCAGTAATGTGTTGAGGGGTCCTGTGGATAGTATTTTAAAAATACTTCGGACTGGTCACAGTGGCTAATGCCTGTAATCCCAGCATTTGGGAGGCAGATGTGGGCGGATTGCCTGAGGTCAGGAGTTCGAGACCAGCCTGGCCGACATGGTGAAACCCCGCCTCTACTAAAAATACAAAAATTAGTGGGGCATGGTGGCAGGCGCCTGTAATCCCAGCTACTTGGGAGGGCAAGGCACGAGAATCGCCTGAACCCGGGAGGTGGAGGTTGCAGTGAGCCCAGATTGTGCCACTGCACTCTAGCCTGGGTGACTGAGTGAGACTCCTTCTCAAAGAAAAAAAAAAAGTACTTTGGGGCCAGGAGTGGTGGCTCACGCCTGCAATCACAGCACTTTGGAGGCCGATGAGGGAGGATTGCATGAGTCCAGAGGGTTCAAGACTAGCCTGGGCAACATAGTGAGACCCCTGTCTCTATTTTTTTTTTTTTAAGTACTTTGCATCTCCTTACATCTTTAGTGATGAGATTATCCAAGAAATTTGTGTTTTTATTTAAAAGTTCTTGGTAGAACTAAGCTTGAACTTGAAGTGGCATGCAAGTCTATAATGATTTCTTGTTGTGTAGTTGTAGTTGAATTGGTTTGTGGCTATTGTTTTAAGGCCTGTTAAAGAGGTAGATGCTTTTGATTTAGAAACATTTAGTTTTGTCTTTTTTTTTTTTTTTTTTTTGAGACAGTTTTGCTCTGTCGCCCAGGCTGGAGTGCAGTGGCACAATCTCAGCTCACTGCAGTCTCCACCTCCCGGGTTCAAGCGATTCTCCTGCCTCAGCCTCCCAAGTAACTGGGATTACAGGTTCGTGTCACCATGCCTGGCTAATTTTTGTATTTTTAGTAGAGAGGGTGTTTCACCATGTTGGCCAGGTTGGTCTTGAACTCCTGACCTTAGGTGATCCGCCTGCCTCGGCCTCCCAAAGTGCTGGGATTACAGGTGTGAGCCACCGTGCCTGGCCCCTTGTTTCTTTTGTTTCTTTCTTTTTTTTTTTTTTTTAAACTTTCTTCAAGCTCCCTCACCATTGAGTTTTAATCCAAAGAGCATCTGCATAAGAGATATGTGCTCTATAATCCCAGCACTTTGGGAGGCCGAGGAGGGTGGATCACGAGGTCAGGAGTTTGAGACCAGCCTAGTCAAGATGGCGAAACCCCATCTCTACTAAAAATACAAAAATTAGCTGGGTGTGGTGGCGGGCACTTGTAATCCCAGCTATTCAGGAGGCTGAGGCAGGAAAATCACTTGAACCCAGGAGGTGAAGGTTGCAGTGAGCCAAGATCATGCCAGTGCACTCCAGCCTGGGCAACAGAGCAAGACTCCATCTCAAAAAAAAAAAAAAAAAAAAAGAGCTATGCGTTCTTATAAGGGTTTCTGTTGTTTCATCAAGCTGGGATTACAGGTGTGAACCACTGTGCCTGGCCCTAGATTTTGTTTTTACTGAGTGAATAACATGTAAAATATCACACAATGAAATAATTTTTCTTTCTTTTTTTTTTTTTTTGAGACAGTTTCGCTCTGTTACCCAGGCTGGAGTGCAGTGGTGCAATCTCAGCTCACTGCAAGCTCTGCCTCCCGGGTTCACGCCATTCTCCTGCCTCAGCCTCCTGAGTAGCTGGGACTGCAGGCACCGGCCACCACGCCCGGCTAATTTTTTTGTATTTTTAGTAGAGATGGGGTTTCATCTTGTTAGCCAGGACGGTCTCGATCTCCTGACCTTGTGATCTGCCCGCCTCGGCCTCCCAAAGTGCTGGGATTACAAGCGTGAGCCACCGCGCCCTGCCAATGAAATAATTTTTCTAAGTGGAGAATCCAGATCAGTTTCCAGTGCCCTGTGTGCATATCAGCTTCGTAAACATGTCAGGGCTTTTCAAACTGAAAGTAGGAATAGAACATGGTCTGTTTCACTTTGATTATTTGAATACTGCACTGTCATGCAGTGTTGTCTTTTGTGTGAAAATGGGCTACATGTGAGCTGTCGAGTGGGCTACTGGTGTTCTTCCCACCACAGTCTCCCTTGCTGGCCCCTCCTTTTCACATCGCTGTGCCCAGCACCTGCTTCTCAGTCCTTCTCCCTTCCTAGTCTGTACTCTCCCGGTGACCTCAACTGTCTCATGGCTTTAGGTATGATCCATATGGCAACAACTTGCAGATATGGATCTCTAAGCCAGACCTCTCTCCTGAATTCCAGAAACAGCTTGCTCAAAATCTCCACTTAGAAATGTCTAAAAACTTGGTTGGGCGCGGTGGCTCATGCCTGTAATCCCGCCTCGGAGGCCGAGGCGGGCGGATCACGAGGTCAGGAGATCGAAACCATCCTGGTTAACACGGTGAAACCCCATCCCTACTAAAAATACAAAAAATCATCTGGACATGGTGGTGGGCGCCTGTAGTCCCAGCTACTCAGGAGGCTGAGGCAAGAGAGTGACATGAACCTGGGAGGCAGAGCTTGCAGTGAGCCGAGATTGTACCATTGCACTCCAGCCTGGGTGACAGAGCAAGACTCCGTCTCAAAAAAAAGAAAGAAAAGAAACATCTAAAAACCATCTGAAATGTAACATGTCTGAAACTGAACTCCTGATCTCCCCAACTTAAAAATCCACATGTCTAGGCCAAGTGAAGTGGCTCACACTTAAAATCTCAGCACTTCAGGAGGCCGAGGTGGGTACTTGAGGCCAGGAGTTGGAGATGAGCCTGAGCAACATAGCAAGACCTTGTCTCTAAAAAGAATTTTTAAAAATTAGCCAGGCATGGTGGCGCACACCTGTAGTCTCACCTATTCGAGAGGCTGAGGAGGGTGGATGCTTAAGCCTAAGACATTGGGGCTGCATTGAGCCATGATTGCACTACTCCACTCTAGCCTGGGCAACAGAGCAAGACCCTATCTCAAAAAGAATAAAAACCTGCATTTCCACGACCTAGATTTTCCTCCACTCACCTAAGGGTAGCTGCATCCTTCCTGGTTTAGTTAAAAAACCGTAGCATCTCCCAGGTGCGGGCAAATCACTTGAGATCAAGAGTTCAAGGCCAGCCCGTCCAACATGGTGAAACCCCGTCTCTATTAAAAATACAAAAACATTAGCCAGGCTTGGTGGCGGGCGCCTGTAATCCTAGCTACTCGGGAGGCTAAGGCAGGAGAATCCCTTGAAACCCGGGCGGCAGAGGTTGCAGTGAGCCAAGATTGTGCCATTGCACTCCAGCCTGTGTGACACAGCAAGACTCCATCTTTTTTTTTTTTTTTTTGAGACAGAGTCTTGCTCTGTCGCCCAGGCTGGAGTGCAGTGGCCGGATCTCAGCTCACTGCAAGCTCCGCCTCCCGGGTTCACGCTATTCTCCTGCCTCAGCCTCCGGAGTAGCTGGGACTACAGGCGCCCGCCACCTCGCCCGGCTAGTTTTTTTGTATTTTTTAGTAGAGACAGGGTTTCACCGTGTTAGCCAGGATGGTCTCGATCTCCTGACCTCGTGATCCACCTGTCTCGGCCTCCCAAAGTGCTGGGATTACAGGCTTGAGCCACCGCACCTGGCCAAGACTCCATCTTAAAAAAAAAAAAAAAAAAACCCTGATGTCATCATCTCTGGCTCTCTTCTTTCTCTCACATTCTCACACTCCCCATCCCAAGCCATCAGGAAATCTTGGCTCCTCTACAGATTTATCCAGGATCTGACACTCATTATCACCTCCACTGCTGCCTCTGTGGTCCATGTCACATGGGCTATGTGGTCCACGATCTTTTTCCTGGTTATGATGAGTCTACTAATTAGTTTCCCTTATTCTACCTCTATCCCCTATTCCCTGATTTCTACAAAGCAGCCAGATTACAGTACTCCTTTGTTCAAAATTCCAATGCGTCCCCATTTCATTCAGAGTAAATCCAAAAACTTGAAAGTCCTACAAAATCTTGTATAATCTGGTCCCCACACCTTTCTGACATCATCTGTTTTAACTCTCTTCCTCCTTCTCTCTGCTGTAACCGTACAGAGGCCTCCTTCCTGTCGCTTGTACATGCCAGGCATCCCTTCACCCGAGAGTTACTGTGCTGGCCCTTCGGTGCAGATATCACCTATGTGTTCTTCCCCAGGCTCCACGTGGCTGACTCCCTCTCCCCTCCCAGTTTCTGCTCAGTGAGGCCCACTTCATCCCCTAGCCCACTTAGCCTGCTTTGCTTTTCACTTTTCCTGTATTACTGGTAACTTTCTACCATTTTATATAGTCTTCTCATTTATTTAGTTTTGAAAATTGACAATATATCTTTATTATTTGTATATAAAATTATATGTATTTATGGTATACAACATGATGTTTTGAAATATTTATACACTGCAGAATGCCCAAATCAGGCTAATTAACATATGCATTACTGCACAAACTTATTTTTTTTTGTGGTAAGAACATTAAAATCTACTCTTCTAGCAAGTTAGCAACCCCTCCCTTTCCCTTCCCTTCCCTCTTTCTTGAGACAGGATCTCACTGTCATCCCGGGTGGAGTGCAGCGGCATGATCTTGGCTCACCTCCCAGGCTCAAGTGATCCTCCCACCTCAGCCTCCCAAGTAGCTGGGACCACAGGAATGCGCTGCCACACCCGGCTAATTTTTGTATTTTTTGTAGAGACAGAATTTCACCATGTTGCCCATGCTGGTCTTGAACTTCTGGGTTCAAGCGATCCTCCCGCCGAGGCCTCATACCTGCTGGGATTATAGGTGTGAGCACCCGGCCTGGCAATTTTCAAGTATACAATACATTGTTATTAACTGGAGACACCATGTTGTACACTAGATCTCTTGAACTTATTTCTCCTAAAATTTTGTCTCATTTGAACAACATCTCCCCAAACCTTCCCAGAGAAATCTGTGTATTATATTTACTGCTCACTGTCTCCTGCAGCCTCTCAGCTAGAATGCAAGCCCCTTATGGGTGGGGATCTCACTAATGTGTCACAGTGCAGAACAGTGCCTGGCACATAGTAGGTGCCCAGTAAATATTTGTAGATTGTGAGTGAATCGGCAGGGTACAGGCCTAAGATATTTAGCCAGCTTTGCTTTATGGGAAATTATGTGTTTGCACCGGCCTGTGAGAGCTGATGAGATTTTAACAACAAAAAGTAGAACAACGAGGTGCCAGCTGAGTTTCAGTCACTAGGGATGCTTTAATGCTTTAATGAACGAGTGCCTGAACCTGGAGTGCTCACTTTCTCACAGTGGAAAACAGAACTGCATGCAAATTAGCAAAGAATTCAAGCATTTAAGATAGCGTTTATGACTCCAAATATGTAAACGCAGTGATGCGATAGAGATTGAAGTCGGAGGTTGTTACTTAGCTAGGCTGGTCAGGGAAAACCCATTGCTTGAGAAGTGAATCACCAAAAAAAGCCAGACATGTGAGGAAGTCGGGGGAGCAAGTACAAGGTCCTGAGATGGGAACATGTACAAGGAATAGAAAGGCCAGTGTGGCAACAACATATTCAACAGATACTTGCTTGAAATAGTAAAATGATGTTGAAAAATCAGTGTGACCTTTGGGAGAGACATCTATCATTAAATATTTTTTTCTGCATTGCAGGGGAAAATGCTAACTTATTTTAGACATAAACATAGAAGACTTTGATTCCTGTAGATCAGGTCTTAGCATGGGCCAAATCCATCCACTACTTGGTTCTGTAAATAAAGATTTGTTGGAATGTTGCCGTGCCCATGCATATTGTCTATGGCCACTTTTGTGGACAATTGGCTGTTGAGTAGTTGCAAAAGAGATGCAGTTACTTGGAAGTCTGAATTTTTTTTTTTTTAGACGGAGTCTCGCTCTGTCACCCAGGCTGGAGTGCAGTAGCACAATCTCAGCTCACTGCAACCTCCACCTCCCGGGTTCAAGGGATTCTCCTGCCTCAGCCTCCTGAACAGCAGGGACTACAGGCACACGCCACCATGCCTGGCTAATTTTCGTATTTTTAGTAGAGATGGGGTTTCACCATATTGTCCAGGCTGATCTCAAACTCCTGACCTCGTGATCCACCTGCCTTGGCCTCCCAAAGTGCTGGGATTACAGTCATGAGCCACCGCGCCTGGCCCTGAAATATTTGCTTTCTGGTCCTTTACAGAAAAAGTTTGCCAACCCCTGCTGTAGGTCACTTATCTATTCAAGATAGTGTAGGTTGAAATTCCTAATTTTTTTTTCTGAGTCTGAACCTAATTTATTTTTGAGACGGAGTTTCTGTCACCCAGGCTGGAGTGCAGCGGCATGATCTCCAGTCCCTTTTCAGAAGCTGTGGCCCCTGACACTCCATTAGCAGAGTAACAGGGCCTGCTCAACCTCACCCTCACTGCTGCCTTGTTTCCAAACTGATCTTTGTCAACTTGATACTTAACAATTGGTACATCTAGGTCTTAAATTGCATTTCTCTTAGTATGCATGGGAGTTGAACATCTTTTGATACATCTGAGCCATTTATGCTTTTAAAAAATGAACCATTCAAGTCTTGGTCTGTTTTTAATTGGAGCTCATTGTATATAGAGGGTAACTAGGTGAAATCATTTTATACAACATATTGCATATATATGTAAAATGAATTTAAATTTAACAGTATAAATGACAATAAAGTGAAACTGAGGGATCTGCTTAGTTTTAAAAAATAAACTCTTTAGGCCAAGCGTGGTGGCTTATACCTGTAATCCCAGCATTTTGGGAGGCCGAGGCGGGCAGATGACCTGACGTTAGGAGTTTGAGACCAGCCTGGCTAATATGGTGAAACCCTGTCTCTCTACTAAAAGCACAAAAATTAGCCAGGCATGGTGGCACATGCCTGTAATCACAGCTATTCAGGAGGCGGAGGTTGCAGTGAGCCAAGATGACGCCACTGCACTCCAGTCTGGGTGACAGACTGTCTCAAAAAAAATAAAAAACTTTTGTAAAATTTATCAAAAAGATTATGAAAAAAACCTTGTAGGATGTTATTGTGTATAATTCCATGTTGAAATTTTAAACAGGCTCAATTGACTGCTACGAAAGATAAGGAAAATATATATACATGTTTTGCTCCTTCTTCCAGTTGAGTTATATGACTTGGTTCTGAAACTCGTTTTGTCGTAGTTCTGTATTTGAATGTAGAGTCATCTCAACACTTCTCTCTACAACAGCATCTCTCCTTGACTCTTGGCATTAAAGAAGAATATTTTCCCCCTAGTTAGAGCTTGGGACGTGTTCCCTGAGTTCTTTCTTGCTTGAGAATGCCACCATACTTTAACACTTTGACTTGGTTGTTCTCTGGTCACTCTTTCTTTCTCTCTCCATGTGGCTGCGTCGTCTTCTGGAGGAAAAGTCTGGGGCCAAATGTTTTTCTCTGTAGGCAACATGGCTGTTTCTGAGTAACTATATGAATAATTTTAGTTCATCTTAGCAGTCTGATAACTTCACTAAGCAATGCCTTGGAGTTGATCATCCTTTATCAGATAGCTTTTCTTAGAACTCTTTCCGGTGTAAATTCTATGCTTCATTTATTTCAGGGGAACGTTCTTTGATTATGTCTGAACATTTTTTCTGTTCTACTTACTGGGTCATATACTTCAGAGATATGAGTTATCCTTATGTTTCATCTTATTCTTTAGATTCTTTTTTTTTTTCTGATTGTTTTCACATTACGGTTATTTCAAACCTTTCCCCTATTAAATTTGATATCCACCCTCATTTTTTATGGGTTCTATAGTGGTATATTTTAGTCCTTAGTTCATTTCCCCAGCTTTGTGTCTTCCTTCTCATTCCATTTTATTTTATCCCATAGTGTTGGGATTCTGGATTTATTGCCTTTGTGTTTTTACTAAGTTTGTCTATAGTATAAATAATCTGGAAGAGGGTGATTTTTGCTTATTTTCCTTGTTTTCTTGCAGACTGCAGTTTTTTTTTTTTTTCCTTCTGTATTACCTGTCATATCTTTCACCTTGCTTATATTTGTTTATTGGTTTTTTTTTTTTTTTTTTTTTTTTTTT
>NC_045447.1:8349791-8452249 GCF_002776525.5 Piliocolobus tephrosceles
TTTTTTTTTTTTTTTTTTTTGAGACGGAGCTTTGCCCTTGTTGCCCAGGCTAGAGTGCAATGGCACAGTCTTGGCTCACTGCAACCACCGGCTCCTGGGTTGAAGCGATTCTCCTGCCTCAGCCTCCCAAGCAGCTGGGATTACAGGCACACACCACCACACCTGGCGATTTTTTTTTTTTTCTTTTTTGAAATGGAGCTTTGCCCTTGTTGCCCAGGCTAGAGTGCAATGGCGCAATCTTGGCTCACTGCAACCACCGCCTCCTGGGTTGAAGCCATTCTCCTGCCTCAGCCTCCCGAGTAGTTGGGATTACAGGGATGCACCACCACCACACCTGGCTAATTTTGTATTTTTAGTAGAGACGGGGTTTCACCATGTCAGGCTGGTCTCAAACTCCTGATCTCAGGTGATCCACCCGCCTCGGTCTCCCAGAGTGCTGGGATTACAGGCATGACCCACCACGCCCAGCCCATGGCTGGCTAATTTTTGTATTTTTAGTAGAGACAGGGTCTTGCCATGTTGGCCAGGCTGGTCTCAAACTCCTGACCTCAGATGATCCACCCACCTCAGCCTCCCAACTGCTGGGATTACAGGCATGAGCCACCGCCCCTGGCCACCTGGCTTCTGTTTAATAGAGGCACTTTAGTGAAGTGGTTGAGTTCAGACTCAAGAGACCCAATGCCGGGGATGTAATCCTGGTTCTTCTACTTAACAGCAGTAGGAATTGGGTCAAATTACTCTCCTTGTTTCATCTTTTTCATGTGTAAAATGTGAATAATCATCATCTTCATCCTCACCTTATAAGGTTGCTGAGTGGGCTTAATGAGGTAAAGAGCGTAAAGGTCTTAGGCCAACACCGGTCGTGTGTTCGATTCTAACATGAGCCGCACCGGTGCCGTCTGCTCTGATGGAGTGTAGGTGAGTGTTCCTTGCCACGCTTCCTTCCATTTCTGGTGCCACTGGTTTTTCCCTTGGAGTTCCACTTGAGGCTGGGGTATTGTATGTTCTGCTTGGTTTGCTGAAGGCCAAGGACAGGTGTTTGTAGAGTCGGGGTGAGGCAAGGGCCTGGCTTTGAGACTCTGAGCTCTGTCATTTCTTCTGAAACTTTGTTAGAGGTTCTGTTACAGGGTTTACGCCATTAGGTCAAAGATTTTCCTAATTGTATTAGTCCGTTTTCACGCTGCTGATAAAGACATACCCGAGACTGGGAAGAAAAAGAGGTTTAATTTGACTTACAGTTCCCCATGGCTGGGGAGGCCTCAGAATCGTGGCTGGGGGCAAAAGGCGCTTCTTACATGGCAGCAGCAAGGGAAAATAAGAAGCAAAAGTGGAAACCCCTGATAAACCCATCAGATCTCGTGAGACTTATTCGCTATCACGAGAATAGCACAGGAAAGACCAACCCCCCATGATCCAATTACCTCCCTCTGGGTCCCTCCCACAGCATGTGGGAATTCTGGGAGATACAATTCAAGTTGAGATTTGGGTAGGGACACAGCCCACACATATCCCTAATCCTGTGGACTCCCTGGGTTTGGGGTGAACCCCCAGGGCACTCAGCCTGAAGCATGGAAAGTGGACCTCCCCGGGGCAAGCCCCGGCTTCTGCCCAAGGCCTTGGGTGTTCAGCATAGATGTCTTCCTCTCAGAATTTTTGCAGCACTATTCCGTGAGCGCTTACCTCCCAGTTTACTTCTGTCTGGGTTGATTTTCAGGGTTTGTGGACGTTATTTCCCTTCCTGTGATGGGGAGGAAGGATTCAGCTCCATTCTAAGCTGTCCCAGAATTTTCTGTTTCTCTTCTTGGTCATTACTTTCTAAAGTGTATGGACTGAGGTTAGACTCCTTTCTTCCTTTTTTTTTTTTTTTTTTTTTTTTTTTTTTTTTTTTAGTTTTCTGCTGTTAAAATTTTTCCTGGCTTTTATTTTTTCACCTTTTGTTGTTGGGAAAGCACAATTCTCTGGCTGCATTTTATTCTGCCATCTTGATCCAGAAATCTTGTGGTGAGCTTTAAAAAAATAAGAGTGAAGAAAACACAAAACATTCTTGGGCCCCACCCTGGACCTTCTGTTTCAGAGGCTCTGGAATAGGGCCGAGTAATTAATTTTTAAAGCCTTCCTGTGGGTTTTCGAATCAGCCAGGTCTAAATCCACCATCCTTATAAAAGAATGTTTATTTTTTCTTTTACCTTTTAGTTAGGCTACCTGAAAAACAAGTTGAGATTTTCTACCTGAAAACATGTCACATTTCTCAGAAAGACCCCATAAATTGAAAGTTTTTTAAAGTGGTTTATTTGCTTGTTTGTTTTTTTGTTGTGTTGTTGTGGGTTTTGTTTGATTGTTTTGTTTTGAGACGAAGTCTCGCTCTGTCACCTAGGCTGGAGTGCAGTGGCATGATCTCAGCTCACTGCAACCTCCGCCTCCCAGGTTTAAGCGATTCTCCTGTATCACCCTCCCAAGTAGCTGGGACTACAGATATGTGCCACCATGCCCAACTAATTTTTGTATTTTTAGTAGAGACGGGGTTTCGCCGTGTTGGCCAGGCTGGTCTCGAACTCACGATCCGCCTGCCTCGGCCTCCCAAAGTGCTGGGATTACAGGCATGAGCAACTATGCCCAAACGAACCGTGTTCGTTTTTTAAATAACAGTAATACAAATGGGCAAAAAGCTTGTCCCAAGAGAACAGCAATGGAAAGTTGACCTTTTTTTGTAGCAGTTCCTGAGATAAATATCCTTAGAAATGAAGTTCACTTCGAGATCTCTTTAGCTTCTAGGTTTATGCTGGTATTTATAGAGTGAATTATTTATTAGGGCTTTTAAGAAGCATTTTGAATGCTATATATGCCAGTATTGTCAAAGTGATTCCCATTCATCAGAACTCAATGGTCTTTACACTGTATCACCTACAAGGGATCTAATTTAATCCTGTTTAGGATTTGACTGGTAAAAGAGAACTATAAAGAGTACTGGTTTTACCTGATCAATAGATTCAGACTCAAGTAAGGCTTCCTTCAACTAGATATAAAACTTACCTGATTTTTATGGCTGCTAAGGACTGGAAGGAAGCCACAAAGAAAATGTGGATTTAACATTTTGGAATAATTTTTATATGAGGTGTGAATTTATAAGTAGTATTTTCAATTTGTAAGTTATAGGTAACAGAAGAAATGATTAATTTTTTTTTTTTTTTTGAGACGGAGTCTCGCTCTGTCGCCCAGGCTGGAGTGCAGTGGCCGGATCTCAGCTCACTGCAAGCTCTGCCTCCCGGGTTTACGCCATTCTCCTGCCTCAGCCTCCCGAGTAACTGGGACTACAGGCGCCCGCCACCTTGCCTGGCTAGCTTTTTGTATTTTTTAGTAGAGACGGGGTTTCACCGTGTTAGCCAGGATGGTCTCGATCTCCTGACCTCGTGATCCACCCGTCTCGGCCTCCCAAAGTGCTGGGATTACAGGCTTGAGCCACCGCGCCTGGCCAAAATGATTAATATTTAAAAGCATGCAGTAGTCTGGGCACGGTGGCTCATGCCTGTAATTCCAGCACTTTGGGAGGCTGAGGTGAGAGGATTGCTTGAGGCTAGGAGTTTGTGACCAGCCTCAGCAACATGGCAAGACTCTGTCTCTACAGAAAATAAATAATAAAAGTGAGCTGGGCGTGGTGGTGTGTACCTGTAGTCCTAGCTACTTGGGAGGCTAAGGTGGGAAGATCCCTGGGGCCCAGGAGTTCAAGGCTGCAGTGAGCCATGATCATGCTGCTGCACTCCAGTCCAGGTGACAGAACAGACCCTGTCTCTAAAAAAATTAAAATAAAAAATAACAATGAATTGTAAAATAAACCATGCACTAGAAATATCTCACATGTAGCCACTAGGCTTTTCCAGTACTCTAACCACCCATATGTGCTGCTCGTGCTGCTCTTAATATATTTGGAAAATAACCCATTGATTATGTAGTCATCTGTTTTGCGCACACTTCCCTTTCTTTCTTTTTTTTTTTGAGATGGAGTCTCGCTCTGTCACCCAGGCTGGCGTGCAGTGGCACAATCTCAGCTCACTGCAACCTCTGCTTCAAGCCATTCTCCTGCCCCAGCCTCCCGAATAGCTGGAATTACAAGCACACGCCACCACGCCCAGCTAATTTTTGTATTTTTAATACAGACGGGATTTCACCATGTTGGTCAGGCTGGTCTCAAACTGCTGACCTTGTGATCTGCCCGCTTTGGCCTCCCAAAGTGCTGGGATTACAGGCGTGAGCCACCGTGCCCGGCCCCCTTTCATTCTTGATCCTTGTGGTGGTGTTTTTACTACATCTACCTTTTAAGGAGTAATTGTTATCATAATCCAACTCAAAGACCTGTACTGTGCTTTTGACATACAATATTTCTCTTTTTTGCATTGTTTTTTTTCCAAGGGATGTTCTTTAAGGAAATTATTGCTTTTTCACATTCTTTTGGATCTAGAATTATTAAACTCTGCTATGTATCCTCAGTATCAGCAGAGAAAGCATGTCATAGTTGATACATTGACGTGTATGCCAACATGATCTCAGTCTTGAATTAACTATATTCTTTCATCAGTTGGTCTAATTATAACTTTTAAACTATTATTATATATACATGCCTCCATTTTTTGAATAATTGCAACAGTTGATATTCTACTGGATGTTATCTAGTCCCTCAGAATTTCAAAACAAGAAGGACAACGGAGGTCATGTCGTCCAACCCCTGCTGACGTGCACATTAGGAACGGGAAGCACAGACTGGCTCATTTGCTGAGGTCATGCTGTCCGGGCACATGGTCTCTTGATTCCCAGAGCAATGCCCTTTGTACTAAAGTGGGTGGCCTCTCCCATCATCTAGTAGCATTTGTTACAGATGAAACTACATGTCACTTGGTATGCAAAACACACCATGATCAAAATTGTAAATTCATTATCACATATTTTTCTAGGCACAGCTGTAGATTTGGGGGAAGTAGAAGAAATAAAAGTAAAATGTGAAATAATAAAGAGGAATAGCAACAGGGAATTAACTAGGAAGTGAGGACCGGGATGCTGCTGATACATGGAGAGTTCCTACTGTGGATTACTGTTCAGCATGCTCTCGCTATTTCTTGGCCAGGTGCAGTGGCACTTTGGGGGACTGAGTTCAGGAGTTCGAGACCAGCCTGGCCAATGTGGTGAAACCCCATCTCTACTAAAAATAAAAAGCACAGACATTAGCTGGGCATGGTGGTGTATGCCTGCAATCCCAGCTACTCGGGAGGCTGAGGCAGGAGAATCACTTGAACCTGGGAGGCCGAGGTTGCAGTGAGCCAAGATCGTGCCATTGCACTCCAGCCTGGGAAACAAGAGGGAAACTCTGTCTCAAACAAACAAGAAAACATGCTATGGCTGTTTCTCTAACTACAGTCACCTAAAGCCAGGACCCAGGAGAAATCAGTCAGTAGAACCAGTGTTAGTGAGGGGTTTTTTTTATGTGATTACCTCTTAGTTTTTGTGTCTATTTGTAAATATAAAGAAAAATACTTAGATTCTTAACTTCGAGATGAGATTAGGAAGGGAAACTAGGATGATTTTGGCCAGTCTGAATGTGTTCAATGCAAACCTGCTAGGCAGGTTAAAAGTTTTTCTAATTAAGGCCGGACGCGGTGGCTCAAGCCTGTAATCCCAGCACTTTGGGAGGCCGAGATGGGTGGATCACAAGGTCAGGAGATCGAGACCATCCTGGCTAATACAGTGAAACCCCATCTCTACTAAAAAATACAAAAAACTAGCCGGGCGAGGTGGCGGGTACCTGTAGTCCCAGCTACTCGGGAGCCTGAGGCAGGAGAATGGCGTAAACCCGGGAGGCGGAGCTTGCAGTGAGCTGAGATCCTGCCACTGCACTCCAGCCTGGGCGACAGAGCGAGACTCCGTCTCAAAAAAAAAAAAAAAAAAAGTTTTTCTAATTAAATGTCTTAGCATCAACACCCCCAAAATATTGTCTCGACTTCCTTCAAGAAGACTTATTCACAGGTGGTTTTCATGTGCTCACTGGTAGAGCAGCCACACAGCCTTAGAAACATGCCCTTAAACTCTGATTTTTTTTTTTTTTTTTAATGGAGTTTCGTTCTTGTTGCCCAAGCTGGACTGCAATAGCGCAATCTCGACTCACTAAAACCTCCTCCTCCCGGGTTCAAGCAATTCTTCTGCCTCAGCCTCCTGAGTAGCTGGGATTACAGGCATGCACCACCATGCCCAGCTAATTTTGTATTTTTTAGTAGGGATGGGGTTTCTCCATGTTGGTCAGGCCAGTCTCGAACTTCCAACCTCAGGTGATCCACCTGCCTCAGCCTCCCAAAAGTACTGGAATTACAGGCATGAGCCACCGTGCCCAGCCAGTGTTAAATGTTTTAATTTAAACATTTGGACACAGTTTTCCTTGGATTTGAAGCAATAATGCCCCAACTCAGGATGACCACGAGAGAATGGTGGCCTGATAAGAAAAACAGCTCAGTGCTACAAATGAAAGCCACTGAACGGCTGGGCGCGGTGGCTCACAGCTGTGATCCCAGCACTTTGGGAGGCCAAGGCAGGCAGATCATTTGAGGTCAGGAGTTCAAGACCAGCCTGACCAACATGGTGACACCTCCTCTCTATTAAAAATACAAAAAAAATTAGCCAGGCGTAGTGGCGGACACCTGTAGTCCCAGCTACTCGGGAGGCTGAGGCAGGAGAATCACTTGAACCCGGGAGGCGAAAGTTGCAGTGAGCTGAGATCATGCCACCGCACTCCAGCCTGGGCAACAGAATGAGACTCCCTGTGTAAGCCACTGCATATTTACACATGGTCTGTCCTCTCCAATTAAATAATTCTGTTCTTATTCGCTCTGCCTTTGAGACAAAAGATGAAAAGCTGTACACGTTCTTAATAACAGTAGCTTCATCACACATGTTGAAAGATTGAAGGAAATGGATTTCAGCTGTGGACATTTTTTTTGTTTGTTTTAAACTTGTAACAAAAGCACTAATGTTATCTTTCATTCCTGATTTCTCAATTATCTTTCTATGTAAAGCTGACATGTCTGCATTTTTATTTTAGGAATCTTTCAAAGAAGTACCAACCTAAAAAGAACTCGAAGGAGGAAGAAGAATACAAGTATGTTTACCATTGAAAATTGTCTTGTAATAGACACATGCCATTGGTGACTACACACAGAAAGGAGAAATACATGTCTATAAAAATAAGTTGCATTTCCCATTCATTTTGTGTCAGTTTTTAAATTGGAGGAGAGAACAATAAAAACATAATTAACTTTTCTTATACGGAATCACTAGACCTATGCCAGATTGTTTCAATTAAAGTAATTAGGAAAACTTTAGAATGTAATTAAGCAAAAACAGGAAGTATGGAATCTGCATTCTAGAGTCTTGATTTGGTTTGGCCCTATCAGGAGTCCCTCTTAGGCTAATCATTCATCCAAGAAATATGTCCATTTCAGTCAGCAATTAAGGCATCCTAACACAGACAGCTCAAATATTGTATCTCTAATGTATATCTAAATATCCTTTACATTAGTACATATAGCATGTATATGAATTGTGGATTATACCTTGGCTAAGTATTAACAAAGCCAAATATCACATTATGCGGAGCGGTTCAGTTTTGCAAAATGAAAAGTGTTTCCATTGTAATTAATTCTGAGCCATTTTGATGAGAAGACTCGATGTGTAATGAATACTCAGGATCCTATGGGAGGTGATGCCAATTAACCTGATTTTAATTAATAGTTTCTTGGTGTAAAGCAGAATATGAATGAACGTGGCCTTGTGTGAAACGGAGTGGCGTGTGTTCTGTTCCATAGGTATACGTCATGTAAAGCTTTCATTTCCACCCTGAACGAAATGAATGATTACGCGGGGCAGCATGAAGTTATCTCCGAGAACATGGCATCACAGATCATTGTGGACTTGGCACGCTATGTTCAGGAACTGAAACAGGAGAGGAAATCAGTAAGCAAAACTTTATTCTTTTTCTTCCTAAAGGATGGACCAAACACAGTGGGAATATCCCTAGATGATTAAAATTAAATAAAACCATATAAGACTATGGGTCTTAAACTCACCCTTTGAGAATCATATTAAAGTTATGGACCCCAGCCAGGCGCAGTGGCTCACACCTGTAATCCCAGGACTTTGGGAGGCCGAGGTTGGCGGATCACAAGGTCAGGAGTTTGAGACCCTGTCTCTATTAAACCCCGTCTCTATTAAAAATACAAAAATTAGCCGGGCGTGGTGGCATGCGGCTGTCATCCCAGCTACTCAGGAGGCTGAGGCAGGAGAAATGCTTGAACCTGGGAGGCGGAGGTTGCAGTGAGCCGAGATTGCGCACCTGCCCTCCAGCCTGGGCAACAGAGCAAGACTCCATCTCAAAAAAAAAAAAAAAAAAAGTTACGGACCCTGTTCCTAGAAAGTGTTTCTAGGTCTCTACGTAAAATGTCAAGGTCCTTCAGACAGTCTGAAACTCATCTGTGGACCCAGGAATATGCATCCCTTTGAGGAATTTAAATATATTTCAGGGTATCAGACATTTAAAAAACAAGTAATATAATATGGTGTATGCTCTGTGGAATAAACAGTATTAAAATTCGTGTTTATTAGCCAGGTATGGTGGCTCACGCCTGTAATCCCAGCACTTTGGGAGGCCTAGGCAGATGGATCACCTGAGCTTAGGAGTTTGAGAACAGCCTGGCCAGCATGGTGAAACCCCGTCTCTACTAAAAATATAAAAATTAGCTGGGCGTGGTGGTGGGCACCTATAACCCCAGCTACTGGGGAGTCTGAAGCGCAAGAATTGCTTGAACCCAGGAGGCAGAGGTTGCAGTGAGCCGAGATCTCACCATTGCACTCCAGCCTGGATGACGAGCAAAAGTCGATCTCAAAAAAAAAAAAAAAAAAAAAAAATAGTGCTTATAAATAGGTCAAAAAACTGGAAAGATGTCCCCAGTTATATCCATTCTGTTCCTCAGCTCATTCATTGCTGTCTAATGAAGCACACCGTATTGTTCCTCTTACCACCATTTTCGTCTTTTCATAAATAGGTTTTGTTGTTAACCAAAGACAAAAAGGAATGCTCAAAGTCTATTCTTAGTCATGATTTTGCCTTAAGGGATTTATCTTTAAGCCATGGTCTATATCATTGTATTTTGATTGCATGTGAAGTGCAGAATAATTTGTTACTAGTAATAAAGGAGCCATGTTGGCCAGTGATAAAATTTTTTTTTTTTTTTTGAGATGGAGTTTCGCTCTTTTGCCCAGGCTCGAGTGAAGTGGTGCGATCTCGACTCCCTGCAACCTCTGCACCCTGGGTTCAAGCAATTCTCCTCCCTCAGTAGCTGAGATTACAGGTGCCCAAAGCCATGCCCAGCTAATTTTTTGTATTTTTCGTAGAGATGGGGTTTCACCGTATTGGTCGAGCTGGTCTCAAACTCCTCAGACCACCATGATCCATCCGCCTTGATCCACCCGCCCTGGCCTCCCAAAGTGCTGGGATTATAGGCGTGAGCCACCGTGCTGCCACAACAGTTCTTTTAATGCCCTGGGGATGCATGAGCCAACAAGATTGCTATGACTTCTGCTGAAATGGAGGATACATTAATAATGACAAAAGTGATTATTTAATTGCAATTATGGTAGTTGCCACAAAGTAAGAGTACAACGTGCTGTGAGAGCATACAATGGGATTGCTGACATGCTCGTGCTCTGGGATCAGGAAGAAGCTTCCCAAGGGACTTTGCAGTTAAGGCCTTAACAAGACTTGAGGGATGATTAGGACCTGCGTGGGACAAGCATTCAATAGAGAGCAGCCAGGGCCCTTGGGCGGGAAGGCATTTGAAAATGTCTCAATTTAGTTCTCTCTAAACTGTAAATGTGTAGCATACAGCCTTGGATAGGTTTAAAAGTTAGTAAGAGAGAAATGCCTTAAGATCACCCCATTGGTTTAAAACAACAATATGCCAATAAACTGAGATGAATCTTCATATGTTGACATTCACATAATGGTTCTCAACTAGGGACAGTTTTACTCCCTACTCCAGCCACATTTGTCAGTGTTCGGAGACACTTTTGGTTGTCTGAGGGATTGTGGCTAAGGGGTTGCTACTGGTATCTAGAGAGAAGAGGCCAGGGAGGCAGTTAAGCATCCCGCAATACATAGGACAGCTTCACAACAAAGAATGACCTGGACCGAAATGTCTATAGTGCTGAATGTGAGAAACCCTGCACTGGAGCCCTAAATTAGATGATAACTTCTGCTGGACCATTCATTAAAGATTTCTTGAGTGACAAAAAGGATGCAGTGAAACAGAATACTAAGGTTCAGAATGAAGTACAAATATCTAATATAGTGATAAAATAAATACCGGAAATCTTAACATGATCGTGGACTGCTTCCCTGGACCCTGAACTTCCCTTGACCTTGCAAAGGTTTCTATTTTTTTCCTGTTTGTTTCTTTTGTCAATGCTTTGTCTCTCTTTTTTTTTTTTCAAGACAGAGTCTCACTGTGTTGCCCAGGCTGGAGTGCAGTAGCACAATCTCGCCTAAGTGCAACCTCCACCTTCCAGATTCAAGTGATTCTCCTGCCTCAGCCTCCCAAGTAGCTGGGATTACAGGCACATGCCACTATCCCCGGCTAATTTTTGGTATTTTTGGTAGAGGCAGGGTTTCATCATGTTGGCCAGGCTGGTCTTGCACTCCTGACCTCAAGTGATCCACCCGTCTTGGCCTCCCAAACTGCTGGGATTACAAGCATGAGCCACTGCGCCCCCTCATATTCCTGTGCTGCGTTATGACCAAGTTGTTTTATATTTTATTTACTCACTGTTAATCATGACTTTTTTATAGTCTGTCATATCTGTATTTTGGATTTAGTTCCTTTTGTTAATCAAAAATTATAGTAATTTATGGAATAAATTATAGGTGGTACAGATACACATTAAATATCTTGCAATACATAGTGTTCCTTTTATTTTAAGGAGAACTGCAAGTACAGGTTTCTGAGTCGGATGTTCTGTTGGGAGGAGCTGTAAACATGCTCTTTTGAAACATTCTGTAATTAAATTAAAATGACATTTTAGAAAATCGTGAAACCTTTTGAAACATTAGAAAGAATATCAGTAAACAAATGTGTGTATTTGTGCTATTTTATTTATTTTGAGACGGAGGCTTGCTCTGTTGCCCGGGCTGAAATGCAGTTGCACGAACTCGGCTCACTGCAGCCTCCGCCTCCTGGGTTCCAGTGATTCTCCTGCCTCAGCCTCCTGAGTATCTGGGATTACAGGCACCCCCAGCCATGCCTGGCTAATTTTTGTGTTTTTAATAGAGATGGAGTTTCACCATGTTGGCCAGGCTGGTCTTGAAATCCTGAGCTCAGGTGATCCACCTGCCTCGACCTCCCAAAGTGCTGGGATTATAGGCGTGAGCCACCACACCTGACCTGTTTGTACTATTTTAATATAATGCCTCATGAGCACATTTTTTCTTTTTCCTTTTTTCTTTCTTTCTTTCTTTTTTTTTGAGACAGGGTCTCATTCTGTTGCCCAGGCTGGAGTACAGTGGTGAGATCATGGCTCACTGCAGCCTCAACCTCCTGGACTTAAATGATCCTCCTATCTTAGTCTCCCAAGTAGCTGGGACTACAGGCATGTGCCACCATGCTCAGCCAGTTTTGAACAATTTTGTAGAGACAAAGTCTTGTTATGTTGCCCTGTCTGGTCTCAAACTGCTGGGTTCAGGTGATTCTCTCACCTCAGCCTCCCAAAGTGCTGGGATTATAGGCATAAACCCCCATGCCTGGCCTGTTTTTTCTGTTTTCTAACATAATTGTTGCCATTATTTTTAATGAGTAAATAATGAATTAGCATTGTGGTATACTAATCACTGTAATTTAAAAAATTATTCCAATAATATTGGAGGCTGGGCGTCATGGCTCACACCTGTAGTCCCAGCACTTCAGGAGGCCAAGTGTTTAGAGCTTGTGCTTGCTATAGATGATAATAGCTAACCTCAATGGGGACTGCTAGTTTTCCAGATTTTACCCAAGATAAGGACCCTGGAGCACAGAAAGGTGAAGTGAGCTGGGCGTGTTGCTCTGTCGTGGAGCTGGGTGTCCCCCAGGCTGCCTCCCTCTCAGGGCAGTGCATGTTTGCAGGCATGGTTTTGTTTCCAGTGATTTGTTTTCAACATACCTTCAAGGATGCTGGAGTAAACAGTATGAACATCCTCATCTGCAGCTAGCCTTAGAAAAAGAGCTGTTTGGCTGGGCACGGTGGCTCACGCCTGTAATCCCAGCACTCGGGAGACTAAGGTACGAGAATCGCTCGAACCTGGGAGGCGGAGGTTGCAGTGAGTTGAGATGGCACCACTACACTCCAGCCTGGGTGACAGAGTGAGACCCTGTCTCAAAAAAAAAAAAAAAAAGGAAAAAAAAGAAGAAAAGTAGCTATTTAAGACCTTCTCGTAATAACCAATATTTCTCCTTTAGAGCTTTTACTTTTTTTTGGCTACCCTGACTTAACTTAGTAAACACTAATTTTTGTAAGGATGAGTCTTAAAAGAACAGTGGAATGCTATCATTTTTGTCTTCTGGTGAGGTTAATTATTGGTGGACATAGCATAACAGAGTTAGAACTCAAATCCAGGTCTTTTGAGGCCAGACTCGGTCACCTTCCCACTGTCCTGTGATGAGGGACTGACGGCATGCTTCAGGTCTATCTTAAAAGATGGGGAGAGGCCACATAAGTTCTGTGTTCACAGAGCTGGAGCCCACTGCTTGGTGGTGGGCAGAGGAGAGGAAAGGACGCACGCTTTCCAGCCAACAACCTTGCTCAGGATTCCTGGCAGCCCTGCCCTAGGCAGGTTATGAAAACTCTTCGAGCATCCACTTAGGAATCTGTAAGCTGAGGCTGATCATAGCCACCTTAGGGAGTTATGGGGACTATTGTGAGAAGACAAATATGAATCTCCTAGCACAATGTTCAGGTATACTGATATATAGATGCTGCATATCCGGTTTCCCTTGCTGTAATCATTCTGTTACTCAATACAGAATCTCATTTCCACCCCAGAGCTTCTCGATTAGGGCTTGTTACAGAAAACGGAGCATGTTGGCCAGGCGCAGTGGCTCACACCTGTAATCCCAGCACATTGGGAGGCCAAGGCAGGCAGATCACCTGAGGTCAGGAGTTCAAGACCAGCCTTGCCAACAAGGCGAAACCCCGTCTCTACTAAAAATATAAAAATTAGCCAGGCACAGTGGCGCGTGCGTGTAATCCTAGCTACTCGGGAGGCTGAAGCAGGAGAATCACTTGAACCTGGGAGGCAGAGGTTGCTGTGAGCGGAGATCGTGCCATTGCACTTTAGCCTGGGTGACAGAGCGAGACTCCATCTCAAAAGAGAAAGAAAAGAAAATAAAAGGAAAGAGAAGAGAAGAAAAGAGAAAGAGAGGGAGGGAAGTAGGAAATGGAGCATGTTTAGGGCCTCCTGTGAGCAGGTG
This sequence comes from Piliocolobus tephrosceles, assembly GCF_002776525.5. Lineage (NCBI taxonomy): Eukaryota > Metazoa > Chordata > Mammalia > Primates > Cercopithecidae > Piliocolobus > Piliocolobus tephrosceles. The sequence continues at coordinate 8,363,318 of NC_045447.1, forward strand.
TCATATGGTAGTTGTTCAGTGATTTTAAAATGACCTTTCTAAAAATGTGGAATTGGGCCAGGCACAGTGGCTCACTTGAAGTGGTAATCCAAGCACTTTGGGAGTCCGAGGCGGGAGGATCACTTGAGACCAGGAGTTCGAAACCAGCCTGGCTAACATGGTGAAACTCCATCTTTACTAAAAATACAAAAATTAACTGGGTGTGGAAATTAACTGGGCGTGGTGGCATGCACCTGGAATCCCAGCTACTCAGGAGGCTGAGGCAGGAGAATCACTTGAACCCGGGAGGCGGAGGTTGCAGTGAGCCAAGACTGTGCCACTACACTCTAGCCTGGGCAACCGAGCAAGACTCCGTCTTGAAAAATAAATAAATAAATAAATAAATAAATAAATAAATAAATAAATAAATAAAATGTGGAATTGATTGATGGCATAGGAAACACGAAGCTGCTTTTAACATTTTAGACCCAGTTACTATTTTTCATGGCTGACTAGAAATAATGCCTTACTTAAGTACCATCCTTAACCATCAGCATAGTACAGATTGGGCCATTTGATACAGTGGCAGAATCTTGGCTGCCCAAAAGGATGATTTAGAATTTACGGGATTACTGCTGGATCTCATTACTGCACATAGAAAGAATGTCCAAGTTCAATGGACAATACTGGTTGAAAATTGCTTTTTACCTAGGTTTTGCTGTGTTTGAATGGATAAACAAGGGTCAGTGTGATGAAAAATGGCTCTCTGTGCAAAGATGATGTTTCTTTCCTTTTTTTGGTATGGATTTCAAAGGAAATAGAAGTAGAGGGGGTCATTGGCATTCTTGCCTTTGTAGCCCTACCGCTGTTTGATCTTTAAGTCTTCAAATCTAACTGTAGGCTGGGCACAGTGGCTCACACCTGTAAATCCCAGCACTTTGGGAGGCCAAGGTGGGTGGATCACCTGAGGTCAGGAGTTTGAGACCACCCTGGCCAACATGGTGAAACCCCATCTCTACTAAAAATACAAAAATTAGCTGGGCGTGGTGGCGTGTGCCTGTAGTGCAAGCTACTCTAGAGGTTGAGGCAGGAGAATTGCTTGATCCTGGAAGGCAGAGGTTGCAGTGACCCAAGATCACACCACTGCACTCCAGCCTGGGCGAAAGAGTGAAACTGTCCCCGCCACAAAAAAAATTAAAATTAAAATTAAAAAAATAAAAAAACCAAAAATGTAACTGTAAAACAGGATTACTACTTCTATTTAAGTATCTAGGAGAAAAGATGCTTTTTATGCTGCACATATACTATATTTTTGTATCACAACGCAGTTCATTTTAATGTTATGACTATCCATTGTTTGTCCTGATGCACAAATCTGTGGGCTCATTTTGGTGAAAATATGTTGATTTTTTAAAAATGCAGATTGACAGCCAGGCGCGGTGGCTCACTCCTATAATCCCAGAACTTTGGGAGGCCGAGGCGGGCGGATCACAAGGTCAGGAGTTCAAGACCAGCCTGACCAACATGGTGAAACCCCGTCTCTACTAAAAATAGGAAAAAAAAAAAATTAGCTGGGCCTGATGGCATGCGCCTGTAATCCCAGCTACTCGGAAGGCTAAGGCAGGAGAATCGCTTGAACACAGGAGGTGGAGGTTGCAGTGAGCCGAGATCACATCACTGCACTCCAGCCTGAGTGACACAGCAAGACTCCACCCCCCTGCCAAAAAAAAAAAAAAAAACAAAGCAAAACAAAAAGCAGATTCACTAAAAAGAGAACCTTTCCCCGCTGCAAGAATTTAGCAGTTTAGGTTCTTCCTTGCCTGACATCTGAGGCTGCATCTGTCTCTTCAGGAAAACATGAGCAGTCCTGGAAGCCCTGGACAAGGAAGCCCTATAGCTTCTTCACCTAGTGGGCTCCACTTAGGGCAATTGCATTTTCAGGGAGATGTTCACCATTTCTTTAGACATAATGGAATCAGTGGCCAGTCCTTGGGGGTGCATATAAAAATAATATTACTAAAACTGAATTAAAGGACAAAATCTCACAAACCCTTATAAATCAAAAATCCTCATTTTTCAAAGTTTTCTTCCTGATATCATTTGCAGATATGTATAATATTTAAGAACATTGTCTGGGCGCAGTGGCTCATGCCTGTAATCCCAGCACTTTGGGAGGCCGAGACGGGTGGATTGCTTGAGGTCAGGAGTTTGAGACCAGCCTGGCCAACGTGGTGAAACCCCGTTTCCATTAAAAATACAAAAATTAGCTGGGCTTGGTGGTGCACATCTGTAATCCCAGCTACTCCGGAGGCTGAGGCAGGAGAATTGCTTGAACCCAGGAGGCAGAGGTTGCAGTGAGCTGAGAACGTGCCACTGCACTCCAGCCTGCGTGACAGACAAGACTCAGTCTAAAAAAAAAAAAAAAAAAAAGGCCGGGTGCGGTGGTTCACGCCTGTAATCCTAGCACTTTGGGAGGCTGAGGTGGGCAGATCACGAGGTCAGGAGATCGAGACCATCCTGGCCAACACGGTGCAACCCTGTCTCTACTAAAAATACAAAAAACTAGCTGGACATGGTGGCATGCACCTCTAATCCCAGGTACTGGGGAGACTGAGGCAGGAGAATGGTGTGATCCCAGGAGGTGGAGCTTGCAGTGAGCCTAGATTGTGCCACCGTACTCCAGCCTGGGCCACAGACCGAGACTGTCTCCAAAAAAAAAAAAAATAATAAAAGAATGTTAAGAATGTTAATCCTAGTATAGTTATATAGCTATAATTTATATTCTTCTCGATTCTCCATTTAATATTGTAAGCATTTTCCATGTTTTTACCTGCAAAAGTATACGTTTTTGTTTTTAGATTTTTAAAAAAATTTTTTTACATTTTTTTTTTTTTAGGGAGGGGGCTGGCTATGTTGCCCAGGCTGGTCTTCAACTCCTGGGCTCGAGCAGTCTTCCCACGTCAGCCTTTCAAAGTGCTGGGATTATAGGAGTGAGGCATTGTGCCTAGCCAAAAGTGTAGTTTAAATAATTGGAATTTTATCAAAGTTATTGGAAGAGAAGTTAAAAAAGAAAGAAAAAATATTTGGAATTTTAGTAGCTGTGCATTATTGTAACAAAGTTATAATTTGCCTAACTAATTCTGTATTGTTTGATTTATAGCTATTATAAGTTTTTGACTCATTTACTTAGTTGTATAAACAATACAGTAGTAAACTCTTTACTTCCAAAGCTGTTTGCATTGTGTATGGGTTGAGATTATTTCCCCAAACTAAATTCTCAGAAGTGAGGCTATGAGGTCAAAGCATACATGATTAAACATAAATGATTTATGGTTCTTGATAAGACTCTGATAACTTATGTTCAGAGAATTATAATAGAATTACACATAGAATTATCGATAGATTTATAGACTTACAGATAGATTTCCAAATGTCACTGAAATGATAAACATGGGTGTGAATCAGCTTATCTGAGATGTGGGTAATTCAGAGTTAACACATACATTCCTCCATAAGAACTACTGTAAATGTACTCTTACCAGCAACTTTTGAACATTGAGTCAAGTTATTGAAGAAAAGAGTTTTAGAGGTTGTTTGGTGTAGCTCCAGCCTTTGAGTATGTCTAGGCTTTTCCACCGTGATTACCACTAATCATATATGAGAAATTTGTGAAGATTTGTAGCTCCAGAAGGAGAATCAGGAGGTTCTTGCCAACATTTTCTGGAATTCCAAGAAAACTTCTCCCTGCAGGTGGAAAATATGGTTCATTACTCACAAAGTGTTGGCCAGAAGCAGAATCACTTTTTGGCAGTAGTTATCTGAAGAGTTCTAGAGGAAATAATTATACAGTACTTTCAGTGACTCACTAAAATGTTTATAAACCTCAGACCTGCATGCTTACAGACCCCACATTACTTAGAATTGACTATTTAAAACTTTTCCCGAGGTTTCTGAAATGTTTGAAAATGGATACTGCACTAAAGCCTATAACATTCTTTTTAAAGTTAGATGTTCAGTAGGTCCTGTTTGTGGACCTTATGAAGGGGCTTAATTTCCTATAAGCCAGTTCTGCAGCATGGACTGACTCCAATACATTTAGGAAACAAAAATGTTGTTATAAGAGATGACAGCTAATAGGTAAAGCTTAGCATGAAGGAAAGCAAAAACTAAAAGGAGTTTGTGTATATAATCTAGCTACTTACAAGTCCATTTCTGATTTTTTCTTTTCTTTTTTTTTTTTTTTTTTTTTTTTGAGACGGAGGTTTGCTCTTGTTGCCCAGGCTGGAATGCAATGGTGCAATCTCGGCTCACTGCAACCTCTGCCTGCCAGGGTCAAGCAATTTTCCTGCCTCAGCCTCCCACGTAGCTGGGATTACAAGTGCCCACCACCACACCTAGCTAATTTTTGTATTTTCAGTAGAGACGAGGTTTCACCATGTTGACCAGGCTGGTCTCAAACTCCTCACGTCAGGTGATCTGTCCACCTTGGCCTCCCAAAGTGCTGGGATTATAGGCATGAGCCACTGCGCCCAGCCATCTTCTTTGTTTTGAAAGAACATGTAAAAGTGGCATTCTGTTCATTAAGAGTGGACCCTTTCACCACTGTGGTTGTTTCACCTGCAAAACCACTGGTCTGGTGAGCCAAAAATAAATAAATTTTTTTTTCCAGCTACCTGAAAGGCTGAGGCAGGAGGACTGCTCAGGGCCAGGAGTTCAAGACCAGCCTGGACAACATAGTGAGACCCACCCCCTGAATCTCTAAAAAAAAATTTCTTTTTAAATTTTATATTTTATGGGATATATATATACTTAGTAAACAGGACACTTAAATTCTTTTCTTGATTTCATGGGCTTGAAATGGGATCTTGGATTTTGTGTTTCTCCTTTGTAAGTTGGAATTAATGATTCTTTCTTTTTCTTCTGGGAATTGTGAGAATTACTTGACTCATGTTTTGTATCTCACATGATTCTTGTTCGGCCACCTGTTTGACATCTCTCCTTAGATGCCTAATGCAGCATCACCATTGGACCTTTGTCAGCAGAGGCCTGGAGTCCAGCAAATGTGAATGATGGCTCCAGAGTGGTGTACTACAGTGACCCTGTTAACCTACCCCAAAACAAACTTTTTATTTATTTATTTATTTATTTATTTATTTATTTATTTATTTATTTTTTGAGACAGAGTCTCACTCTGTCACCCAGGCTGGAATGCAGTGGTATGATCTCGGCTCACTGCAACCTCCACCTCCCAGGTTCAAGCCATTCTTCTGCCTCAGCCTCCCAAGTAGCTGGGATCACAGGCATGTGCCTCCACAGCCGGCTAATTTTTATATTTGTAATAGAGATGGGATTTTGCCGTATTGGCCAGGCTGGTCCCAGAGTCCTGTCCTCAGGTGATCTGCGTGCCTCTGCCTCCCATAGTGCCGGGATCACAGGCGTGAGCCACTGCGCCTGGCCCCAAAACAAACTTCTGATCCCCCAAAGTCCTTATCCATGTTCCATTCCAGTCTGCAGTCCCTCCAGTTCTCAAAAAATGGGACACTTTTTCTTAAACTCAGGTGTTCTGGCCAAACACATAGTCACCCAGGGCTTTTCTCTTTTCTCTTACACGCCATCTCTTATCTGTTAACAAGTCTAGTTAGCTCTGTCTTTGGTAAATGTTCTGAGTCCAAACACTTCTCACGGTTCTTCCACATCTACAGTCCTTCGCCTCATTATCTGATATCTGGAGGACTCTGCTGAGCCTCCTAATTCATTTATCTGCTTCCGTGCTCACCCTGTGGCCAGTGGTCCAGCCGTCCATCTCCATCTCAGAGCCACCACCACCAGCTCTCCCTTAGAGAGGGTGCAAGTGTAGCAGCCTCCCCCTGCAGCAGCCAGCTTGACCTTGGAATAATGTAGATCAGGCTATGTCACTTCCTTTCTTTTCTTTCTTTCTTTCTTTTTTTTTTTTTTGTTGTTGTTGTTGTTGAGATGGAGTCTTGCTCTATCACCCAGACCTGGAATGCGGTGACGCAATCTCAGCTCACTGCAACCTCTGTCTTCCAGGTTCAAGCAATTCTCCTGCCTCAGCCTCCCAAGTAGCTGGGATTACAGGTGTGTGCCACAACACCCCGTTAATTTTTTTTGTATTTTTAGTAGAGATGGCATTTCACTATGTTGGCCAGGCTGGTCTTGAACTCCTGACCTCAAATGATCCACCCCTCCCGACCTCCCAAAGTGCTGGGATTACAGGCGTGAGCCACTGCGTGCAGCTGTCACTTCCTTTCTTAAATCTTCCAACATACTTACTGTGGCTGGCAAGGCTGTCCATGGTCAAGCCCCTGCCTGCCCTCTGGCCCTGTCCCCTTTACCTTGGTTTAGTGGCACTGGCATCTAGCTGTTCCTCAAACAGGGCAAGCCCCTTCACACTCAGAGCATCTGCACTTGCTCTGCCTGCTGCGTGGAGGGTATTCCCCAGACCCTTGTAAGTTCACTCCCACATTTTATGCAAGTGTCTACTCAAATGTCATCCCAGACTGCCTTTGTCTAAAATAGCTACTTTCACCCACACCCATCCCTCCTTATTCCTTTACCCTGTTTGTCTTACTTCTGGATCCACTCAGTTTCACGGGCACAGGGTTTTTTTTTTTTTTTTTTTTTTTTTGAGACAGAGTCTCGCTCTGTCGCCCGGACTGGAGTGCAGTGGCCGGATCTCAGCTCACTGCAAGCTCCGTCTCCCGGGTTTACACCATTCTCCTGCCTCAGCCTCCCGAGTAGCTGGGACGACAGGCGCCCGCCACCTCGCCCGGCTAGTTTTTGTATTTTTAGTAGAGACGAGGTTTCACCGTGTTAGCCAGGATGGTCTCGATCTCCTGACCTTGTGATCTGCCCGTCTCGGCCTCCCAAAGTGCTGGGATTACAGGCTTGAGCCACCGCGCCCGGCCGGGACTTGGTTTTATTCACACGGCTTTCCTCCTGCCTGGAGCAGCCCTGTGCACATGTGGGCACACAGTGAACATGGAATGATCCCCCTAGCGCTCTATCTAAAACTCTCATTGATGGAGATTCTCTGTATTCGGTACTGCAAGTAACAGCTTTATATCCTCAGAAGGGATCAGGCAAGAAAATGAGCCATTCCATGAGAGGAATTAGGATTTCTTGATTGATTGATTTCATTCCTTCCTTCCTTCCTTCTTCTTTCCTTCCTTCCTTCCTTCCTCCCTCCCTCCCTTCCTACTTCCCTCCCTCCCTCACTTCCTCCCTCCATTCCTCTGTCCCTCCCTCCCTCCCTCCCTCCCTCCCTCCCTCCCTTCCCTCCCTTCCTTCCCTTCCTTCCTTCTTTTCTCTTTTCTTTTTCTTTCTTTCTCTGTGTGTGTGTGTGTTTTGCTTTGCTTTTTTTTGTTTTGTTTTGTTTAAGATAGATGGGGTTTCACCATGTTACCCAGGCTGGTCTCAAACTCCTGTCCTCAAGAGATCCCCCTGCCTCGGCCTCTCAAAGTGCTGGGATTGCAGGCATGAGCCACCACACCCGGCCCAGGGATTCGAATTTCAAGGAATGTGAAGACGGGATTGTTTTGAAAAGCAGATAAAAGATCACTGAAGTCTAGGTAAATTGCTGCATGTGGAGCCTTCTGGGTGAGAATAACCGAGGAACAGTGAGCAGAGGAGCACTAGAGAAGTCGGGAGGGAAACTTCTGCTGCTTAGACCTGACCCTGTCCCAGTGCCTCATGCTGCTCAGTGTTAGGGGTGAAAACAAGCAACTGAGCATGACTCTGGGAGGTAGGCATTTAGAAAACTTCAAACACATTCATTAAGAAAGTATTTTTACTATGGATGAATTTGGAAAAATAAGCCTTGCTAAGTAAAAATAGAATGTGTGTCCCTTAGTGTATGTTTCTGGCTTCTGGTTTGGGTTTTAAGTGGGGTACAAAACACCCACTTGTACAGGACTAAGGCGTTTTGCCCATTATGCCACAGGGTCCATAGAAATATCCATACCACTTAGAGTTCTGATCCAGTTAAAACTGGGAATCCTGATTCCAACTGGGAAGCGGCTCGTGTTCAAACCCACTACTATGCTGTGAGTTTATAGGAAACAGAATCTGTCATAGGCATATTTGCTGGAAGCACCCTCTTTCTTTGCCCTTTTCAAGTCTTTTTGTTCCTTTGTTTGCATCTGTGGAATCTGAGTTTTATTTAAAATTCCAGATGGTTGACTGTTCTCAGTTGAGTGTTTATTCTTATGTTTTTTTCTACTTTTTTTTTTTGAAAGGGCTGTTCTCACATCAGTGCCATGTTTTGCTCTTTTAACTGTTAATGGTTTAATATCTATATAAATAGCAAAAATGAGCAGCTGTTGTACCTAATTGCAGTGTGAATACTAAACATTCTCATAGCATTTGTGTGAGTTTGTCTGTTCTGTCTGTGATTTCTTGCAGTTCAGTAAAATTGTCTCAAAAGCTTTGCCATTGTCGTTTTTCTTAAAGTTAATGCTTGCTTATTTTAGATTCTCTGTGATTTTTTTTTTTTTTTTTTTTTTTTTTTTAGTCTCAGCCACCTCTGTTCACTGGGAAATTTCTAAAAAAAAAAAAAATTTTGAAGGGTGATTTGAACTGTATAGACTTTTATTTCAACTAAAAAGTTGAAATAAAATAATTAAGTATAGCTGTCACCCCAGATACTATTAGGGTTTGTTTTTGTTTGTTTGTTTAGCTTATTATTATGTTTTAAGAGAAACTAAAAAAGCATCTCATTACAGCAGAAAGTAAGAAGCATTTCTCTGAGTCTCTAGAGATGGCATTTCCTGTCTCTTTTCTGATAGGAGAGAAAGGAGCTGTGATGACTTCATTCTATGGCTCCAAAAGAAGCACTTTTTATCTTTGTCCAGAGAACAATTCCTCCTTCTTTAGCGCTTGCAGGCACACTTTTTAGATACACACTTGCTCACTGTCCAGAGAAGAAATGTTCTGCCGTTGTTGGTAAACAACAAATACATCTGGCAAAGCTGGTTTATTTGTTTAACTTTGTAACTGTTAAAATAGCTCTTCCGGTGAAAGCAGGGAAGATAGAGCTAGAAACAAACCCCAGCTATTCAGGTCATGGTAGGCACAGAGCACAAAGGAGGGCTTTTGTTCCCTCCCTTAATTTCCTAAAGGATCCCCCAGCACAGACAGTTTTTTGTATGTTATGGCCCGATAAATGATAGAGGGACAGGTACTGTGAAAAAGACTGGGGCTGGGCGTGGTGGCTCATGCCTGTAATCCCAGCACTTTGGGAGGCAGAACCGTATCACTTGAGGTCAGGGGTTTGAGGATAGCCTGGCCAACATGGTGAAACCCTGTCTCTACTGGAAATACAAAAATTAGTCAGGTGTAGTGACGCACGCCTGTAGTTCCAGCTACTCAGGAGGCTGAGGCAGGAGAATTGCTTGAACCCAGGAGGCAGAAGTTGCAGTGAGCCGAGATTGTGCCACTGCACTCCAGCATGGGTGACAGAGACAGTGTTTAAAAAAAAAAAAAAGGCTGGAAGGAAGGAAGATGGGCATCACCCACAATCTCCTAAGCCCCTTGAAATGGTACGATGGTAATTGCAATTTTCAGGTAGTGGTTTAATAATGCGGGGAGAGGTATGACTGAGGAGTCTTAATGAGAGATAACTTACCAGTAAATTCAAGGTGTGTACGGTGCCTTAAACACAAATGCATTATTGATTATACATTTAAACTACGGAGTGGCAAGATAATTACTCTATGGATTTTTTCAATCAAAATCATCCCTCGTGTTTTTAAAATACAACCTTTTTTTTTTAAGACTCTTGTCTTAAGAGAAGATTTCTTTTATATGAAAGTCGAGGTGACATGTCCCAGGCAATGCCTCTCATTGTCTTCTGTGCATTTCCTCTCTCCACCCACAGCATTTCCCCAAGCTGGAGGGAGCTTTCACTTTGTTAAAACATCTCTTTCAGAATTGCTGGAGAGATAGACCGTCAACCTCGAGTACAGCTCTGAATTGGTGCTGGGGTTTTCTCTTTCTTTTTGTGCCTGTCTTTGAATCTCAAAGTAAAACCTTTGGGGGCGGCTGCATCTCTTCAGCAAACTGCATAACTCGGTGCTCCGGCTTGGGAAATGGGGATCCTCCTCTTGGCAGAGAAGTCACCCGATAAAGACTTTCAGGACCAGAGGTGCCTTCCAGAAAGGGCACAGTTGAGCCCAGGTGGTTTGAAATGGACGCTCTGGTCTCCTGGGGAGTCCTCCCTGAAAGTGTGGCTTTCAGAAAACCTACTTGCATTTTCTACACGTTCTCCACCAAGGTCCAGAGCTTCCTTAAGCCTGCCCTCGGCTCTACTTCTTAATTCTCCCACAGCCTGGATCCCTTCTTTTCTGTTCTAGCCTTGTGTCCATTACAAGAGTTGAAAAACGAAGCCCCGAAGGGCTCCTCGTGGGTTTGCAGAGACCAAAAAAATGCTGGATAGATAAAACTGACTGCAAAGAGGCGCTTAAAACAGTGAAACTCGACCTCAAAAGAGAGACAAGAAAACATTCCCTTATAAAGGAGCGCTGTTCTAAATCTGATGTTGTCTCTGCCTTCCCAGCCTTTCCAGCTGTCAGCTCTCTTTTCTGACTCGGCTAAGTCCTAGGTTCTGACGAGGTACGGGAAAAGCTCTGAGGTTGTACCTAGCGGACCTCTTTGTTTTTATCCTTCCTTCACCTGACCTTCACCATAGTGCGCCCCTAACACCAATGCTTACCTTGTGAGCCAGAAAACAGACAGCACATTCAAACTCAGTAATTGAAGGAAGGTCGGTGATTAAAAGGAGCATTTACAACATGGCAAATAGAGTCTAGGAAAAGCAGTAAGGATGGTGCAGTGCCCTGCAGCTAGTCACATGGGGAGCTGATGTCGTCCCCAGGCCTCACAGGGCTGGAGGAGCCTTCCAGGAATTTCACAGATTAGGAACTCCAGAGATTAGCTGCGTGCGGGGCACTGCCTGACTGGAGCTGTGCCCTTTGGTCCAAGGACCCAGCCAACCTGTATCATCTCAGTGGGGAGAAGCCGCAGGTACAGTTTCCTGCCCTCTGATCACCCAGAACCTCCTTGTGGCAAATCTCATCAGAACCAGAGGGCAAGGGTTCATGAGATCCCTGCATGTCAGTCTCTGGGGACCCAGACAAGGTGGAGAATGCACCTGGGAAATTTGCAGGACATTGACCAAGTCAACCGTGGTGCAGTTGGAAGGATACTAAAAGATTTAGGGGCTGGGCACGGTGGCTCACGACTGTAATCCCAGCACTTTGGGAGGCCGAGGCAGACTGATTACTTGAGCCCAGGGGTTCGAGACCAGCCTGGCCAACATGGTGAAACCCTGTCTCTACTACAAATACAAAAAATTATCTGGGCATGGTGGGTCACACCTGTAATCCCAGCTACCAGGGAGGCTGAGGCAGGAGAATCACTTGAACCTGGGAGGCAGAGGTCACAGGGAGGCAGACGTCACAGTGAACCGAGATCATGCCACTGCCCTCCAGCCTGGGCAACACAGCGAGACTCTGTCTCAAAAAATAAAAAATATAAAGGATTTAGGGAACTGGTGATTTTAGGTCACTGAACAAAAAAAAAAAAACACTGTTCTCTTAACATTTCTGCATATTTCAGCACTTCCTTCCTTGGGATCTTTGTCTTCTTTGGTCTCTTGGCTTTAACTACCCTCTTTATACTGAAGACTCTCAAACTGGTCTTTAGTACAGACTGCTCCCTGAGCTCAGATCCACAAGTCCAAGTACATATTAGTCTCTCTGCTTGGTTTTTTGTTTGTTTGTTTGTTTTTCGGGGTTTTGTTGAGATGGAGTCTCTGTCTGTCACCCAGGCTGGAGTACAATGGTGCCATCTCGGCTCACTACGACCTCTGCCTCCTGGTTCAAGTGATTCTCCTGCCTCAGCCTCCCGAGTAGCTGGGATTACAGGCATATGCCACCACGCCTGGCTAATTTTTATATTTTTAGTAGAGACGGGGTTTTACCATATTGCCCAGGCTGGTCTCGAACTCCTGACCTTTGGTGGTTCGCCCACCTTGGCCTCCCAAAGTGATGGGATTGCAGGCATGAGCCAGCGTGCCGTGCTAATCTCTCTTCTTGGGAGTCTCATAGAAATATCAGCCTTAACACATGTGAAACTACATGTATGATCTTCCCTCCTCAGACCCACTTCTCTCTGTCTTCCCTCGCCTAAAGCTCAGACTGACAACCTCAGAGTCACCCTGGGCAGCTCATTATTGCACATCTGATCTTATCTCCCAGAAAATCCTGGAGGTTTGGATGATCAAAAGGCACCCACAACCTGACCCCTCTCACCGCCTGCACTGCTCACTACGTACGACCTGTCCAAGTTGCAGTAATCTCCAGGATGTTACAACAGCCTCTCACCATCTGAAATCTTCCCTTCACAACATCTTAGAGTTACTCATCGACCCTGGTTCATTCAGACAAAAAAGGCTACAAGACCCTATGCAACTCCCTCTTTCTTCTCTGACCTCATATGATATTCTCCCCGAGGCTCCTACAGATCTAGCCCCCAGGTTAACAGCACACCAGAGCCTGCCTCAGGGCCTTTGCAGATGGCAAGGAGGGAAATTTATCTTTAGTTTTAAAATAATCTAATAATGAAAACAGCCAGGCACACAAAACACACAAAACTCTTACTCAAGTGTTTGTAGCAGCAATTTTCTTTCTCTTTTGTTTGTTTGTTTGTTTGTTTGTTTTTTGCAAGACAGAGTCTTGCTCTGTCACCCAGGCTGGAGTGCAGTGGTGCGATCTCAGCTCACTGCAACCTCCAGCCCCCTAGGTTTTAAGCAATTCTCCTGCCTCAGCCTCCAGAGTAGCTGAGATTACAGGTGTGCACCACCACGCCCGGCTAGTTTTTGTATTTTTAGTAGAGACGGGGTTTCACCATGTTGGCCAGGCTGGTCTCGAACTCCTAACGTCGTGATCTGCCCACCTCTGCCTCCCAAAGTGCTGGCCCGGCCGCATTTTTCATAATAGCCCAAGCCTGGAAGCATCCCAGAAGTCTGTCCGCTGTTGAATGGATAAACAAAATGTGGGATAGCCGCATAATGGAATAATCATTTGGCAATAAACAGGAATGAAGTACTGATACATGTGACAATGTGGACCTTGAAATCATGCGAAGTGGACATTAGGAGATAATGAACACATCCCAGTTACCAAAGGCCTCAGACTGTGTTTCCATTCATAGGAAACATCTAGAATAAACATCCACAGACAGAAACAGGCTGCCTAGGACTGAGGAAGATGGAGGGTGACGGCTAGGGGGTACAGGTTTCTTTTAGGGGTGATGAAAATATTCTAAAATTGGTTGTGTTGATGGTTGTACAGTTTTGTGACTGCTAAAAACCACTGAATTGCTCAGTTTAAATGAGTAAATCAGATAATATCTGAATCATATCTCAAAGCAGTTAAAAAAGATGATCAAAGTGATTGCTGTCTTGATAAAACATGCCTGTCGTTTTTCCAAGTGGCATATATGTCTTCAAATTTTATTTTATTTTATTTATTTATTATTTATTTTTTGAGATGGAGTCTTGCTCTGTAGCCCAGAGCTGGAGTGCAGTGGCACGATCTTGGCTCACTGCAACCTCTGCCCCCCGAGTTCAAGCAATTCTTCTGCCTCAACCTCCCAAGTAGCTGGGATTACAGGTGTGTACCACCACGCCTGGCTAATTTTTGTATTTTTAGTAGAGATGGGATTTCATCATGTTGGCCTGGCTGGTCTCGAACTCCCAACCTCATGATCTGCCCACTTCAGCCTCCCAAAGTGCTGGGATTACAGGCGTGAGCCCGTCCAGCCTATTTTATTTTTTTGAGATGGGGTCTCATTCTGTCACTCAGGCTGGAGTGCGGTGGCACGATCACAGCTCACTGCAGCCTCAACCTCCCAGGCTTAGGTGAGCCTCCAACCTCAGCTTCCCAAGTAACTGACTACAGGCGTAGGCACTACCATGCCTGGCCAGTCTTCAAATTTTATACAGTTGTACCTAGAGCTGTAAACGGAACTCTGTGACTGCTTTTTTTTTCCCCCCAAGTGAAACTTGTTTCATCTGTGATGACTATTCTTGTTTTCATTTCCACATTTAACTTTTTATTCCCTTTTTCTTTTTTTTTTTTTTTTTTGAGGCAGGGTTTCACTGTGTCATCCAGGCTGGAGTGCGGTGGCGCAATCACAGCTCGATGTGGCAGTTTCAACCTCCCTGGACTTAGGTGATCCTCCCACCTCAGCCTCCAGAGTAGCTGGGACTATCGGTGTGTGCCACCACATCCAGCTAATTTTTTGTAGAGAGGGGTTCTCTCTGTGTTGCATAAGCTGTCTCGAACCCTTCACTCAAGTGATTCTCCTACCTCAGCCTCTCAGAGTTCTGGGATTACAGATGTGAGCCACCGCACCCGGCTACCCCTTTAAACTCTTAAATTTATTTGGAGGATACATACTAGAGGTTCAATATTTAGATGTCATTGAAGTGGATGAAAATGTTTCCTCCTGGGTTCGTAAGAGAAGCAGAGGGTACTAATCGCTAGTGTGTTTCCCCTTTGCAGAACTTTCACGATGGCCGGAAAGCACAGCAGCACATCGAGACTTGCTGGAAGCAGCTTGAATCCGTAAGTGAACAATGCACAGCAAAATAAATGGCTTTATAGATTTTTTTTTTTTCTTTTTTTGAGACGGAGCCTCCCTCTGTTGCCCAGGCTGGAGTGCAATGGCGCGATCTCGGCTCACTGCAACCTCCACTTCCCGGGCAGCCTCCTGAGTCGCTGAGATTACAGGCACATGCCACCACGCCCAGCTAATTTTTGTATTTTTGGTAGAGATGGGGTTTTGCCATGTTGGCCAGGGTGGTCTTGAGCTCCTGCCCTGAAGTGATTTCGCCCACCTCGGCCTCCCAAAGTTCTAGGATTACAGGCGTGAGCCACTGTGCCCAGCCTAAGAAATGTCTTTATATATTTTCCAATTTCAATTTAATTTAAGCTTGAATCAATCAGTAAGTAAAAAACATGCACACACAGATACTAACGAAACACCTTTATAGATTTTTCTCATTTGTTTCTAGAACCATTATCTAAAGTTGAGCCAAAAGAGCTCAAGTTGAGTATTTTTCTAAAAGTCACGTGGAAATAATAAAGATTAGACAGTTTTGATGGAAACAAATGCAGATTTTAAAATAACTTCTGGAAATTATGACATATAAAAAAATAAATTCAGAGAAGTTCTTGGGCCAGACACGTTGGCTCACACCTATAATCCCAGCAATTTGGGAGGCGGAGGCGGGAGGATCGCTTGAGTTCAGAAGTTCAAGACCAGCATGGGCAACATGACAAAACCTAGTCTCTACAAAAAATGCAAAAATTAGCCGGGCATGGTGGTGCATGCCTGTAGTCACAGTAGCTAGTGAGGCTGAGATGGGAGGATCACCTGAGCCAGGAAGGTCAAGGCTGCGGTGAGCCAAGATGGTGCCACTGCACTGCAGCCTGGGTGACAAAGTGAGACCCTCACTCAAGAAAAAAAAAAAAAAAAAAAGAAGAAGAAAAAGAACAATGCTCTTTGGGAGCTTTAGATAAAATTACGTCTTCTCGTAGGACTCTTATGGTTTCATCATTATTTTCCTCTGATTTTAGAGTAAAAGGCGATTTGAACGCGATTGCAAAGAGGCGGACAGGGCGCAGCAGTACTTTGAGAAAATGGACGCTGACATCAATGTCACAAAAGCGGATGTTGAAAAGGTGAGATGAAAGCTCAAGTGTGGGCCGGGCACAGTGGCTCTCACCTGTAATCCCAGCTCTTTGGGAGGCTGAGGTGAGCAGATCATTTGAAGCCAGGAGTTCGAGACCAGCCTGGCCAAGATGGTGAAACCCCGTCTCTACTAAAAACACAAAAATTAGCCGAGTGCAGTGGCAGGCACCTATAATCGCAGCTACTAGGGAGGCTGAGGCAGGAGAATCGCTTGAGCCTGGGAGGCATTGGTTGCAGTGAGCCAAGATCACACCACTGCACTCCAGCATGGGTAACAAGAGCGAAACTGTCTCCAAAAAAAAAAAAGAAAAAGGAAAGTTCAAGTGTGTCTTTCATTTCCCCTGTGAGTGTTCATCACCAACTGCCCATCCCCAGGTTCCCGTTTCTGATGTAGCCACAGAAGGCACTACATGGGGAATCATTTTCGTTTTGTGTCAACCTTTGTGGGTACCAGAAGCTCAAGTGTGGGGAATCTTCGGTGTTAGGATTTGAGGCGTTTATCTGTTGAGTCACCAGGGCGATAAAGTGGAGACTTAGACCATGAGCAATCTGGGAACAATGTTCCAGAAGATTGTGGCTGTTAATGGCTTTTCAAAGAGAAAGTCAATTTCTTGAGAGCTGGAGGAGACAGGACAGGGCCATCTGGAAGAGCTTGGCTGCTTATAATGGTTTCTTTAGGGCGAGAGTCTCACTGCTGCCTGACTTCTAATTGATTCCTCCTGGTTGATAACAGTGAGGTTGTCGTTGAAGGCATGCATATTTCAGTCCTCTCAAAAGCTTTTCTCTAAATGGACTTGTGTTGCCATTAGAAATATTATAAAGCGTATACTGTTTCTCACTGTGGCTCAATATGTGTTTTTTCCCTAGAAGCTGAATTTTATTTTTATAAAAGTCATCAATACAGTGTAAACAAAATTAGGCTTTTACATAAAAGGGATTCATTCGTGATGCCCATGGCTGTTCGGGCATTCATAGCCTCATGCTGTATGTGGGTGAAAGCACTGAGTTTTCATAGATTTGTTGTTGAGCTTTTGACAGCTCAGTTAGAGATGAGTTTAGTTGGGAAATGGTGTGAATTATTATTTGCCCAATTCTGCCAAATTCCTTGTTTAAAGACTAGGTATATATTAGTATTAGTATGCCTTTCTCTAAAATTATTGAATATATTAAAATACATATTCTTGCCAGGAGCTGTGGCACACACCCCTAGACTCAGGTACTCAGGAGGCTGAAGCAAGAGGATTGCTTGAGCCCAGGAGTTCAAGTCCAGACTGGGCAACATAACGAGACCCATCTCAGGGGCAGGGAAGTGTTCTCAATATCTGTATTTGATCTCAAAGTGGAGATACTTACTTTACCAAAAGACATTAATTTGCTGCTAAAGTTAAATATTTAAAATGTTATTCAATTAAAATAAGTTAGATTAGCCCAAAGTTTAAAAAGATATTTTAGGCCGGGCGCGGTGGCTCAAGCCTGTAATCCCAGCACTTTGGGAGGCCGAGATGGGTGGATCACAAGGTCAGGAGATCGAGACTATCCTGGCTAACATGGTGAAATCCTGTCTCTACTAAAAAATACAAAAAACTAGCCGGGCGAGGTGGCAGGTGCCTGTAGTCCCAGCTACTCGGGAGGCAGAGGCAGGAGAATGGCGTAAACCCGGGAGGTGGAACTTGCAGTGAGCTGAGATTCTGCCACTGCACTCCAGCCTGGGCGACAGAGCGAGACTCCGTCTCAAAAAAAAAAAAAAAAAAAGATATTTTATGTTGAATGAGGCATGAGGCAAATCAGTGTATCATTCATATATATATATATATATGTGTGTGTGTGTTTGTGCTAAAAGAAGTATGTATGTATATATTTAAGAGAGAGTGAGATACGGTCACTATTTTTATTTTATTTTTTATGTTTATTTATTTTTATTTTTTATTTTATTATTTTTTTGAGACGGAGTCTCGCTCTGTTGCCCAGGCTGGAGTGCAGTGGTGTGATCTTAGCTCACAACAACCTCTACCTTCAGGGCTCAAGTGATCCTCCTGCCTCAGCCTCCTGAGTAGCTGGGACTACAGGAGCCCACCACACCCTGCTAATGACCCTGTCTCTAAATAAATAATTTTTTGTGTGTGTGGGGGGGGTGTGTTGGCTCACACCTGTAATCCCAGCACTTTGGGAGGCCAAGGTGAGCAGATTGTTTGAGTCCAGGAGTTCAAGTCCAGCCTGGGCAACATGGTGAGACCCTGCCTCTACAAAAAATACAGAAAAATTAGTGGGGCATGGTGGCCCATGTCTGTGGTCTCCAGCTACTCCAGAGGCCAAGGTGGGAGGATCACTTGGTCCTGGGAGGCAGAGTTTGCAGTGAACCACAGTCCTGCTGCTGCACTCCGGCCTGGATGACAGAGCCAGACCCTGTCTCAAAAAAAAGCACTCGGCCTCTAAACTGTCATTTTGTTTCTGTTTTGTTTTTTTCTGTAGAGATGGTCATAGCAGCAGCAAGTAATGATAGTTGCATTTCTTTTCCAATCTTCATGCCTTTTGTTTATTTTTTCTTATCTTAACTCTGCTGGTTATGCCCTCTGTTCTGCTGAGTCATCATTGTGGACTTCCTCAACTTGTTTCTGATTGCAAAGAGAGGGCTTCAAAACAAAAGGTTCCCCATTAAGAATGATTCTTTTTTTTTTTTTTGAGATGAAGTTTTACTCTTGTTGCCCAGGCTGGGGTGCAATAGTGCAATCTCAGCTCACTGCAACCTCCACCTCCTGGGTTCAAGCGATTCTCCTGCTTCAGCCTCCCAAGTTGCTGGGATTACAGGCATCACGACACCCAGCTAACTTTTTGTATTGTTGGTAGAGACGGGGTCTCACCATGTTATCCAGGCTGGTCTCAAACTCCTGACCTCAGGTGATCCACCTGCCTCGGCCTCCCGAAGTGCTGGGATTACAGGCATGAGCCACTGCGCCCAGCCAAGAATGATTTTAATATACTCTTTATTGGTTAAACAATTTTCCTTTTCCTGTGTTGCCAAGAGCTTTTTTTTTTGAGCTTGACTTATTATTGAATATCATTAAATATTTGTTCTGCTTCCTTTAATTCATTAATGTAGTCAATTACATTAATCAATTTTTTTTACATTGAGCCAAATTAGTGTTTCTGGGACAAATTAAACTAGATTATGATGTATTATGTTTTTATGTGTAGCTGAATTTGTTAATATTTTATTTAAGATTTTTCATTGAAATGGTCTGTATTCGTTGCAATTGGTCTATAATTTTCCTTTCTTGTCTGTTCTACTTTGCATTACTTATGAGTTTTGGAGTGTTTGCTCTTTTTTCTGAAATAATATATGTAAAATTAAATTTGCTATCCCTTAAATGTTTGATGATACTTCTTTACGTAAATCAGTTAAAATTCCATATTTTATTGTCTACTTCTGGGTTAATCTTAGTGGGTTATCTTTTTGTAGTAATATATCCGTTTCATCATAAATTTTAAAATTTATTGGCAAAAAGTTGCCCATAATATGTTCTCACCTTAATTTTTGCTGCGTATGTTATATCTCCCCTATTTACTCCTAATACTTTTTTATATTTTTTCTTTTTTTCTGGACATGTTTTTTAAGAAATTGTTTATGCTTATTTTATTATATGACTATTTTTTGTGTGTAGAGATGGAATCTCACTATGTTACCCAGGCTGGCCTAAGCCTCAGCCTCCTAAAGTATTAGGATTGTGGGCATGAACCACTGTGCCCAGCCTTAAAATCATTGTTACCTAGTATCAGATTTCATCTTTGTGGAGCCTCCCTTTTCTATTTTTATTTTCTATTTTATTTAACTTCTTCCCCCACCACCCCCATTCCCCTCCTTCTCCTTCTATCATTACCTTTGGATTTATTCCATTACCCTTTTAAAAAGTTCTTTCTTTAGATGCTTACTTCAGTCTTTCTTCTTTTCCAGTATAAACATTAAGATTATAGACTTTCCACTTGAGTACTGTTTTCTCTGTTTCCCACATATTTTGGTGTGTGGTATTATTTAATGATGTCCATTTCCAGATATTTGTCCTTTCTTTTACAGTTTAATCTCTCACCTATGATTAATTTAGAGGCATGGTTTTAAATTTCCAAACACATGGCATATTTCAACTTTTGTTACAGATTTTTATTTATTCATTTTTTTTTTTTTAATTTTTTTTTTTTTTTTTTCTGAGACGTAGTCTTATTCTGTCATCCAGGCTGGAGTGCAATGGCACTATCTCGGTTCCCTGCAACCTCTGCCTCCCCGGTTCAAGCGATTCTCCTGCCCCAGCCTCCCTAGTCCTGGGATTACAGATGTGTGCCACCACATCCAGATAATTTTTTGTGTGTATTTTTAGGAGAGGCAGGGTCTTACCATGTTGGCCATGCTAGTCTTAAACTCCTAACTTGAAGTGATCCGCCCAACTCAGCCTCCCAAAGTTCTGGGATTACAGGCGTGAGCCACCATGCCTGGCAAGATTTCTAACTAAATTGCATTATGGTCCTGGGAAATCTGTATGAGTTTGAGTCTTCTCTATTTGTTGAGATTGGTTTTACAGCCTAGTACACAGTCAGTTTTTATAAATATTCTTTAAATAATTGAAAATAATGTGTATTCTCTAGTTTTTTGTTTGTTTGTTTTTGTTTTTGTTTTTGAGACGGAGTCTCGCTCAGTCGCCCAGGCTGGAGTGCAGTGGCGCGATCTCAGCTCACTGCAAACTCCACCTCCTGGATTCACGCCATTCTCCTGCCTCTGCCTCCCGAGTAGCTGGGACTACAGGCGCCTGCCACCACGCCTGGCTAATTTTTTTGATTTTTAGTAGAGATGGAGTTTCACTGTGTTAGCCAGGATGGTCTCGATCTCCTGACCTTGTGATCCACCCGCCTTGGCCTCCTAAAGTGTTGGGATTACAGGCGTGAGCCACTGCGCCTGGCATTCTCTAGTATTTTTATTAGTCCAAATTTATTGCTTTATCCAAATATTCCTATCATTAAGGATTTTGTTTTTCAACTTGTTCTAACACTTTCTGAGAAAAATGTGTAACGTCCTTGTGTCTTAATTTCCTTGTGTATAAAATAGGGACACTGAGGAACAGGATTGATACAAATATTAACTGAGTTAATATGTAAAAGATGCACAAAACCATTTACGGGATGTTGCCAGTGATAATGGTGGAGGATTATTGATTTTCTGTCTATTTTACTGTTTTATTATGGAGTTACTCTATTAAACAAATAAAGTTTAGAATTGTAGTATGTTCAGGTGATTTCATTTTTCATCAATAAAAAGTGACCCTCTTTCCCAGTCAAGCTTAATCCCCTAAAGTCTGTTTTACCTGATGTAAACCAGATACCTTTAAGTTAACATTGCCTGACAGATCTCTCCCATACTTTGACTTTATACTTTTCTTTGTCCTCATATTTAAATGTGTCTTTTGCAAATGGCATATGGCTGGTTTCTGAGGTTTTTTTGTTTATTTTTTTCTTTTTTTTTGAGTCTCACTCTGTTATCCAGGCTGGAGTGCAGTGGCATCATCTCCACTCACTGCAACCTCCACCTCCTGGGTTCAAGCGATTCCCCTGCCTCAGCCTCCCAAGTAGCTGGGATTAAGGTGCCCGCCACCACACCTGGCTAATTTTCATATTTTTAGTAGAGATGGGGGTTTCACCATGTTGGCTAGGCTGGTCTCGAGCCCCTGACCTCAGGTGATCCGCCCACCCCAGCCTCCCAAAGTGCTAGGATTACAGGCATGAGCCACCGTGCCTGGCCTGTTTTTTGTTTTGTTTTTGTTTTTTGTTTTGAAATAGAGTCTCTCTCTTGCCCAGGCTGGAGTGCAGTGGTGCAATCTCAACTCACTGCCACCTCTGCCTCCTGGGTTCAAGCCATTCTCGTGCCTCAGTCTCCTGAGCAGCTGAGATTACAGGTATGAGCCACCACACCTGGCAAATTTTTTAGTTTTTAGCAGAGATGGGGTTTCACCATATTGGCCAGGCTGGTCTCGAACTCTTGACCTCAGGTGATCCACCCATCTCAGCCTCCCCAAGTGCTGGGATTACAAGCGTGAGCCACCATGCCCAGCCTTAGTCTGTTTCTCATTCTTTTCAAGATATTGTTCAAGTTCACTGTTACAAGAAAGCTTGCTGTGATTGCTTCCAAACATGCATATGCTGTGTAAAACTGCAGATAGACCAGCAAGACTTCTGGGTTATATTGAGATAATTACTTCATATAAGAAGTCATATAAAGCTGGGCGCAGTGGCTCATGCCTGTAATCCCAGCCCTTTGGGAGGCCAAGACAGGAGGATCGCTTGAGCCCAGGAGTTTGAGACAAGCCTGGGCAACATGGTGAGACCTCATCTCTACAAAACCTTTTTAAAAATTAGCCTAGTATGGTGTTGTGCCCTTGGAGTCCCAGCTAGTCTGGAGGGTGAAATGTGAGGATCGCTTGAGCTTGGGAAGCAGAGGTTGCAGTGAGCCAAGATTGCACCACTGCACTCCAGCCTGGGTGACATAGCAAGATCCTGTCTCAAATAAATAAATAAATAAATAAATAAATATTATATAAGAAAGTACAAGTCAGCTGGGCATGATGGCTCATGCCTATCATCCAAGCACTTTGGGAGGCTAAGGCAGGAGGAGTGCTGGAGGCTAGGAATTCAAGACCAGTCTGGGCAACAAAGAGAGACCCGGTCTCTACAAAATAATCAAAAAAATTAGACCAGGCATGGTGGCTCATACATGTAATCCCAGCACTATGGGAGGCTGAGGCAGGCGGATCACCTGAGGTCAGGGGTTTGAGACCAGCCTGGCCAACATGGTGAAACCTCATCTCTACAAAAAATACAAAAATTAGCCAGGCATGGTAGCATGTGCCTGTAATCCCAGCTACTCAGGAATCTCTTGAACCCAGGAGGTGGAGGTTGCAGTGAGCCAAGATCGCACCACTGCACTCCAGCCTGGGTGACACAGAGAGACTCCATTTCAAAAAAAAAAAAATTAAAGATTAGCTGAGCATGGTGGTTTGCACCTGTAATCCCAGCTACTTAGGAGGCTGAGGTGGGAGGATCGCTTGAGCTCTGGATGTTGAGGCTGCAGTGAGCAGTGATCGCACCACTTCTCTCCAGCCTGGATGACAGAGCAAGACTCTGTCTCAAAAAAAAAAAAAAAGAAACAGGTGCAAGTCGTAGCAGAGAAACCTGTGAGGTTCAGAGCAGACTGTGTGTTTCGTGGATCTTTATCTATGGTGATGGTGATGGAGGCCTAGACTTAAAGTGGGTTCTCCCCAAGCGGGCATTACCTGGGTTCATTACCAAGCTACATTAATGTCAGTTTTCAACTTAGGGTTTGGAGTCTACACATGTTCTGAATTCTGGCTCTTTGTGGTTCAGAAATTTCCAGGATGACTTTTTTCTTTGTTTTTCTCCCTGAGGCCAGATCCAAGGCAGTTTTAACTTTTAAAAAGTACACTTGCTGAATCCAAAGGTGATTTTAGGACTTTTAACTTGTGCTGCCAGATTAAATTGCGGTCCTCAACTATTTGAATATTTCCAAAGATCTAGTACTTTTTCTTACACTGGGAGCATCATTTTGCTATTTTTATGAAAGTGCCACTTACCTCCTCTCCAAGGATATGATGAATGACCCAATTTTGGCATCACAAATGTTGAAGCTGAGGGAGCAACAGTGTCTAAACATTGAAACTCCTAAGTTATTTTGCTTTGGATTTGACTTGAAACACTGTAATTTCCCAAAACACCCAGTACTTTGACTATTCTATCAGTTTTTTACTTTGTTGCCTGTGAAGGCTTATGTCAGTGTCAAGCTAGCTGGAGGCAGTTTCAGTTCTTATCATGATTTAATGTCATCTCCCATTATGATTTCTGGCAGTCTCTGAATCTAACATAAATGTTTCTTCCCCAGTTCCCGCAAATGATTAAATTATCTAATTGTATTCAAAGCAGCCCATCATCCTTTTTTCTAGCAGCCAGCCACACAGCACTGGGAACGGTAAGCCTGTGCTTACAAAGGCCTTGTTTGTACCAGTGAACTTTGTCTTGTTCTTGATATGGTTGATAAGAACTATAAGCATACGTGCATTTTTTAAACTACCTAGGATCCTGGGTATAAGCCTGATTTTCTTTTCTTTTTGAAAATTAATGCCCAGATATGGATTGAACCCACATTTTTATTAGCACTGTGTTCACTGTTGTTGTTGTTTTTAACTTTTTGTAGTGATCGAGGTTTTGCTATGTTGCCCAGGCAGGTCTCAGACCCTTGGGGTCAAGCTGTCCTCGCACCTCGGTTTCCCTAAGTCTGGGATTGCAGGTGTGAGCCAATGTGCCTGGTCAGCACTGTGTTCAAATCACCTCCATTAGTCCACGTCCACTCTCAGACTTCGGTACGCTTTTGCATTGTGTTAGATGCCAGCGTGTGGCCAGATGTTTAGTAGTTCCCTTATGAGAGAGTATGTGTCATCCTTAAAACACCCAGTTTAAAAGTAAATTTATATTATAAAGTAGATACAAGAAAAAACTAGCAGTTTTTATCTCTGGGCAAGAGCGCAGATTTGGATGCCATGAGGATGCCATGTTCCATAGAAAAAAAATGAAGAGAGGAAATCAGCTTAATTGAACGATGTTTATTGGCAGGGAAAACTCAAGAAACCATGCAGTCTCTTTTTCTTCATTGACATTTTGCAGCCATCATAGAGTTTTGAACTTGAAGGCTTTGAACAAGCTCAAGTGATTTGGAATTAGTTAATCTGGGTTTGTGAAAGAAGCAGTATATGTTGGGATAGGTCATCCTGCAGCTCATGACCCCTGTGTTTCAGCTGAAGGTGAAACAGACTCCCCTGCCACCCTTTCAACGAGGTGGACTAGACAGCCTTACTTTCTGTTTTGGGATATCAAGAGGGAAACTGCAAAGGAACATGGGAAAATTATACCGTGCGCATCTTACTGTTTTAAAAAAAATTAATTAATTACACACCAAGATAAAGTATTCTTTGCCATTCTTCTCAGAGGCAATTACTCTTAACCCTTTGAGGTGTATCCTTCTGAACCCTTTTAAAACAGCTGTTTTGGGCCAGGCACAGTGACTCATGACTGTAATCCCAGCACTTTTAGAGGCTAAAGCGGGCGGATCACCTGAGGTCAGGAGTTCAAGACCAGCTGGCCAAATGGTGAAACCCCGTCTCTACTAAAAATACAAAATTTAGCTGGGCATGGTGGCATGTGCCCATAATCCCAGCTGTTCGGGAGGCTAAGGCAAGAGAGTCGCTTAAACCCAGGAGGTGGAGGTTGCAGTGAGCTGAGATCATGCCATTGCACTCTAGCCTGGGGGACAAGAGCAAAACTCTTGTCTCGAAAAAACAAAATACAAAAAATTAGCTGAGTGTGGTGGCTCATACCTGTAATCTCAGTTACTCAGGAGGCAAAGGTAGGAGAGTCGCTGGAACCTGGGACAGGGAGGTTGCCATGAGCCGAGATCACGCCACTGCACTCCAGCCTGGGGGACAGAGCAAAAGTCCATTTAAAAAAAAAAAAAAAAAGTAACAAAAAAAATCAAAATAGGTGTTTTTTGTTAGCAATAGCACAGACAAATTAAATAAAATAGGTATTCTGTTTGTTTGT
This sequence comes from Piliocolobus tephrosceles, assembly GCF_002776525.5. Taxonomy (NCBI): domain Eukaryota; kingdom Metazoa; phylum Chordata; class Mammalia; order Primates; family Cercopithecidae; genus Piliocolobus; species Piliocolobus tephrosceles. Next base: position 8,388,716 of record NC_045447.1, read on the forward strand.
TGAGACAGGGTCTCTCACTTTGTTGCTCAGGCTGGAGTGCAGTAGTGTGATCACAAGTTATTGCAGCCTCAACCTCGTGGATTCAAGTGATCCTCCTGCCTCAGCCTCCAAGTAGCTGGGACCACAGGGGCATGCTACCACGCATAGCTAATTTTTTTTTCTTTTTTTTGTAGTAGAGATGGGGTCTCCCTGTGTGTTCCCAGGCTGGTCTTGAACTCCTAGCCTCAAGTGATAATCCTGCCGCAGCCTCACAAAGTGCTGAGATTATAGGTTTGAGCCACCACACCTGTCCTTGCTTTTTTTTTTTTCTTTTTTTTTTTTTTAATTTAAGGGAATTCTGGTAGCATTCTGACTTCATGGTCTTATTCTCATCTCATCTTTTAAAAAATGTAACTCAGCCAGGCGCAGTGGCTCACTCCTATAATCCCAGCACTTTGGGAGGCTGAGGCGGGCAGATTACCTGAGGTTGGGAGTTGGAGACCAGCCTGACCAAATAGAGAAACCCCGTCTCTATTAAAAATACAAAATTAGCCGGATGTGGTGGCGCGTGCCTGTAATGTCAGCTTCTCGGGAGGCTGAGGCGGAAGAATCGCTTGAACCGGGGAGGCAGAGGTTGCAGTGAGCCAAGATTGCACCATTTTACTCCAGCCAGGGCAACAAGAGCAAAACTCCACCTCAGGAAAAAAAAAAAGTAACTTGGTGGTGGAATTCGTAAGTCGTGAAGTATTCACATGTATCCATTCATTCCCTTGCCCGTTGTTCACTGATTATCTGCTGACAAGGTTCACTGATTATCTGCTGACAAGGTATTATCTGCTGACAAGGTATAGATACCAGCACATAGTCACACAATCCTTGACTGAGGAACTTGCCTTTGTTTTTTCTTTTTTCCTTTCTTTTTTTGTTGGAGACGGAGTTTTACTCTTGTTGCCCGGGCTGGAGTGCAATGGTGCGATCTCTGCTCACTGCAACCTCTGCCTCCTGGGTTCAAGCATTTCTCCTGCCTCAGCCTCCCAAGTAGCTAAGATTACAGGCACCCGCCACCACACCCGGTTAATTTTTGTGTTTTAGGATAGACGGGATTTCACCAGGTTGGTCAGGCTGGTCTCGATCTCCTGACCTCAGGTGATCCACTCACCTTGGCCTCCCAAAGTGCTGGGATTACAGGTGGGAGCCACTGCGCCCAGCCTGTTTTCTTTCCAATGTTTGGTTTACTGTATTGTGAATTTTCCCACTTGCCCACCCAAACAACTCTTGAATGGCATTCTGGTGACAAAGACTTTAAAATCACGGTTTGTCTTCACTCTGCTTTGAAATAACACCATGCAAAACAAACTCGGATGAGAGGCTACACCTAATCTTTGTGTTCCAATAGTGCAGCAATGGGTTTAGCGTGGTATTGCGATGAAAAAGGAAAAGGTTATCAAAATGGGTGGAATGTGGACTAATATTTCTGAACAGAGAGAACAGTGTTTTCTAAATGCATGCATTAAACTGAGTTCATCCATGTCAGGCAATGAATAATTCCCTTTCTCTAATTCTCTCTTGCCTTGTGACTGTTGGCTCTTACATAATTTCTAAATGCAAAATAGGATATTGTCTAACAGAACCTGCAGTTAGTGGTTACAGACAGCCGCAGAAATTGTTAGTTAAGTTCAAGTTATGTTTTGTAAACGCCAGTAACAATTTCTTTCTTTTCTTATCGGTCTAGTTTCATTTAACTTGTGTGGTTCTTTTTCTGCTAGAGTCTCAATTTATGAGCTGATGTTTTCCACCAAAAGTTAATGGTGCCTCTGCATTCAAATTCATTGCAATTAATTCTGAGTACTGGATGGCCAGAAGAGCTCTCTATACAGTGCAAGAGGTTTCCTTATTTCTGACTAATTAGAAGATTTTATTATATAACCCGATTTGAGGAAATGTTTTAAAAATTAAATTAAAATCCTGGCCATGAGCACTGAACAGTGTATCAATTTCTTTGGGAGTTTGCATTCCATTTTTTGTATACAGACTTCTCAAAGTATTTGGCTTTGAATGTGATTAACCTTTTAATTCTATATATAGATGTTCCTGTTGTGAAGCAGAATAGGAAATCCTGAGTCATTGATGAATTAAAGTAGAATTTTGTGATGTATATAATAAAAAATAAAATTTCTTTTTTTTTTTTTTTTAAATAGAGTCTCGCTCTGTCGCTCAGGCTGGAGTGCAGTGGCGCAGTCTTGGCTCATTGCAACTTCCACCTCCTGGGTTCAAGTGATTCTCGTGCCTCAGCCTTCTGAGTAGCTGGGACTACAGGCGTATGCCACCACACCTGGCTAATTTTTTATAATTTTAGTAGAGATGGGCTTTCACCACATTGCCCAGAGTGGTCTCGAACTTCTGGGCTGAAGTGACCTGCCTGCCTTGGCCTCCCAAAGTGCTGGGATTACAGGTGTGAGCCACTGTGCCCGGCCACATGTAATTTTTAATGTGTCATATATTCTGTAATAGAATATTTTAAAGAGAAAAATAAAATTGTAGAAAGGAATCTGTGTCAATTTTAAGTAAGAATGAAGGAGTTTACTTTAAATGATGATCAGTTTGATAATTATCTCAAGAAAACAGACGAAATGTAGTAGTTTAGGTTTTCTTCAGTTGGAATCAGTGTTGCCAGCTCTGTGAAGCCGACAGGATGGAATTGGCTCTATTCTAAGTGAAGCCAGTTGCGTAGCAGAGTGTTAAATTTTTTACCATTTGGGGAAACAGTCTCTAGCACGATGACCGCTTAGTTATTGTACGTATAAGGAATTATACTATTGAATATTTTAGTTACCATTGCTGTAGTACTAGGTTGACATCTTTATTGAACATGTTAATATCTTCAGTGCCTTCCCCACGTTTCTGTTTCTTCTAAAATGTCTGACTCTAGTCATCTGAAGGAATTGTTCACTGTAACAATTTAGAAAACCTTTTTTTTTTTTTTAAAGAGGAAGTGGTTAGTATAAATACAGGAAATAAATTTTGCAACTGCAGCTTAATCTTTTCAGGCTTAAAAAAGTTTCAAATGCTTTTTATTGCAAACAAGAGAAAAGTTTACAGAATTTTATTATAAGTATCACCAAAAATGGATATTGTTGCTGTAACTGTCCTTTTATAAGTGGATCAATGTTCAAATCAAAGATTCTAGGAAAAACACGTTTGTTATTCTCTTGTTTGTGTCTGTGGAGTTTATATTTACTCCTAAAAGCATAATTATTAACAAGCCTGTAAGTTAATATGCAAAATAGGAATAGAGCAGTGTCATTCTCATACCCTAGATTTGAAGCTAGAAATGAAGAAACGAATTCCCTGAATATATATGTATTTATGTGTGTGTGTGTCTGTGTGTGTGTTTAGCTTCAACACTTGGCACTTAGTATGTGGCCTGAACTATCCTAAAGGCTTTTGTATGGTAAGTCATTTAATAAGGTATTTTAATTTTCAATGATAGGAAGTGGCCTAGCCCATGGCTAAGAACTTGTTCCTGATTTTTGTATTATGTGGAAGTGGGTTCAAATCTTGTTTCTATCACAAAATGGCATGACATGTGGCAACTTACTTCATCTCTGGTTCCTATTCTGTAAGTAAGGATGCGGTTATGCACCTCAAGGGCTGGGTGTGAGGTTTCAGTGGCTGTGATGTATGTGTAGTGGCCTATTTTTGAACTGCAATTAATTGGCTGACACTGTTATTGCCGTCTCTGTTTTGCCCATGTCCTTCTTCTTGCATTACTTCTGCCTCCTTCCTCCTCATTTCTTACCCTTTAATCTCCTTTTTTTTTTTTTAAAATGGAGTTTTGCTCTGTTGCCAGGCTGGAGTGCAGGGGCATGATTTTAGCTCGCTGCAACCTCTGCCTCCCGGGATCAAGCAATTCTCCTGCCTCTCAGCCTCCCGAGTAGCTGGGACTACAGGCACACACCACCGCGCCTGGCTAATTTTTGTATTTTTAGTAGAGACGGGGTTTCTCCATGTTGGCCTGGATGGTCTTGATCGCTTGACCTCGTGATCCTCCTGCCTCGGCCTCCCAAAGTGCTGGGATTACAGGCGTGAGCCACCGTGCCCAGCCATATTTTTAACATTCTAGGCATTCTGGGCGTCTAGACATTCATCAAGAATATTTATTGGACAAAGAGTGCTAAATACCAGTAGGACTATAATCGATACCTTTCATGAGGTCCCCAGTTAGCAGACTGGAGAGAGGTGAATGAGAGAAGCATGAGACGGAGAGAGAAGGAAAACTTGAGTCAGTTGGGGAATAAGGTAGAGTATGATATGTAGCAGCCAAATTGTGTGAAGATCATCAGACTGATAGCAGTTTAAAAGCAATTGGGCCGGGTGCAGCGGCTCATGCCTGTAATCCCAGCACTTTAGGATGCCAAGGTGGGCAGATCATTTGAGGTCAGGAGTTCAAGACCAGCCTGGCCAACATGGCGAAACCCCATCTCTACTAAAAGTACAAAAATTAGCTGGGCGTGGTGGCGCGCACCTGTAATCCCAGCTACTTGGGAGGCCGAGGCAGGAGAATTGCTTGAAGCTGGAAGGCAGAGGTTGCAGTGAGCTGAGATCGTGCCACTGCCCCTCCAGCCTGGGCAACAAGAGCAAAAGTAAAAAAAAAAAAAAAAAGCAATTAATGATTGCTCTACCTACTTTCCAGTGAGATAAAGGAAAAAAATTGTAAAAATGATCAGTGAGGTCCATCATATATTAAATCACCTGGTCCTCTGCTCAGCAAAACACTAGCAGCTCAACAGTTGCTCCTGCATTCTGCATCTGAAAAAGGTCTGTGCACACGGTAGGTTGTTGGGACAGGCCTGAAAGCAGAATTGGGACTCGAATCTGAAGGACATGTAGAAACGGAAAAGAGAGCGCCACTGAAGTGGAGACAACTTCATCTGGGGCACTGAGGGAGCATGTTGCCGGTGTTGGCCTGCCTGCCAGGACAGGGGACCCTGTAGGACCTAACTGGAGAAGTAAGATGAGAACAGTTTGCGAAAGATATTCAAAGCTAAATGGGCCAAATGCAGTGGCTCATGCCTATAATCTTAGCATTTTGGGAGTCCAAGGCAGGAGGATTGCTTGACCCCAGGATTTCGAGACCAGCCTGGGCAACATAGTAAGACCCCCCCATCCAGGCCCCAATCTCAAAAAGAAAGAAAGAAAGAAAAAAAAACCAAATGGCAGGATGAATGTGACCCTGATAAAATGCTATTGAACCTACCCCTCAAAAAACCTACACTGGAAAGTGTTTTATATTTTCCAATGGGCTTTTAGTCCTCTCCATGTTTCCTTTATCCCTTTATAGATAAATAGGGTGAACCTATAAAATGTGAAATTACCATTAGCCTAAAGTGGCCCTGCTGGATATGGTACAGCCAAGACCGAAGCATGTTTCTATGCCTCAAGTTCAGTGTTCTTGCCAGTTTACCATTCAGCTTTACTACTGGATTGTATTAAATAAGCTCCTTACTCTTAGCCACCACTTTTTCCTACAGAACTAGGCAGATAATAGACGTGTGAAACTGGTGGGTTGAGGTAAGATGACAGATAGCTATTAGCACAGGACCTCAGTATCAGGACCCAATAAGGAGAGGAGGGGGCTGTACTGGCCTAGGAAGCCCAAGTCACATGTAAAGGAGGCGACCGTTATTCACCATCCATTTACAGAGCTGTTAGCCGTGTGATAATACAGACCAAGTGTTGTCACGTCTTCCGTGTCACTCCTTTTGGAGTTAAATTTTCTTCTTCCTGGAAGATGGGTTGTTTTAATTTTTTTCCATGAGAGTTTGTGACTGGTAAATTTTCTTTATTTGTTTGAAATGTCTTTATTTTGTCCTCACTCTAATGTGATAGTTTAGCTAGATATAGAATTCTAGGTTGACAATTATTTTCTCTAAACATTTTGTTTATTTGTTTTGGTTTTTGTTTTGTTTGTTTTGAGACAGAAGTCTCACTCTGTCTCCCAGGCTGGAGGGGCAGTAGTGCAATCTTAGCTCACTACAACCTCTGCCTCCCAGGTTCAAGCGATTCTCCTGCTGCAGCCTCCCAAGTAGCTGGAATTACAGGTGCCTGCCACCACACCCAGCTAATTTTTGTATTTTTAGTAGAGATGGGGTTTTGCCATGTCGGCCAGGGGGGTTTTGAACTCCTGACCTTGTGTGATCCACCTGCCTCTGCCTGCCAAAGTGTTGGGATTACAGGCGTGAGCCACTGCGCCCAGCCTAAACTTTTAAAAAATATCATTCAGGCCAGGTGTGATGGCTTATGCCTGTAATTCCAACACTTTGGGAGGCCAAGGTGAAAGGATCACTTGAGCCCAGATGTTTGAGACCAGGCTGGGCAACGTAGGAAGACCTTGTCCCTACAAAAAATGAAAAGTCACCTGGGCAGCCTGGCATGTGCATGTCGTCCCATTTACTCAGGAGGCTGAGGCAGGATCATTGCTCGAGCCTGGGAAGTTGAGGCTGCAGTGGGCTATGATCCTACCACTACACTGTATCCTGGTTGACAGAGTGAGACTCTGTCTCAGTAAAAAAGAAAATGTCATTTCATTGTCTATCATTGTCAATTGTTCTTCTTGGGAATTTGACATTCTATTTAATAGCATTTCTTTTTTTTCTTTTTCTTTTATTTTTTATTTTTTATTTTTTTTTATTTTTTGAGACGGAGTCTTGCTCTGTCTCCCGGGCTGGAGTGCAGTGGCCGGATCTCAGCTCACCGCAAGCTCCGCCTCCCGGGTTTACGCCATTCTCCTGCCTCAGCCTCCCGAGTAGCTGGGACTACAGGCGCCCGCCACCTCTCCCGGCTAGTTTTTTGTGTTTTTTAGTAGAGACGGGGTTTCACGGTGTTAGCCAGGATGGTCCCGATCTCCTGACCTCGTGATCCACCCGTCTCGGCTTCCCAAAGTGCTGGGATTACAGGCTTGAGCCACCGCACCCGGCCTTTATTTTTTAAGACGGAGTCTCACTCTGTTGCCCAGGCTGCAATGCAATGACGCAATCTCGGCTCACTGCAGCCTCCACCTCCCATTTTCAAGCAATTCTCCTGCCTCAACCTCACAGGTAACTGGGATTACAGGCGTGGGCGACCACACACGGCTAATTTTTGTATTTTTAGTAGAAGCGGAGTTTCACCATGTTTGCCAGACTGGTCTTGAACTCCTGACCTCAAGTGATCCACCCACCTTGGCCTCCCAAAGTGTGGGGATTATAGGCATGAGCCACCATGCCCGGCCTTGACATTCTATTTAATAGCATTTTTTTTGTAGATATTTTACTTTCTCCTGTAGTTGTGAAGACCTTGTATTTCCCTTTGGTATTCCATGGCATCAATATGACGTTTCAAAGCAGACTTTTTATTTTTAATTTATTCTGTTTGGGGTTCCTAGAGGATTTGTTACTTTCGTAAATATATGGAAACTCAGCATGGTGGCTTACGCCTGTAATCCCAGCATTTTGGGAGGCCAAGATGGGCAGATCACAAGGTCAAGAGATTGACACCGTCCTGACCAACATGGTGAAACCCCATGTCTACTAAAAATACAAAAATTAGCTGGGTGTGGTGGTGTGCACCTGTAGTCCCAGCTACTCGGGAGGCTGAGGCAGCAGAATTGTTTGAACCCAGGAGGTGGAGGTTGCAGTGAGCCGAGATGATGCCACTGCGGTCCAGCCTGGGTGACAGAGCAAGACTCCATCTCAAAAAAAAAAAAAATATATATATATATATATGGAAACGCTCCAACATTAACTCTTCCTATATTATGTTGTTATTAATATTGTTGGTTTTGGGATTCATATTAGATGTGTGTGAAATTTCTCATTCTGTTCCCCATGCCTCATAATTTCTTTTTCACAGATTTCATATCCTATATATTACATATGGTGTAACTTTGCCAGCTACTTCATGAAATCTCTTCAAATTATTCTATGTAACTCATCTATTGAATTTAAAAATTTCAATGACTATTTTTTATTTCTAGAAGTTCCATTTTATTCTTTTGAAGATATATCTGATCTATATTTATAGCATCTTACTATTTTCTTATGATTCCTGTTGCATCTTTTACTTCCGTAATCCTTCAAAATGTTGTTTTGTTGTCATTGTTGTTGTCGTTGTTTTGTTGTTGTTTCTGAGAGAGGGTCTTATTCTGTCACCTAAGCCCAGGCTGAAGTACAGTGTGACAATCATAGCTCACTATAGCCTCGAACTCCCGGGCTCAAGTGATCCTCCCACCTAAACCTCTGGAGGAGCTAGGACTACAGCTGTACACCACTATGCCCTGCTTGTTTTTAAATTTTTTGCAGAAATGGGGGTCTCACTATGTTACCTAGGCTGGTCTCGAACTCCTGGCCTCAAGTGATCCTCCCACGTCAGCCTCCTATAGTGCTGGGATTACAGGTGTGAGCCGCTGTGCCTGGCCTGTTGTTCTTATATTTTCTTTCACATTGTTCTTTTAGCTCAGGTTCTTATGGTAATCATTTTTCTTACAATCGCATCAGTTCTCATGGTGGTTTATTTCCTTGTGCATTTATATTATTATTACCTTTCTTGTGTGAGCCTAACTTTGACAGAGATTGTTTTTTCTCTGGGAATCTTATAAAAACAGGATTGTAGAAGTACCCCCCAGTGAGGTTTTATGGTGTTTCTGCCAGACAACCTGGAACTAATTTTTATGTTAATTTCTTGGCTTGGGGAATCTTGCACCATCTGTACCAGTACAGGCTGAAGCTTTTGTGTTTTAGAAGACACTGTTCCCCTACTCCACAGCTTAAAACCTACATAAGCTTCCTGGTCTTCTGTGGTCACGAGAAGTTTCTCTAGTTATTTCCCCATCTAAAAGAAAAGACAAAACTAACACTGAGGTTAATATAGGAAGGGCTTGTAGTTTTACATATTTACTTCATTGACAGTATATTCCTGAATAACGTGATAACATGTGCAAGATTTTTTTTTTTCTTTTTTTTTTTTTTGAGACAGAGGCTTGCTCTTGTTGCCTAGCCTGGAGTGCAGTGGCATAGTCTCGGCTCACTGCAGCCTCTGCCTCCTGGGTCCAAGCGATTCTCCTGCCTCAGCCCGAGTAGCTGGGATTACAGGTGCATGCATGCCACCGTGCCCAGCTGATTTTTGTATTTTTAGTAGAGACCGGGTTTCACCATATTGGTCAGGCTGGTCTCAAACTCCTGACCTCAGGTGATCCACCCGCCTTGGCCTCCCAAAGTGCTGGGATTATAGGTGTGAGCCACCGCGCCCAGCTACTTGGGAGACTGAGACAGGAGAGTCGCTTGAACCTGGAAGGTGGAGGTTGCAGTGAGCCGAGATCATGCCACTGCACTCCAGCCTGGGCGACAAGAGGGATACTCTGTCTCAAAAGTAATAATAATCAATTTCAAACCTACCACAATGAAAAACTCAAGTCTGTTGCCAATGACCATGCATTAGAAACCAGGAGGGAAAGGGGGGCCAAGTCTTGGAAACCATCATTTACATCTTAGCAGGATTTCCAAGCTCATGCTGAATTTCTACCAGCCTTCCTTGGAGGCTTGCCAACATCATGATGAGAAATATCAGCATTGGCCTCTTCTCCTTTAGCAGAAATTGTCACTCACCTTGAGTAAATAGATATTTCAAATAAGGCAACCAGAGCATATGGAAACAGAAAACCTTTTCTTAAAACTGTTTAGCAAGTGCATGGGCCATGTAGGATTGAGATGCTGGTCTCACTGGCTATCTTTCCGGGTTCTCTCATTCTATTTCAGTGGCCCTCCACCTACAATACTGGACCTAGAAAGTTGTAAGACTGTTTTCGAAAAAAAAGTCAGGAAATTGCTGGAATAGTTCGAGCATATTTCTTTGGTTAACTTATTTTGAAGTTTTTCTCTGTTTTGTATTCTAGCTGCCCTTACAATTTATCAAAGACAGACTCATTGTTTTGGCAAGCTCCTGGTCTGGAAGTCTCCAACAAAAACTCACAGCACTCTATCTGAATAGGGATTTTTAAACGCATTCTTAGTTCTTGAAATTGAAAATGTATTCTAGATACAACAGTTTGCTGGGAAATTTAAACAATGCCATTTATCATACAACAACTTTGCTCCGGACAAAGAGCTTTTTCATCTCTTCGTTATTGTCCCTTCTACTCCATTAGCTTTTCAGAGCTTTTTTTTTTTTTTTTTAAATTAATTAATTAATTAATTTTTTTTTTTGAGACAGAGTCTTACTCTGTTGCTCAGGCTGGAGTGCAGTGGCCGCAATCTCGGCTCAGTGCAACCTCTGCCTCCCAGGTTCAAGTGATTCTCCTGCCTCAGCCTCCTAGGAGCAGGGACTACAGGCATGCACCACCACACTCGGCTAATTTTTGTATTTTTTAGTAGAGATGGGGTTTCACCATATTGGCCAGGCTGGTCTCAAACTCCTGGCCTCAAGTGACATGCCCACCTCAGCCTCACAAAATGCTGGGATTACAGGCATGAGCCACCGCGGCCAGCCATTTTTTTTTTTTTTAATTTGGTTCACTTCTAGGTTATATAAAGCATATTTCTTTGGTTAACTTATTTTGAAGTTTTTCTCTGTTTTGTGTTTTAGCTGCCCTTATAAATTTGTCAAAGGCAAACTCTGATAAACTTAAAAAAATTTTTTTTTTTGAGATGGAGTCTCACTCTGTCACCAGGCTGGAGTGCAGTGGCATGATATCTCAGCTCACTGCAACCTCCACCTCCTGGGTTCAAGCGATTGTCATGCCTCAGCCTCCCAGGTAGCTGGGATTACAGGCATGTGCCACCACACCCAGCTAATTTTTGTATTTTTAGTAGAGACGGGGTTTCACCTTGTTGGCCAGGCTGGTCTTGAACTCCTAGCCTCATGATCCGCCCGCCTCAGCCTCCCAAAGTGCTGGGATTACAGGCATGAACCACAGAGCCCAGCCAACTTTAAAAATTCTTAAAAGTTATATATACATTTACTTCATCTTATTAAATATTATTACCTTACATTGTTAAAACAGGATATACATAGCTCATCAAGAGTGTGACATAATATTTACCCAATGATTTGTTTGTTTCAAATTATTTTGAATTAGTGGCTATTATAAACAGCACTGGTGGGTATCTTTTGTTATTGTATCATTAGGATAAATTTTCAGAAGCAGAATTTTGGGGTCAAAGACTAGAGTAAAATTCGTTTTATTCCTTTTTTTTCCCCCGCTTAAGACAGAGTCTTACTCTGTCCCCTAGGCTGGAGTGCAGTGGCATGATCTTGGCTCACTGCAGCCTCTGCCTCCCGGGTTCAAGCGATTCTCCTGCCTCAGCCTCCCAAGTAGCTGGGATTACAGGCACGTGCCACCATGCCTGGCTAATTTTTGTATTTTTAGTAGAGATGGGTTTCACCATGTTGGCCAGGCTGGTCTCGAACTCTTGACTTCAGGTGATCCACCCTGCTTCAGCTTTCCAAAGTGTTGGGATTACAGGCATGAGCCACCGCACCTGGCCATTAGTTTTATTTTTAACCATTGACAAATCCTCGAGAAATATGAAAGGATTTTCAGGGATTTCCAACAGGTTGCTATTTTTTCTGTTCTCAGAAATACCTAGAAATAGAAAATAATATCCAGTGGCCTCTGCCTCATTTGTGTGCTGTGAAAATATCAGTGCTTATTCTCATTTACCTGGCCATGTCTGAAAGTCACAATCCTCTAGTAGTTATCAGGAGCTGGAATGTGCAGAAACTTTTATTTCTGAAACCATACAATTCTATAAGTTTGAATTATCTACAGCAAACTTTTTTTTTTTTTTTTTTTTTTTTTTTTTAAGCAGGAGAAAAAAGAACAAAAGGTGGCCAGATAACCCAGGTTGTGAAAGTGGCAAGTTTAATTTTGTCCACAAAATGAGGTCCGTGGCTCAGGTAGTTTGAGGAGGGAATCGGGATCAGTGCTGTGCTGGATTCTTGCTGTGTCCATAGCCTCTGGGTGGCCACCAGGCCCATCTGCCAGTCAGGAGGAGCTGCTGCGGGTTGCTGCTCACTGAATAATGATTACAGACATCCTGTCTGTGGGCAAAATAGGACATTCTTAGAGGAAAGGGAATAAAATCTAGATTGAGCCCCCTTTTCCATCCAGCCTAACATATAATTGGTTTCTTTTTGTGATAATGATGACATTAAATACTACACATGCAGCTGCTCCAAAAACCATTGTTTGGGCTACCAGTGATACTGTAAAATATTCCACACGGCTCTCCCCAAACTTTTGGTGACAAAAGATGGGCATTTATAATTTGTTATATCCTTTAAACAAAGGAAAAGTGGCTTTCCAAAAGCTCTGGACACTGCTGCTTTAAGTATTAGGTGGCTGCAAAAGTAATTGTGGTTTTTACCCTTCCATTCAGATGACAAAAACTACAATCACTTTTGCACCAACCTATAAGTTTATCATTTAAGGAACAGCAATGTATAAAACCGAGAGATCTGGGGCCATGTTAAAAACTTAGTCTCATTATTCATTCGATCAATGTATAAATAGAACCAGTCTATATTTGCTCATCTGGTTGAAAGGTCAAAAGCCATAGGCAGCCTTGAAAAATGATGCAAGAGGGCCAGGTGCGGTGGCTCACGCCTGTAATCCCAGCACTTTGGGAGACCGAGGCGGGCAGATCACAAGGTCAGGAGATCGAGACCATCCTGGCTAACAAGATGAAACCCCATCTCTACTAAGAATACAAAAAACTAGCTGGGCATGGTGGTAGGCGCCTGTAGTCCCAGCTACTCGGGAGGCTGAGGCAGGAGAATCACTTGAACGTGGGAGGCAGAGGTTGCAGTGAACCGAGATCACGCCACTGCACTCCAGCCTGGGCGACAGAGTGAGACTCTGTCTCACTAGAAAGAAAAGAAAAGAAAAGAAAAAAGGTGATGCGAGAGTATAACTTGGTAAGATGCAAGGTTATACCTTGGTTATACCACGTGCCTCGTGTGAAATGAGCAAGTTTCTTAGTACACTTGTATTCTCTGCTTATGACAGTTGAGACACTGCCAAAAGTGTTCCTCTCCTTAATATTTTGAAATATTAAGGAAATAGTATTGAATTAAACAGGCCTGGCATAGTGCCTCATGCCTGTAATCCCAGCACTTGGGGAGGCTTAGGTGGGAGGGTCACCTGAGCCCAGGAGTTGGAGGCTGCAGTGAGCTGTGACGGTGCCACTGCACTCCAGTCTGGGTAACAGAGGGGGACCCTGTCTTAAAAATAAAAAATTGAGCTGAACAGGAAATAGCCACACATTTAGGCCATGCTAATAATCTAAATTTAGCTAACTGAATGGATGATGGTATTTTTGTCTTTAAACCCATTAGGATTTCAAAATATTGGGCTACAGTTCAGTTTCTAAAATATTGTTTTCTTTATTTGGAAACTGTGACTCTGACCTTTTAGGCAGTATGGTGTAGTTCCATAATGATGTTGAGAATGGACTATGTTAAGAATTACCAAGAAGTGGGCCAGATGTGGTGGGTCACATCTGTAATCCCAGCACTTTGGGAGGCTGAGGCAGGCGGATCACTTGAGGGCAGGAGTTCGAGAGCAGCCTGGACAACATGGTGAAACCCATCTCTACTAAAAATACAAAAATTAGCCGGGCATGGTGGCGGGTGCCTGTAATCCCAGCTACTCGGGAGGCTGACCCAGGAGAATCGCTTGAACCCGGGAGGCGGAGGTTGCAGTCAGCCGAGATTGCGCCACTGCACTCCAGCCTGGGTGACAGAGTGAGACTCTGTCTGGAAAAAAGAATTACCAAGAAGTGAAATCATATATAAGCCATACATCCTTAGGCCTATTTGGATTTATTTGAGGGAGATTCCCAAGGGTTTGTCAAAAAATTCTCAAGTTTAAATTCTGTCTTCCTGTTGGACAACAAAAGTGGTATAGATCTGATTCTAAGACGTCTGTGACCCAGCCTAGGCAGCGGGGGTTATTCTGGACTTTTTAGAATATTATCTTGAAATTCTGTGGCACTGACTCATTGGAAGTAAAACAAGCCAACTCTCTGTACATCTTTCTGCCCTGTAGTAATGTTGCTGTAAGATGCAATGTCTTTATTCTCAGAATGGGAAATTTAATTTAATTGAAAGAATAGCTTATGGTCTGGTTTAGAATGGAAATACTATCCCTTTGAGGTAATAGTTGCTATTTTTAGATTGACTTTTAAAAATGGATGAGAAGTCATGATGTTTATTTGCTCCACTTAGTCTTAGATATTAGGAGATAGTCTCCAAAATACCGTTAACAGTTATCCCAAATAAGTGCTCGAAAATACTTTACAAGATATTTTAAAGGTATTTTTCTTATAATGAGTAATTGATTCAACACCAGTTTTAGAGAAAGGCTCTTAAATTCCATTGTCAAATAAACAATTTACTAAACAGAAATAGATTTTCCATAGTGAAATCTGGTTAGAACAATGGTGCATTCCTAGGCCAGTTTCAGAAGTGGATATTAATTCAAAACAGCTGGATGCAGGGACTGAGAAAAAGACAGCCCTGTGTTTTTGCTGCGGCTTTGGAGAATCTGATGTATCACAGTATTTTGCTGTTTTTGAAGGTTTCCCTATCCTTGTAGCCAGTGAGAGTGAGCAAGACTGTAGAAATAGATAGTCCTTTGTAATCATATGTCCAAGCTTTTGCATGGAAGAAAAACTCCCGGAGAGACAGTCCTCCTTTAACATAAAAGTCAGACCCTCTAAAATATACTTCTTTGATTTATTTTCTTCTACACAGCTTACTTTCTAGGCTGGACTGTAGACATGTCGGTCCTTATTCGGCGTCTTCCACAGTTCATGTCTAGGGCCCTTGTTATGTTTTCAGGATTACTGCATAGAAACAGGGCAAAGGGCATCATGAATCTATTAGGAGGTAATATGCTTACAGAAGGAATTATGCAGCTAAAGCGAAAATATGATTAGGGATTCTGTGAGCTACAGGAAGAGGATCACAGCCACCTCCAACCAAATGGTGCCGGGTGGGGTACCTCTGGCACCAGCTTTCATGGGTAAAATATTCTACTTGGGTGAAATACTCTAAAATATTGGTGTGAGTGGATTTATTGTCAGGAAGCTTTTATCTGCTCTTGTGGGATTGTGTGTGTGTGTGTGTATGTATGTGTGTGCACGTAAATACATGCACACATATATATAATGATGACATTCTGATGTGATGCCTATTTGAGAACTTAAGTTATTTTAAAAACTCACTTAGATAGGATCTCCAAAATAAGTGAGGAAATTACCTCTTGACCTCTTGCTGTTCTTTACAGAAGAGATGAAGAAATCCCCACTGGATTTTTGTGAGACTTTCCGAGGAAGACTTGTGAATAAAATAGAGACTCTTTTAGAAATTTGAGGTCTAATGGGAATTTTTTTTAAACATTCATAACGAAAAGATACATGATGAAACTGTCAGCGGCTGAAGTTAATAGGGTATTTGTGCTGGACGGGCTCGGGGAACAGATGGAATGCATGTAGGTGGGAAAGCTATTATTTAAACAGAGGAGGGCTACTGTGTATTGGAAGTGGGTGGATTTTTGAGGGTAGCTGGGTACTTAACATTTTGGGGCTAGACTAATATATTTACTAGTGGACACAGGAAGAAGCAGACGCCAAGGCATATGGTCAGGAAGGGAGTTAACAGGCCACCAACAAAGAGGAAGAATGTGGCAGCTGAAATCAACTGAGGGTAGATGAAAAGAGGATAAAATGGCACCGAGAGCTCCAAAGGCCGTAAGAAACTCAAAAAACCTCAATAATAAGGAAATGCATTTGGAAATACTGATATTGTTACCTTCATTTGGGAAGTGTTCACGTGTGAATAGGGAAGAAAATAAAGGAAGCAATTGTGAATTACCTTAGGCTTTCACCAGATGAGTATGAGTAAAATGTGTGAAGTGAAATTCAGGTTAAGCTTTCAAGTCACATAGGCAGGAAACCAATAAAGAAGATTGACGTGAAAAAAAGCCGATACTAAATGTTCCCAGCAAACAGAAAGTGGAACAACTGCTTCAGCGTTCCTCTTTGGGTTGACATTTGAATGTTTCTATGTGTTTCTTTTCTTCCTTTCTTCCTTTCTTTCTCTCTTTTTCTTTCTCTCTGTTTCATTCTCTTTTTTTTAAGAGGGAGTCTCACTTGTCGCCCAGGCTAGAGTGCAGTGGTGTGATCTCAGCTCACTGCAACCTCTCAGGTTCAAGCGATTCTCCTGCCTCAGCCTCCTGAGTAGCTGGGACTACAGGTGCATGCCACCACACCCAGCTAATTGTTGTATTTTTAGTAGAGACGGGGTTTCATCATGTTGGCCAGGATGGTCTCAATCTCTTGACCTCATCATCCGCCCGCCTCAGCCTCCCAAAGTGCTGGGATTACAGGCGGGAGCCACCACGCCCGGCCTCTTTCATTCTTTCTTCCCTTTCTTTCTCGCTTTTCTTCCTTTCTGTCTGTCTGTCTTTTCCTTGTCTTTCTGATTTTCTTTCTTTCACGATTAAGTCTTAATTTTCTTGTTTTTGTTTGTTTGGTGTTTTGTTTTTGAAACAGAGTCTTGCTCTGTTACCCAGGCTGGAGTGCAGTTGCGCAGTCATAGCTCACTGCAAACTCAACCTCCTGAGGTCAAGCAATCCTCCCACCTCAGCCTTCTAAGTAGCTGAGACCACAGGCACACATCACCACACCTGACTAATTTATTTTTTATTATTATTTTTTGACACAGGGTCTCGCTCTGTTGCCCAGGCTGGAGTGCAGTGGTAGTGATCATAGCTCACTGCAGCCTCAGCCTCCCAGGCTCAAGCAATCCTCCTGCCTCAGCCTCCTGAGTAGCTGGGACTACAGGCACATACCACCATGCCCAGCTGATTTTTGTATTTTTTTGTGGAGAGAGGGGACTCACCATGTTGCCCAAGCTGGTCTCGATTTCCTGGGCTCAAGCAATCTGCCTACCCGAGCCTCCTGTAGAGCTGGGATTACAGGTGTGATCTACCACACCCAGCCAGGTCTTAATTTTCTATAACATTGGTTCAGTAAAACAAAACAAAAACAAGCAAACAGTTGCCCTGGTTATGCTGCAAAACAGCCCATTTCCTGTTGTGTTTTTGGCTCAATGCAGTGAGTTTGCCAGGTCACTTAAAGACCAAAAACCCTATCTTCATCTGGACCTCAAATTTTGTTAGAGATCCACGAGATTGTATTTATCAAAATAGTACCACAGTGTTATATGAATCTAAGGTGGTATTAACAACATAACCTCTTGTACTTCTGGATGACTTTAGAGTTTATAGACATTCCTGTTTGAACTTTCAAATCGATTCTGCAACTAATCAACAATTGTTGCCCCTTTTTTAGGTATGTGATTAATCAGAATATGAATTAGAGAAAAATAAAATTGCAAATTATTGATTTTTTAGGAGAAAAGCAATGCAGTAAAACCTAAAATAGCACCCCTCAAAAAACATAAAAAGCATAAAGAAGGTGCCATATTTATTGCCTCTTTAGCATATATACTAAATATAAACATGGTAGAGAGCTTTAGAAAGGTCTCCTGGCCGGGCGCCATGGCTCACGACTGTAGTCCCAGCACTTTGGGAGGCCAAGGCGGGCGGATCACGAAGTCAGGAGATCGAGACCATCCTGGCGAACACGGTGAAACCCCGTCTCTACTAAAAATACAAAAAAATTAGCCGGGCGAGGTGGCAGGCGCCTGTAGTCCCAGCTACTCGGGAGGCTGAGGCAGGAGAATGGTGTGAACCCAGGAGGCGGAGCTTGCAGTGAGCTGAGATCGCGCCACTGCACTCCAGCCTAGGTGACAGAGTGAGACTCCGTCTCAAAAAAAAAAAAAAAAGGTCTCCTTAGGTCAGTGGTTCATATGCCTTTTTAGTTCATGGACCCCGTTGAGAATTGGGTTTAAAAATTTGTAGATTTACCAGCTGGTGCCATGGTTCATGCCTATAATCCCAGCACTTTGGGAGGCTGAGGCAGGTGGATTGCTTGAGTCGAGGAGTTCAAGACCAGCCTGGACAATGTGGTAAGACCTCATCTCTACAAAAAAATAAAAAATTAACCTAGCATGGTGGTGCACGCCTGTAGTCCCAGCTACTTGAGAGGCTGAGGTAAGAGGATCACTTGAACCCAGAAGACTGAGACTGCAGTGAGCCAGGATTGTGCCACTGCACTCTGCACTGAGACAGAGGGAGACCCTGTCTCAAAAAAAGAAAAAAAAATTGTGAATTTCTCATTGCCTCCCCCAAAAAATATATATACATGTGTATATGAGCAGAGGTTCCCACAAGGGTCCTCCAGGTAATGTGAATTGCCCAGGTGCAGACAGTATAGAATGGTGTGTCAAACTAGAAGGCACACACCATGTTAAGACAATAGGGAATGGTGGATTTTTATACAAACTAGGATGCACATTGCTTACCTGAAGTAAATTCAATTCAGAACATTAAAAAATAGCACCTGCTAGGCTGGGCGCGATGGCTCAAGCCTGTAATCCCAGCACTTTGGGAGGCCGAGATGGGCGGATCACGAGGTCAAGAGATCAAGACGAGACCATCCTGGCTAACACGGTGAAACCCCGTCTCTACTAAAAAAAAAAAAATACAAAAAACTAGCCGGGCGAGGTGGCGGGCGCCTGTAGTCCCAGCTACTCGGGAGGCTGAGGCAGGAGAATGGCGTAAACCCGGGAGGTGGAGCTTGCAGTGAGCTGAGATCCGGCCACTGCGCTCCAGCCTGGGCCGCGACAGAGCGAGACTCCGTCTCAAAAAAAAAGAAAAAAAAAATAGCGCCTGCTGAATACATTCGAGGTAAGTCTGGCCCTTAGGCATCCCAGTGTGCAGTTCTAGGCGTTTATTGATTACACCCAGGCTTTTATTTATGATGTATAAACGTGGGAGTATTCTTGTTTTTGCCCTAAGGCCCGACAGCAAGCTCAAATACGTCACCAAATGGCAGAGGACAGCAAAGCAGATTACTCATCCATTCTCCAGAAATTCAACCATGAGCAGCATGAATATTACCATACTCACATCCCCAACATCTTCCAGGTAAATCTTGAGCATCTCTCAGGTTTCATGTTTTATGCTTTGCTTTCCTTAGAAACATGATACTTCTGAATCATGATTGCTGGGTTTGTATTCTGAGTCTTTATATGTAATTCCAAATTTCCACTAATTTTTTTTTTTTTTTTTTTTTTTTGAGACAGAGGCTTGCTTTGTCACCCAGGCTGGAATGCAATGGAGCAGTCTTGGCTCACTGCAACCTCTGCCTCCTAGATTCAAGTGACTCTCCTGCCTCAGCCTCCTGAGTAGCTGGGACTACAGGCAAGCACCACCGCACCCAGCTAATTTTTGTGTTTTTAGTGGAGACGGGGTTTCGCCATGTTGGCCAGGCTGGTCTCAAAGTCCTGACCTCAGGTGATCTGCCTACTTTGGCCTCTCAAAGTGCTGGGATTACAGACCTGAGCCACTGCGCCCAGCCCTTTTTTTTTTTTTTTGAGACAGTCTCACTCTGTTGCCCAGGCTGGAGTGCAGTGCACAATCACGACCCACTGCAGCTTTGAACTCCTGGGCTCAAGGGATCAAGGGATCCTTCAACTTCAGCCTCCTAAGTAGATGGAACTATAGGCATGCACCACCGTGCCCTGCTAATTTTTAAATTTTTGTAGAGATAGGGTCTTGCTGTGTTGCCCAGGATGGCCTCAAATTCCTGGACTCAAGCAATTCTCCAGCCTTGGCCTCCCAAAGTGCTAGGATTATAGGCATGATAAATCATTTTTTAAGGCATCTAGATCAAGCTCAATGACTAGCAATATGAATGAAATATAATGATCTCAAGATTAATCAGTAAACTTTGCAAACTTCCATAGTTTGCACCTGCAGCCAATTATTTGTCAGTCTTTTGTCTTTTTTCTTCTTTTGAGACGGGGTCTCGCTCTGTCGCCCAGGCTGGAATGCAGTGGCACAGTCTCAGCTCACTGCAACATTCGCCTCCCGGGTTCCAGCAATTCTCCTGCCTCAGCCTCCAGAGTAGCTGGGATTACAGGCACCCGCCACCATACCCAGCTACTTTTTTTGTATTTTTAGTAGATACAGGGTTTCACTATGTTGGCCAGGCTGGTTGCGAACTCCTGACCTCAGGTGATCTGCCCGCCTTGGCCTCCCAAAGTGCTGGGGTTACAGGCATGAGCCACCACGCCTATTTGTCAGTCTTAAACTATGATTCTCTCATTAATACTCTCTTTGCTAAAGGGATGATTATGGTCATAAAAATGCCAACTTAACTATAGAAGTCAAAGCAGCATTCACAGAGTTGTAGGATTTGAACAAACAACAGTTCTTTCTTTTGGATTGTTTTCTTTCGCTCATGTTAGGTTGTCAGAAATGGTATGAGAAAAAGACATATGTTCTCCCATTTTACAGATCTTTTGCAACTTTGAGTCCAATTGTAGAAAAAAATAATAAATATTTGCTTCTTGGTGTCTACACACACAGCAAACCATTCCTTCTAAATTGTAGTTGGAAGGTACACCAATCTGTATTGGGTTGAGACAGTTAACTAAATACTGTGCTTTTGGTAAAAGGTAAAGTGGTAGATTAAAGATGGAGAAAATGTTCGAGGTAGATTACAAATAGTGTTAATAATAAAACTATTGGCCAGGTGCGGTGGCTCAAGCCTGTAATCCCAGCGCTTTGGAGGCCTAGGTGGGTTGATCATCTGAGGTAAGGAGTTGGAGACCAGCCTGGCCAACATGTCAAAACCCCGTCTCTACTAAAAATACAAACAATTAGCCAGGTGTGGTGGTGGGGGCCTGTAATCCCAGCTCCTCGGGAGGCTGAGGCAGGAGAATGGCATGAACACAGGAGGCAGAGGTTGCAGTAAGCCAAGATCGTGCCATTGCACTCCAGCCTGGGCGACGAGCAAAACTCCGTCTCAAAAAAACAAAAAGAAAAACAAACAAACAAAAAAACTATTGAGTTTGGCATTCTTACTAAAATTAGAATGGAATTGTGCAAAGCATATATTTGGGCAGCCTAACATGTCTAACAATTTATAAAGTAAGTGTACAGCTGGGTAATATGGAGGCTCCGTATACTTATGGCTGCTCTAACTCTAACCCATTTTTTCCTTAGAGAACTTGTTAGAGGTAACAATGCTGCCGAAAAACAGCTTCATTCAATAATAATGGACCAAACTTATTTTATACAAAATCTAATGTTGCAGAAAATCCAAGAGATGGAGGAAAGGAGGATTGTGAGAATTGGAGAGTCCATGAAGACCTATGCAGAGGTTGATCGGCAGGTGATCCCAATCATTGGGAAGTGCCTGGATGGAATAGTAAAAGCAGCCGAATCAATTGATCAGAAAAATGTAAGTATTGCCATTTGGGCTTGATTGATAATTATTTGCAGATCCATTATTTCTCCCCGCCCCCTTTCCATATGACCTCACGTCATCATCTCATGGTGGGTAGTTGCTTTCAGTGGTTACACGGGCTCTGTATCTTGGATTTAGCTGTATAATTCCTTTTTTGGAAAACACATTTAAGTGGTAAATTGTCCAAGACAAGACAGAATTGAATTGAAGTATTTCCTGGGAAAAGGTAAAGGCTTTGTTTTCTCTAAGACAGGGTTTCTTTCTCTTTGTCTTTTTTTTTTTCTTTTTGAGATGGAGTCTTGCTCTGTTGCCCAGGCTGGAGTGCAGTGGCGTGATCTCAGCTTACTGCAACCTCCACCTCCTGGGTTCAAGCAATTCTTCTGCCTCAGCCTCCTGAGTAGCTGGGACTACAGGTGTGTGCCACCACGCCTGGCCAGTTTTTTGTATTTTTAGTAGAGACAGGGTTTCACCATACTGGCCAGGCTGGTATCGAACTCCTGACCTCAGGTGATCCGCCCGCCTCAGCCTCCCAAAGTGTTGGGATTACAGGTGTGAACCACTGCACCCAGCCAAAACAGGGTTTCTTCAGGCACTTTTGACATTATCTTATGCCAGATCATTTTTCTTGCTGGAGGCATTTCAGGATGTTTGGCAGCATCTCTGGCCTCTACCCAGCAGAGGCCAGTAGCACTCCCCGAGTTGTGACAATCAAAATGTCTCCACACATTGCCACATGTCTCCTGGGAGGGCAAAATCTGCTCTGGTTGAGAATACTGCTTTAGGGCAGTGTTATCCATCTGAATTCCTAGAGACCTATTTCTCTCAATAAAAATATCAACTAGAACACCAGCAGAGGCTTTTACTGTTAATTTGAAGACACAAATATTTAACATAAAAGTTATGCTGCTGGCCGGGCACAGTGGCTCACATTGTGACTCCCAGCACTTTGGGAGGCTGAGGTGGGTGGATCATTTGATGCCAGGAGTTTAAGACCATCCTGGCCAACATGGCAAAACCCCATCTCTACTAAAAATACAAAAATTAGCTGGGCATGGTGGTACATCCCTGTAGTCCCAGCTGCTTGGGAGGCTGAGGCACGAGAATTGTTGGAATTCCGGAGGCAGGGGTTGCAGTGAGCCAAGATCACGTTACTTCACTCCAGCCTGAGTGACAGAGTGAGACTGTGTCTCAAAAACAAACAAACAAACAAATCAGAAAACAATAGTTCTAAATTCTAAAAGCTCAAATGAAAAGCTCAAATGATGGCTTCTGAGAAGAATGAAAAAAGCTGGCCAGCTGTGGTGACTCACGCCTGTAATCCCAGCACTTTGGGAAGCCGAGGCAGGCGGATCACCTGAGGTCAAGAATTTGAGACCAACCTGGCCAACATGGCGAAACCCCATCTCTACTAAAAATACAAAAATTAGCTGAGCGTGGTGGTGCACACCTGTAATCCCAGCTACTCGGGAGGCTGAGGCAGGAGAATCGCTTAAACCTGGGAGACGGAGGCTGCGGTAAGGCGAGATGATGCCACTGCACTCCAGCCTGGGTGACAGAGTGAGACTCTGTCTCAAAAAAAACAAACAAAAAAAAGCTACTAGGAAAAAAGTTATCAATCAATACAATTTTGTTAGTTATCATCTGTATGAGGTCATCATAATTCATTGTTTTAAAAGTGTTCGCATGCTTCTGAATGTATTTATATGCTTGTGGGTATAATTTCAGGATTCACAGCTGGTAATAGAAGCTTATAAATCAGGGTTTGAGCCTCCTGGAGACATTGAATTTGAGGATTACACTCAGCCAATGAAGCGCACTGTGTCAGATAACAGCCTTTCAAATTCCAGAGGAGAAGGCAAACCGGACCTCAAATTTGGTGGCAAATCCAAAGGAAAGTTATGGCCGTTCATCAAAAAAAATAAGGTACTGATGGTTGGCGTGAAACAGGTTTTCTAAGGTGTGGAGATTTTGACTTGATCTTTTAGTCTTAGAAAAGCTAAGACCTTAAACCTGTAGTTTCAGAATGCAAAAGAAAAAGCTAGTGTGCTACTTTATGTTGAGACAGTATTTCTTTTTGGTGGTGCTATCTTTGCCATGGCCCTGTGTCTTATTTCAGATGCATTATCCTTGTACCGTGACACCCACACTAACAGAGTACTGACCTCTCCACCATTTCGCCTCATGCCTTTCCCTCCTTCCTCTCCTAGACTGCTGGTTACCTTGGCTGGGAGAGAGGATGTAGTGCGAAATTCCTGTAACACTTTATCCACACATCTACTGGAAATTGTTACCATGTCAATAACTTGGTTTTGAATTCATGTTAACATGTGTATCCATGAACATTTTCATTTTCTTCATAGTGTGATACGTAGGTGCATGACAGCATTAACCTGGGGACGTAGAATATGATCAAGGCAACATTACTGCTTTAACTTCAGAATGACTTACTATTTATTAATTTGAACAGACTGCTGTTTCCACAACCTTAGCCTTGAAGGTCTTTCATTTTCTCCCATCAAGCTATGTTAGTTTAGGTGATGTAGAAATATTTACCATCTGGCTTAAGCTGGTTTAGAATAACTAACTAGAGCTATAGTTTGCATGGGAAAGTCTGCACGAGCTTCTTGTCAGGTATTTCTTGCTCTTCTGTCGCATTACTTACTAAACCTCCCAACTCTCATCATATTCTTCATTTAACCACCTCCTACATGTTTTCTTTTGGACCATGGCCTAAAATTTAATTGTTTGTGTTTTACTTGCGTTGGATTTCAAATATTATTTGATGCTTATTTTTGTTTTGTGTCTTCTTGTTTCTGATTTTTACTCTGTCACGGCTCCATCTCTTACATGTAGCTTATGTCCCTTTTAACATCCCCCCATCAGCCTCCCCCTCCCCCTCCTGCCTCTGCCTCACCCTCTGCTGTTCCCAACGGCCCCCAGTCTCCCAAGCAGCAAAAGGAACCCCTCTCCCACCGCTTCAACGAGTTCATGACCTCCAAACCCAAAATCCACTGCTTCAGGAGCCTAAAGCGTGGGGTAAGTTCTGCTCCGGAATCCTGTCTCTCTGGCGTGCTTTTGTGGCATGTTTGGTTCTGCATAACTAATTTTGTTTGTGAATGAATCCATTGTGTTTTCCCATAACATATAAAAAGTTTAAAAAAAAAAAAAAACCATTATAGCTAGAAAGAAAAGCCAGAAAGATGAGGAGAGAAAGAAGGAAGCAGGATGGTTGGAAGAAAGGAGAAAACCAGGCAGCCCAGAGTTCTTTCTGTTTCTTTCTCTTTTTTTTTAATTATTATTTATTTATTTATTTTTGAGACAGAATCTCGCTCTGTCACCAGACTGGAGTGCAGTGGCATGGTCTCGGCTCACTGCAACCTCCACCTCCCAGGTTTAAGCGATTCTCCTGCCTCAGCCTCCCGATTAGCTGGGATTACAGGCATACGCCACCATGCCCAGCTAATTTTTGTATTTTTAGTAGAGACAGCATTTCACCATGTTGGCCAGGATGGTCACGATCTCTTGACCTTGTGATCCGCCCGCCTCGGCCTTCCAAAGTGCTGGGATTACAGGTGTGAGCCACTGCGCTCGGCCTTTTTTCTGTTTGTTTCTGGTACATTTTGGAAGGACTTTACCCCTCTTCCTCTTTAAAGCATCCAAGTCATGAATTTTTTTACTTTAATTTTACCAAAAACAGAAACTTAGATTTCATTTCTGAAACTAGCGACCTGAGGCTGGGCGTGATGGCTCACACCTGTAATCCTAGCACTTTGGGAGGCTAAAGCAGGAGGATTGCTTGACCTCAGGAGTTCAAAACCAGCTTGGACAACATGGTGAGACCCCCATCTCTTAAAAATATATATATAAAATAAATAGGACAAGCACAGTGTCTCATGCCTATAATCCTGGCACTTTGGGAGGCCGAGGCAGGAAGATCACTTGAGCTCAGGAGTTCAAGACCAGCCGGGACAACATAGTCAGACCCCATCTCTAAAAAAAAAAAAAGTAAATAAATAATAAAAACATAAAACTAGCAACCTTGGATTGGAAGTGACTGTGTCAGTCAGAAAATATTGCCTTAATAATTACTGAAGCAGTGTGACCGTAATGAAGATACTTGCCTGAGCTATGCCTCAGGGTTGAAAGGTGGAGAGCCATAAGTCACAGTGGTTTCATTTGCTATTTTAGTGAGATTATAAGATGTTGATAAAATATCTGTCGATTGGAAGAGGCCTGATGCAGGATTTCTCTTTAAAGGATGAAACAATAAAAGCAGCTGACACTTACTGAGCGCTTATTGCATGCAAAGCTCTGTTCTGTGTGCTAATTTACTCTTTTCCAGCCTCCCTATGAAGCCCAGGTAGTACTCATATTTCCTTATTTTACTGCTAAGGAAATTGAGGTATAAAAAGTTGAAGATGGGAAGATACAGAGTCGGATTTGGATCCAGGGAGTCTGATTAGAGTCTGAGATTCTGTGACATCCACATTCAGGGAGAAACTACTATGTTGACTCGTAAGTGGATGTCATTAAGATTGAAGTTCGCTGTCCTCATTAAGATTGATGTGCTTACATCCCAGAGATCATGGGATTGATGCAGCCATCCAATGTAGACACCAGTTTCGTTTATAGAGAAAGATTGGCATAAAGCAATGTGTAGATTCCCAA
Source organism: Piliocolobus tephrosceles (assembly GCF_002776525.5). Taxonomy (NCBI): domain Eukaryota; kingdom Metazoa; phylum Chordata; class Mammalia; order Primates; family Cercopithecidae; genus Piliocolobus; species Piliocolobus tephrosceles. The sequence continues at coordinate 8,414,785 of NC_045447.1, forward strand.
ATAATTCTCAATGGCCAGTCTAGTCTAAGCCTTCCCCGAATATCTTTTTTTTTTTTTTTTTTTTTTTTGAGACAGAGTCTTGCTCTGCCGCCCAGGCTGGAGTGCAGTGGCCAGATCTCAGCTCACTGCAAGCTCCGCCTCCTGGGTTCACGCCATTCTCCTGTCTCAGCCTCCCGAGTAGCTGGGACTACAGGCGCCCGCCTCGTCGCCTGGCTAGTTTTTTGTATTTTCTATTAGAGACGGGGTTTCACCGTATTAGCCAGGATGGTCTCGATCTCCTGACCTCGTGATCCGCCCGTCTCGGCCTCCCAAAGTGCTGGGATTACAGGCTTGAGCCACCGCGCCCGGCCCCAAATATCTTTTACAATGAATATAAGAGTAAACAGATCTTTAGACCGGGCCCAGTGGCCCACTCCTGTAATCCCAGCAGCGTTAACATATCCAGTAAGGTTTGCTCCTTTTTTTTTGAAATCCTGCCCTGTGGGAGTTGCAATATAGTTGTAGTGGAATGCTTTATTGTACAAACATAAGTTTTACTTTTCCATTCTGGACTCTCCAGTCAACTGACAGTTGGGTTACTTCTTTCCAAATAGTACCTGGTAGTGCCCCAAAGCCACAGGTGGATACCAGCCTTTCTTGAGTATCAGCTGACACATTGGCATGGGAAAAGATTCTAAACCACAGCTAATCAACTAGAGAAGAGATGTCCTTCTTAGACTTGGAATTAACAGCTGGTTACCAGTAAAAGAATAACAGTAGTCATTGTTAACCTGATAATCATATTTCCACAAAAACTACACTGTGTAAAAAAGAGGCCTCGTTTAGTAGCTCATGCCTGTAATCCCAGCACTTTGGGAGGCCAAGGCAGGCGGATCACCTGAGGTCAGGAGTTCAAGACCAACCTGACCAACATGGTGAAGCCCCGTCTCTACTAAAAATACAAAAATTAGCCGGACATGTTAACGTCCAGCTAATTACAGGCGGGCGCCTGTAATCCCAGCTACTCGGGAGACTGAGGCAGGAGACTCGGTTGAACCTGGGAAGCGGAGGTTGCAGTGAGCCGAGATGGCGCCATTGCACTCCAACCTGGGCAACAGAGCAAGACTCCGTCTCAAGAAAAAAACAAAAATAATAGCCAGGTGTGGTGGCATGTGCCTGTAGTCCTAGCTACTTGGGAAGCTGAGATGGGAGAATTGCTGGAACCCAGGAGGCAAAGGTTGCAGTAAACCAACATATACCACTGCACTCTAGCCCGGTCAACAGAGTGAGACCCTTTCTCCAAAAATAAATAAATAAATAAAATAAGATAATATAAATACATAATTGATAACAAAGTTATTATCAATACTTTTTAAAAATAGGGGACGAAACAGTATTTCCTTATATGCAGAGTTCCTTTAATATGAGATTCTCGGATTTATAGTTGGTAGAATTATCTTGCTTTAGTGCTATCTGTCATATCAGGTTAAGAACTAGAAATGTAATTTCCTAAAGATGTGAAAAAAGCCGTTGGTGGAAGGCAAAGTACAGCTTCAAAAGTGGATGATGGATTGAGCTGAGCTGTATAATTAGGACTTGAGGAATCTGCAGCTTCTTGGCTCAACAATGCTGGCGTTTAGAACTCCACTCGTTGTTAATCCAAGAATTTCCAAGACAAGGGTGTTTTTGCTAGACTGAAAGTTTCATATGAACTGTCAGTTAAACCATCTCTGCCGCTTTACCAAGCACTCATGTGTTATATTTATATATTATCTCTGTATTTTTTTGGACTCTCATGAATATTCATGATTGTTTACCATTTGTTTATGTGTCTATTCCAGTTTTCTCTTAACATTACGCAGTCTGTTGGCCGAAAATGGTTTGTGAATCTGTGGTTCATGGTATTCTCTAAATATTTAGAAAAAGACCAAAGAATTCAGTAATCAATAAATGTAAGAAAAGGATGGTTAGAAGAAGATAGGCTGGGCGCCGTGGCTCACACCTGTAATCCCAGCACCTTGGGAGGCCGAGGTGGGTGGATCACGAGGTCAGGAATTTGAGACCAGCCTGACCAACATGGTGAAACCCCATCTCTACTAAAAATACAAAACTGGGCATGGTGATGCACACCTGTAATCCCAGCTACTTGGAAGGCTGAGGCAGGAGAATCACTTGAACCCAAGAGGCGGAGGTTACAGTGAGCCAAGATCGGGCCACTGCACTCCAGCCTGGGTAACAGAGTGAGACTCCGTCTAAAAATAAAAAAAATAATAAAAATAAAATTAAAAAAAAGATTTAACACTTAAAACAGTGAAATGGGCATGGGAAACTGGTTCCTTTGATGATTTAAAGGAAAATCTCTGTTTTACCATAATCAGCAATATGAATTGTATTTCTTACTCTTCAAACCTGTACTCAGCAAATCTTTGCTAAAAAAATTTCCCAAGTGATGAGTTTATTTTCCTGGGGTTAAACCATATACATATACCCACTAGAAGCAATCGTAAAGAAATAGAGAAAAAGGGCCCGGCGCGGTGGCTCAAGCCTGTAATCCCAGCACTTTGGGAGGCCAACGCGGGCAGATCACGAGGTCAGGAGATTGACACCATCCTGGCTAACACGTGAAACCCCATCTCTACTAAAAAATACAAAAAACTAGCCGGGCGAGATGGTGGGCGCCTGTAGTCCCAGCTACATGGGAGGCTGAGGCAGGAGAATGGCGTAAACCCGGGAGGCGGAGCTTGCAGTGAGCTGAGATCCGGCCACTGCACTCCAGCCTGGGCAACAGAGCGAGACCCCGTCTCAAAAAAAAAAAAAAGAAATAGAGAAAAAGTTTTGCTTCCCTCACTTTTGGTCAATCTGTTCTTAGGGTCAGAATTAATGTTCCTTCCTCTAGGACATAGCAATGCAAAAAAAGAGGAAGCACAAGCTCAAAAAACAAATCTAAAGTTTGGAGAAATAGATTTCATTTTTAAACAGTCTCAACAAGGAACTTGCATGGGACATCCATGGCAGGACTGACAGGTTCCATGACCAAAATGGTACAGCCCTTCCTACCTTCTCATTTATTCTGCTTTGTAACTTAACACTATTATGCCAATGATAATTTAACTAGAAAAAGTTCCTGAGAGAATAACAAATCTGTGATTTTATTATGTCTTTTAATTGATCATGTTTTGCAGCTTTCAGATTCAGATGTCAATAATTTGTTTCTATTATCAGAGTATATAAATCCCATGCAAACATATCTCAGCATAACTGATTTTGTTTCCAAATAATTAAACAGGATAAAATGTTATTTGTTATAAGCTGTTGACATTTGTAAGGGAATTTTGTTTCACTGAATATTTTTAAAGATGCCGCCAGAGCATTGACCATTATTTCATTTTTACGTAAGTTGAAGAAAAATGAAACTAGAGAGTATGTTCTCAGTTTGCAATCTACAAAGGGGAATTTTATTGCTTAAATTAAGATTTCATTTTCTGGCCTGTGCAAGAGACTTCTATGTCTAAAATATGGACATACGTTTTTCATATTTTAGAGTTCATTGTATGGAAAAACACCATCAAAGTTGACCAAAAGATTTTGAAAATCCTTACCAGTTGTTTGTCATATGTGAAAGTCTTATGGTTACTTTAATTTTATTTATTTTATCTTGTTCTCTTGCTGGTTATTGGCAGACTCAGACTCAGTCTTTCTGTTTTCACAAAGAACTGGTGAAGAGGACGATAGGGAAACCCACGTATGCCTTTGAGGCTAGGGACTATGTTGTAAGTTCACCTGTGATGGCCAGGTCATACAGTCATGGCACAGCCACTAACCCCATTCACAGCACTAAGACTGGGGACCCAGAGGCACTCTGTTATGCTTCCACACTACAAAATGAAATTCTTAATTGAGAGAACTGGACACCAGGAAAAAAAAAGAAAAAAGCCTAATCGTGTAAATTCAACCACAGGCAACTTTATCTGAAAAAGCTTGCATGAATAAAGGAAGCAAACTTTCTAATAACAGTGGTGAGCTGAGCTTGTTTTTTTGTTTTTCTCTTTTCATTCTAGTTCTGGTAAAAATCTTTAAAGGGACTGTGACTGCCGTCTGAGATATCACTGAGTATGATTTTACCGCAGAATTTCACGCATAAACACACAGCTGCAGTGCGTGGTCACGGGAGAGTGGCGCTCTCACAGACGGCAGTGTAGCTCAGTCACCCATATCCATGTTTGTAACACATGGATCCATAAGGGAGTTATACCCTAAAGCTCGGAGAACAAACAAACAAATCAAGGAAGCGTGAGCAATTTCCTAGCACAGTAAAATGATTTTGCTTCTCTCTATATATCTATATATTGATTTTCACTGTCCCCTTTCTTTGTACTTGAGGTTAGTCCTGTGACTGTCCAATAACACATGGGCCCGCCCGGGCTGCGTTCCCCATGTGTTATTGACGCTTGTGGCTCCCACGGCTCTTTAACTGTCGCCTGAAACTGACAGCTTTTTAATTCTTCAGGTATCTAGCAATGCACTTAATGAAATCTTCAAAATTATTATTTTAGCCAGTGATCTCGCTTTCTAATTTTAAGAGAAATTCTAATTGGCTGGCTTACAACTTAAGACTGAAAACCAGTATAGAATGATTAAAAAGAAATTCCATGTACTGTGGTGGCACTTCTCGTATTAATAGATCATCCGTCACAAATAAAATGGAATTTGTCTGAGAATTTGGTATTTCCTATTCAATGGAGATCTATGTTCACTCCTAACGACTCATTTTTACTATGAAGTGTTATAATCTTCCTCTATACAATATTTTGAGGTGAGAACTCTGTGGAATGCTTAAGAAAGAATATGTAACTTTGCGTAATGAAAGTAGCCGAGTAGAGAACAATTAGTGTATCTAGTTGAAATGTTAGTTCTTTGAATTAGCAATGTTTAGACAATAATGTGTGAGAAAATATCTGTATATGGTAGTGTGCCTTGTAGGAAAGATATTTGGAGTTTTCTGCTGTGCACCATAAGTCTTGTCTGTGCGTACGATGAATTCTAGTTGTGATGAGTAGATTTATGCTCAAGTTCACAGGTGGGCTGGAATCTCTGTAGACTGCCTATGTCAGACAGTCAGGAATGTGACTATATGTACCATTTTCCCCCTGCAAAAGTTTATCTTTCTGTTTCTTTCCTGTAAAATCTCATGTTTCTATATAGGGACAATTTATTAAAAGGTTATTTTTTATTTACAAAGAAGCGTCAACTTTGAATCAATCTTAAATTAAGAATTAGTTTTTTAGGCCACGTGTGGTGGCTCACACCTGTAATCCCAGCACTTTGGAAGGCTGGAGTGGGTGGATCATTTGAGCCCAAGAGTTTGAGATCAACCTGGACAACATGGTGAAACCGCCATCTCTACCAAAAAATACAAAACGTAGCCAGACGTGGTGGCACGTACCTGTAGTGCCACCTCCTGTATGTACCAGGAGACTGAGGTGCGAGGAGCACTTGAGCCCTAGAGGTTGAGGCTTCAGTGAGCTGAGACTGTGCCACTGTACAACCTGCCCTGTCTCCAAAAACAAAACCAAAATTCAGCAAACTGATAAGTAAATAAATACTTTAAAAAGAGCAGTCATGGCCGGGCACAGTGGCTCACCCCTGTAATCCCAGCACTTTGGGAGGTGGGCGGATCACGAGTTCAGGAGTTCGAGACCAGCCTGACCAACAAGGCGAAACCCTGTCTCTACTAAAAATTCAAAAAATTAGCTGGGCTTGGTGGCAGTCACCTGTAATCCCAGCTATTCAGGAGGCTGAAGCAGGAAAATTGCTTGAACCTGGAAGGCAGAGGTGGCAGTGAGCCAAGATCGCGCCACTGCACTCCAGCCTGGATGACAGTGTGAGACTCTGTCTCAAAAAAGATAAAAAAATAAAAGAGCAGTCACAGTGGATAATTCTCCAAATACCTAACCCGTATGGACAGGGCTCAGAGTTTCACAGAAAGCCTCAGCAGACACCCTCCACGGAGTGAGGGGTGACACACACTTCTTGGTGGGGAGAGAACGTTGTCCTCTAGCCTGGCTGCAAGAGTCTTTCCGAGTCCTGCTGATAGTTTCTTAGAGCAACTACTAGTCAGCCCTTTGTTACCAAGTTACCCATTTCAGACTTTGCCTTCATGTCAATGTTTATATTTTTTAGAGTTCCTTAATATTAAAATATTACTTTCCTGTCATGGAAGTCATTGGTGTTCAGACTTGTTTTAGTCTGTGTGAAACTTTCCATGGGAAATTTGGAGAACAAAAGGTTGTGTGATTATATTTTTTCTTTTTCTTTTTTTTTTTTTGAGATAGAGTTTCACTCTTGTTGCCCAGGCTGGAGTGCAATGATGCGATCGCGGCTCACCATAACCTCCGCCTCCTGGGTTCAAGCGATTCTCCTGCCTCAGCCTCCCAAGTAGCTTGGATTACAGGTGTGCACCACCACACCCGGCTAATTTTGTATTTTTAGTAGAGATGGGGTTTCTTCACGTTGGTCAGGCTGGTCTCGAACTCCCGACCTCAGGTGATCCATCCCCCTCGACCTCCCAAAGTGCTGGGATTACAGGCGTGAGCACCGGCCCTTTATTGTTAATTTGATAGTCATTATGTGTCACCAACTACAAGCTTCCTTTAGTTTACATCTAGGCTGAGGTGGCCAATACAGGCCTGTAACAGAAACCGTCCTTTTCTCTCTGATCTTTGCTCTGGCAATGTGGAGCCTAAGAAAAACTTCATTAGGGAGCAGCCCTTCTTGTGAACTTTTGCACAGATCTGCTACAAGTCATTTTTATAAATCAGCGGGTAGACGTGTGTTATTTTAATATAGCAGAACTGACCAAGTTCCTCCTCTTCTGATGTGTTGTTTTGTTTTTTTTTCTCTCTCTCTTTCTCTCTCTCTTTCTCTCTATTTTTCCCATACCTCTCCAATTTTTACATGAAGCTTTCTCTCAAGCTGGTAAGCACAAATGTTCCATGCATGTCCTGAGTCTAATCAGGTTTTCTGGCGTGTCTTTTATGAATGCTATGCCATGCACAACATGTCTTCAAAGTTAACTTGGTTTGTGTTTCTCTTACGTGTGCTTTTGTTGGTGTTTCCTTATTAGACTTCTTGGATACAAAGGTCCAGAATCTAATAGAGGTGATCTTAATCTTTTCAAGTTGCTAAGAAAATTAACACTTAACTCACGATTTGATGTTATTACTGGGGCCTTAAGAAGAGGACAAATGTTAATAAAGTGTCTATACAAATATGAACGTAAAGGCCGGGCGCAGTAGCTTACGCCTGTAATCCTAGCACTGTGGGAGGCCAAGGCGGGTGGATTGCCTGAGCTCAGGAGTTCAAGATCAGCCTGGGCAGCACAGTGAAACCCCGTCTCTACATAGAAAAAATCAGCCGGGCGTGGCAGCGTGTGCCTGTAGTCCCAGCTACTCGGGAGGCCAGGGCAGAGAACTGCTTGAACCTGGGAGGTGAAGGGTGCAGTGAGCCGAGATTGCAACACTGGACTCTAGCCTGGGTGACAGAGCAAGACTCCTTCTCCAAATATATATATATATGAACGTAAATATTAAATCTTGGGGGGTATCTGTTGGATCATTTTGATATAAAAGTAAATTTAATAGTTGAAAAATGTTCCTATTTGAGAACCATAGAAGTAGATGAAAAAATCCGAGAGCCTGAAGGAGCCGTGCAGGAATGATCCCAGCTGGCAGCTGCTACCCAGGTTTGAGGCCACCTGTGGGAATGGAAAACTGTGGAATCTTTACGGCGTGACGTAGATATGTTGGTGCCTTGTGCATAGCTGATTCAAGAGGTCACAAGATGATTTCATGGACAGTGAAAAGAGCCTCCTAAGCCTTTTTAGAATTATTCACTCAGTGTTTTGTGTTGTTTCTACTTAATCGTATATGCCTAGTCAACAGTCAAACTAATCATTAAATTTATTAAAAGTAACTAACATAACCTATAACTATACTTTAAATATGTATAATAGTTTCATAGTCTTCTCAAATTCCACAGCTAAGAATATCCTAAAATAATGGACAGTGATCAACTGTTGACAATTCAACTCAGAATAAGATCAGCACTGTAAGCACACTATTGATAACCTAGGATAGTATTTTATGATGATTTATATACAGAGAGAGACGTATGTATGTATATACATAATTTTTTCCACACGACTCAGTATTTGATAATGGATCCGACCCTAAAAAAAAGAATATTTTATTAAATTAAACATTTCTTAGGCTGTGAAATAAAATCCTGAGAAGAGTCTTTGAGTAAGGCCTCTACATGAAGGAAAGAGATCTAGATACTTAAATGAACTACAAGTTTATCCGCAGTATGAACTTGGGAAAAACTGGATCTATTGACTAGGAGGCCTTCTCAGCTGCCAGGGTTTCCTTATTTCCCATGGTTTTTCTGGGTGCTAGCAGCAAAAGGTAATATTTTTAGGCAGTCTTTCTGTTTGAAACACGAAGTATTTTACCAACTTGGTATTGAATTGTTGCTTTACACCATTACTTTGAAGGCAGCAAAGAAGTGAAGTGCTGGCTGGGCATGGTGGTTCATGCCTGGAATCCCAGTGCTTTGGAAGGCTGAGGCAGGAGGATTGCCTGAGCCCAGGAGTTCAAGGTTGCAGTGAGCTATCATTGCGCCACTGCACTCCAGCCTGGGTGACGGAGTGAGACCATGTCTCAAAAAAAAAAAAAAAAGACAAAAGAAAAAAGATGTGGTACCAGGTGTGGTGGCTCACGCCTGTAATATCTGTACTTTGGGAGGTGGGGGCAGGCAGATCATTTGAGCCCAGGAGTTCTAGACCAGCCTGGGCATCATGGTGAAACCTGACTCTACAAAAAAATACAAAAATTAGCCGGGCATGGTGGTCTGTGCCTGTGATCCCTGCTATACCGGAGGCTGAGGCAGGAGGATTGATTGAGCCCAGGAGGTCAAGGCTGCTCCAGCCTTGGGTAATAGAATGAAACCCTGTCTCAAAAAAAAAAAAAACTGTAAAACAAAACAAAACAAAAAACCCAAAACCTGAAGAGGTAGTATTACACAGAGCTTGTGCTATTTTGGGGTGGGGTTTTGATTTTTTTTTTCTTTCAGGAGACAGAGTCTCGCTCTGTCCCCCAGGCTGGAGTGCAGTGGCGCAATCTTGGCTCACTGCAACTTCCACCTCCTGGGTTCAAGCGCCGAGTAGCTGAGATTATAGGGGCGTGCCACCACACCCAGCTAATTTTTGTATTTTTAATAGAGACGGGGTTTCACCATTTTGGCCAGGCTGGTCTTGAGCTCCTGACCTCAGGTGATCCGCCCACCTCAGCCCCCCAAAGTGCTGGGATTACATGAGTGAGCCACTGGGCCCGGCCAAGTTTGATTTTATTAGTACATAGAACAAGGTTATCTTACAGAACTCCAGCCACTTAAAATATAGTTAGATGTATATGATCCTCTCTTCCCATACCAACTCCACCTGTTATAGCCTGTCTTTGTTGTTTTCTTATCTATTTATAAGTCATCAGTACAGTGTGTTTTACTGTACAGTGTGTTTTACTGATAGATTTCTTTGCACCTGTTTATACACCTGCACAGAGGCCAAAGCTGTTGTCCAATATGGTAGCCACTTACCACATGATGGCAAGTGCCTGTAATCCCAGCTACTCGGGAGGCTGAGGCATAAACTGCCCGAGTAGCTGGGATTACAGGCACTTGCCATCATGCCCGGCTAATTTTTGTATTTTTGTAGAGACAGGGTTTCACCATGTTGTCCAGGCTGGTCTTGAACTCCTGACCTCAGGTGATCCGCCCACCTCGGCCTCCCAAAGTGCTGGGATTACAGGTGTGAGCCACCACACCCAGCTGCTATTGAGTTTTAATTAATTAAAATTAAATAAATGTTTAAAAATTCAGTTCCACAATTTCACCAGCCACATTTCAAATGCTTCACAGCCACACATGGCTTCTGTGTTGGACAGCGCAGCCATAGAACATGGCCATCACTGTAGAAAGTTCTGTTAGACTCACAGCACATAGCAAGGCTCAGCACATACTAACGAGGTGAACTTTGACCGCTTCCCAGATTTCCTGACTTCTTTTTTGTTTTTTTGAGATGGAGTTTCGCTCTTGTTGCCCAGGCTGGAGTACACAGTGGCGCAATCTCAGCTCACCACAACCTCCCGGGTTCAAGCGATTCTCCTGCCTCAGCCTCCCGAGTAGCGGGGATTACAGATGGGCACCACCATGCCTGGCTAATTTTGTATTTTTAGTAGAGATGGGGTTTTTCCAAGTTGGTCAGGCTGGTCTCGAACTCCTGACCTCAGGTGATCCACCCGCCTTGGCCTCCCAAAGTGCTGAGATTACAGACATGAGCCACCACGTCTGGCCTAGATTTCCTGATTTCTGAAGCAGTGTATCTTAACATTGTGTTTTGCCATATTCCAGCTTTTAAAAAATTCTCAGTTCTGGAAAACATGCTTGCTTGATAAAACTCAAACCGTTTTTCCTCTGCTGTTCCACCATGCCAGTCAACACAGAAGATTTCTATGACCAAATATATCAGTGTTTCCCTTATGTATCAAGCAGCAGACACTGGCTGGGTGTCCTCTAATTCAGTTCCATTCTGATGCTATCTACCTGGAGATAGTGGCCAATCCTGGGGGTTGAGGGCTCAGTCCTGCAGGACTGCCCCCTCCTTCCCACCAGTCGCAAGTCCAGGCTTCCAGAACTTCTGATGGACTAGCTTCAAGTTGGGGTTCCCATGACCCCCTCTTTGGGTTCAATTAATTTGCAGGGGCAGCTCACAGAGCTCAGGAAAATACTTACATTTACTGGTCTGTTTTTGGTTTTTTTGTTTGTTTGTTTTTTGAGACGGAGTCTCACCCATCGCCCAGGCTGAAGTGCAGTGGCGCGATCTTGGCTGACCACAACCTCCACCTCCCAGGTTCAAGCGATTCTCCTGCCTCAGCCTCCCAAGTAGCTGGAACTACAGGCGCGTGCCACCACACCTAGCTAATTTGTTGTGTCTTTAGCCGAGACAGGGGTTTCTCCATGTTGGTCAGGCTGGTCTCGAACTCCTGACCTCGTGATCTGCCTGCCTCAGCCTCCCAAAGTGCTGGGATTACAGGCGTGAGCCACCGCGCCCGGCCACCACATTTACTGGTTTATTTCAAAGGGTATTACAAAAGATGCAGATGAAGAGATGCTTAGGGCGAGGTATGGGGGAGGGGGCACAGAGCTTCCGTGCCCTCCCTGGGCAGCCACTCTCTAGGATTCTCCCCAAAAACCCTGTCATCTTGGGCCCTTTATGAGACTTCATCAGATAGACATGACTGAAGCGTGGACAACCTTGTTGAAACGAGATTGGTCAGAAAGGGTCTGATGCATCCTAATAGATCGGCTGGGGACACCCAGCAGGGCCTGTCTGTACAGATTCTTCTTGGCCTCCCTGTGCAGCCTTCCTTCCTCCAGGGTATGGGGCAGGATCCTCTTGAATGAGGATCCTATGGCCACAATCAGAATCCTGCCTTGGCAGGTAAAAGAAGGGCACGCGGAGGTCAGAGAGATTCTGTTTTCTGAGGTGGCAAGTACTCTGATGTTTTAACAAAAGACCGTAGCAAGAGGCTGGGTGTGGTGGCTCACACCTGTAATCCCAGGACTTTGGGAGGCCGAGATGGGCGGATTGCCTGAGGTCAGGAGTTTGAGACCAGCCTGACCAACATGGTGAAATCCATAATCCATAATAATCCAGTTTTCAGATTTGTAGCGGAAATATTGTAGCGCCTTGTAGGAAAACAAGTCTTTATTTTTTTGTATTAAAGGTTAGTTTTGTTTTATCTTAGATTCAGAGTCAAATTAAACTTCTTTCGTTTGCTATTAGGAATAGTCACTTCTTTTTTTTTTTTTTGAGACGGAGTCTCGCTCTGTTGCCCAGGCTGGAGTGCAGTGGCCGGATCTCAGCTCACTGCAAGCTCTGCCTCCCGGGTTTATGCCATTCTCCTGCCTCAGCCTCCCGAGTAGCTGGGACTACAGGCGCCCGCCACCTCGCCCGGCTAGTTTTTTGTATTTTTTTTAGTAGAGACGGGGTTTCACCGAGTTAGCCAGGATGGTCTCGATCTCTGGACCTCGTGATCCGCCCATCTCGGCCTCCCAAAGTGCTGGGATTACAGGCTTGAGCCACCGCGCCTGGCCAGGAATAGTCACTTCTATTCTGGTTTCACTCAACTCTTATCTCTAACACAAACACACACACACACACACATTAGAGGGTCAGTGTGTCTGACGGGTGTGTCTTTGAGAACATTCGCTGCAAGTTCTTTGCGTGGCCTTTTGTGGTCAGCTATTTGCTGAATCACACAGTTCCCAGCACATCACCCTGGCATTTTATCTTAATCAGCATAGGAACCCAGTCACATGCCCCCATGTAAGCTGCTTGGCAAATGCAACTTGCTTCTGGAATTACATTAACTGGGTCCCCTCTTTCTACCCTGCCCCAAGCCTGTCTTGTCCTTGTTTCAAAAGAATTGAGGGTTTAAAGTAAAATCTCTTTTAAATGCCCTGGCTTATCCCTGGTTATTTGAAGTAATTTCTGTCTCTTCTCTCTCTTTCTTTCTTTCTTTTTTTTTTTTTTTTTTGAGATGGAGTCTCGCATTGTTGCCCGGGCTGGAGTGCAGTGGCACGAACTCGGCTCACTGCAACCTCTGCCTCCCGGGTTCAAACGATTCTCCTGCCTCAGCCTCCCAAGTAGCTGGGATTATAGGCGCCCACCACCACGCCCAGCTAATTTTTTGCATTTTTAGTAGAGACGGGGTTTCACTTTGTTGGCCAGGCTGGTCTCAAACTCCTGACCTCGTGATCCACCCACCTCACCTCTCAAAGTGCTGGGATTACAGGCGTACCGCACCCAGCACAAAATTTATCTCTCTTTATGAACATAGACTTGCTTAAATAAAAGCACAGTGTAGCCATAGCTTTCTAACGAGTAAGCATATGTCAAAGCCTGAAACCGTTGATACTTTCTCCTTAAAGCACACGCACAGAGTAAAGAGAGCAGTTGCTTTTGAAAAAGGAATCAAGATATCAAAATACAGTTCTTCTGACAGATTAAAAACCACGGAGATGAGTTTCGTACACTGTGGAAAATTGATTTTGACGTCAGGGAGGGCATTCTCTCTGAACTCTGAGAGGCTTCCTAAAGGTGCCTAAAGGAAGTCACTATTCTGGGCGTGGCAGCTCGTCTGTAATCCCAGCACTCTGGGAGGCCAAGATGGGCGGATCACCTGAAGTCAAGAGTTACAGACTGGAAAATTAGCCAGGCATGGTGGCGCGTGCCTGTAGTCCCAGCTACTCAGGAGGCTGAGGCAGAATCACTTGAACCTGGGTGGCAGAGGTTGCAGTGAGCTGAGATCGCACCACTGCACTCCAGCCTGGGCAACAGAGTGAGACTCTGTCTCAAGGAAAAAAAAAAGTTCAGAGGCAGCAGAGGGAAGCGTGCATGGGGTGCGGGGAAGAGAGATTTTTTTTTTTTTTAATGTTCTTTTTCACCCACACTCTCTGAGGAATGTGATGTCCCATCTGTCACTTTACAGGGATGGAGACTTTTGGCCTCAGCCTGTGTGAAGAGACTGGCAGGAATACTCACGCTAGGGAAAAGGCGGCAGCTAGGCGTGCAGTGGTCGGTGGGGTTTATATTACAGAAACATAAATTTCATTAACACTTCAGTGTTGCCACTGACACTGATGGTAACACTTGGTAGGAAAATGAAGAAGACTATCTCAAAATGTGTTTTTCATGGATTCTCCCTAGAGTCAGAAGTATGTCTTCCTCTCCTTTCCTGTAGCGTTGCTCACTGCTTTTTCTGGGGCGTTCTGGCCAGTATCCGTGGAACTGGGAGTAGTTTATGGGACTTTCGCGGTGTGCATGCATCGATTTTTGCATCTCGGCTGGGTGTAGTGGGAAAGAGCTTAATCTGTTTCATGAAGCCACATGCAGACGTCTGCACCCCCCATGGCTGCAGACTTTGCTTACAGCCTTCTTTCAAGGAAAGTCTGGGGCTTTCTGGTTTCTCATTTATATTTGTATCTGCAGGGTGCAACACCGGAGGATTTCAGCAACCTCCCACCTGAACAAAGAAGGAAAAAGCTGCAGCAGAAAGTCGATGAGTTAAATAAAGAAATTCAAAAGGAGATGGATCAAAGGTATAGTGCATCAACATGACTTATTAAGAAATTCAAGGTTGGGCACAGTGGCTCACAACCTGTAATCCCAGCACTTTGGGAGGCTGAGGTGGGTGGATCACCTGAGGTCAGGAGTTCAAGACCAGCCTAGCCAACATGGCAAAACCCCATCTCTACTAAAAATATAAAAACTAGTCGGGTGTGGTGGCGTGGGTCTGTAGTTCCAGTTACTCAGGAGGCTGAGGCAGAAGAATCGCTTGAACCCAGGAGGCAGAGTTTGCATTCAGCCAAGATCATGCCATTGCACTCCAGCCTGGGCAACAGAGCAAGACTCTGTCTCAAAAGAATAAAAATAAAAAATAATTTAAAATAAAATAAAAATTAAAAGAAAAGAAATTCAAATTCAGGCTGGGCGTGCTGGCTCACGCCTGTAATCCCAGCATTTTGGGAGGCTGTGGCAGGAAGATCGCTTGAGCCCTGGAGTTCAAGAACAGCCCAGGCAACATAGCAAAACCCCTAAAAGAAAAAAAACTAGCCAGGCACGATGGTGTGCACCTGTTGTCCCAGCTATTTAGGAGGCTGAAGTGGGAGGAACACCTGAGCCCAGGAGGTCCTGGCTGCAGTAAGCCATGATCATGCCACTCCACTCCAGCCTGGGCAACGGAGTGAGACCCTATCTCAGAAAAAAAAAAGAGAGAGAGAGAGAGACCAGCCTGGGCAACATGGAGAAACCCCGTCTCTACTAAAAATACAAAATTAGCTGGGCATGGTGGTGCATGTCTGTAATTCCAGCTACTTAGGAGGATGAGGCAGGAGAGTCGCTTGAACCCAAGAGGCGGAGGTTGTGGTGAGCCAAGATCGTGCCACTGTATTCCAGCCTGGGCAACAAAAGCAAAACTCCGTTTCAAAAAAAAAAAAAAAGAAATATGCCTTTAAATAAGCCACAAACTAAAGAAAAAATCATAGTAGATGTTAGAAAGTATATGAAATAGAATTGAACTTTAACATACATTCTATATATAGTTTGTGGGATGTCATTAAAGTCATGCTTATAAAGAGATTTATTGCTCTGAATGCATATGAAAAACAGAGAGGTAAAAATCAGTGAGCCTTAGCTCACTTAGATCCTCACTTAGGATCTATCTCAAGAAGCTAGAGAAAGAACAGCAAATTAAGCCCAAAGGAAATAGAAGCAGCTGGGCATGGTGGCTCACACCTGGAATCCCAGCACTTTGAGAGACTGAGGTGGGTGGATCATCTGAGGTCAGGAGTTCAAGACCAGCCTGGCCAACATGCCAAAACCCTGTCTCTACTAAAAATGCAAAAATTAGCTGGGCGTGATGGGGCGCCTGTAGTCTCAGCTACTCAGGAGGCTGAGGCAGGAGAATCGCTTGAACCCAGGAGGTGGAGGGTGCAGTGAGCCGAGATCGTGCCACTGCACTCCAGCCTGGGCGACAGAGTGACACTGTATCTCAAAAATAATAAAAAATAAAATAAAATATACAATTCAACAGATCCAAAACTTGTTTCCTTAAAAAGATCAATAAAGTTGATAAACATGTGGAGAGATTGATTAGGAAAGACTGGGAGGAGAGGACCTGAAGATAATGGATATAGACAATTCTGTTGAGGACTTTTGCTGAGAAATAGGGAGGCAGCGGGAGGGGTGGGCCGTAAACTCGAGAGAGGGGTTTTGGAAAGGACATCATAAGGATGGACCACATTACACTTGGCTTGTAATGTTTGTTATTTGTTAAATAAATAAATGTTTAAACATTTTTAAGAACAAACATGTAACATTATTTTTAAATGTTTATTTAAAAATTATTTATAAACATTATTTTTAAATGTTCGCTTATTTAAATATATATTTATTTAACAAATATTCATCGAGCATCTACTCCGTGCCAGGGGTGGCCTTGACGCTCAGGATCCATCAAGTTAACAGCGTAACTTGAGCTCATAGAGCTTCCTCCAAGAGCTTCCATTGTAACAGGAGGAGAGAGTGAACAATAAGCATAATAATAATGAATGATGCATGCTGTGGGAAAGAAGGCAGGAAGGAAGTAAGGAAGATAGGAAGGAAGAGAGGAAAGAAACAAGATAAGGCGGCTGGAAGTCCAGGTGGGTCTCAGCCCCTTAGGTGGAGGGTGGTGAGGACTTGTGGAAGCTCTCTTCCTGTTGTTTCTGTATTTTTAGTTAAACTATTTCTCATGACTCAGAATGTATCTTTTGGTTTGTCTGTCGGCCTCATATCTATTGTATGGCCTGCTTTGGATTTTCTTTTGCCGACACTCATCAAAGTTGGCTCCTTCACCCTGGCAGTCATTTGCTCTCCCCTGGTAGTCATTTGCCTACCAAAAGTGCCCAGAAACAAGGGTAAAATTAGTAGAGCTCTTTGATCTTCAACCCAAACCTACCCCCAACTTCTCTAGGGATGCCTACCCAGGCTACCATGGGCTGCTTCCAAACATGATTTCAGGAAGGATGTGGGATCCACAGTGTGTAGCCGTAAGGCTGTGTTGCTTACCTGTCGTGGATACCAACTATGGATTCAGTTTCTTAACAGTGGAAATGGGTGTGTGTTAACATTTCCAAAGCAATTAACTGTGCTGCTTCGTCAGGTGAGCACATTGCAGCCCGTGAGACCCAGGATGCCAGCTGTAGCTTTGGTTTGCATGAAGAATGCACACGTAGAAATACTTGGGTTTTTGTTTGTTTGTTTTTTGAGATGGAGTCTTGCTCTGTTGCCCAGGCTGGAGTGCAGTGGCGTGATCTCGGCTCACTGCAGCCTCCACCTCCTGGGTTCAAGTGATTCTCCTGCCTCAGCCTCCCAAGTAGCTGGGATTAAGGGGACATGCCACCACTCCTGGCTAATTTTTGTATTTTTAGTAGACACGGGGTTTTGCCATGTTGGAAATACTTGGGTTTTGAAGCCAGATTCGGTGGCTCACGCCTGTAATGCCAGCACTTTGGGAGGCCAAGGCAGGTGGATTGTTTGAGGCCAGGAGTTCAAGACCAACCTGGGCAACATGGCAAAACACAGTCTCTACCAAAAATACAAAAATTAGCCAGTCTCATAGCCTGGTCTCAAAAATAAATAAATAAAAATTTAAAAAAATTATTGGGTTTTGTTTTTCTTTTTTGTGTGTATGTGGCAAAGGGAAGAACAGGATTAATTTGTGCTTCTCATTTACCGGGACAATAAGGAGATAACCATTCAGAGAAGGGAACTGAAATTTAAAAATCAGCTTCTGTATTTATAGCCCTTAGTAGCAGAATTCCTATAGAGAATTTCCAGAATGGAAGCTGGCCCAGTAGTCCCTTATAATCCATACTCTAATCTTTCCACGTTTCCATTCATATAGTGTTCCAAGTGGTAGAATATTGGCTGATAAGAGTAACCTTTGCCGGGCGCAGTAGCTCACGCCTATAATCCCAGCACTTCAGGAGGCCGAGGCGGGCAGATCACCTGAGGTCAGGAGTTCAAGACCAGCCTGGCCAACGTGGCAAAACCCCATCTCTACTAAAACTACAAAAATCAGGTGGGCGTGGTGGCATGCGCCTGTAATCCCAGCTATTCTGGAGGCTGAGGCAGCAGAATTGCTTCAACTCTGGAGGTGAAGGTTGCAGTGAGTCGAGAGCGCACCGTTGCACTCCAGCCTGGGTGACAAGAGTGAAAAAAAAAGAATAACCTTTACAGTTTTCTACTCATTCTTTCTTTCAGAGATGCCATAACAAAAATGAAAGATGTCTACCTAAAGAATCCTCAGATGGGAGACCCAGCCAGTTTGGATCACAAATTAGCAGAAGTCAGCCAAAATATAGAGAAACTGCGACTAGAGACCCAGAAATTTGAGGTATGAAACTTCTGTTGTGGAAAGCTTTGTTGGAAACGAAGAATAGGTGTTCCTCGGTGTAGAATGGCGTGGGGCCCTGACGGTCCTCTCACTGGGAGGGACACAGTGGGAACAGCTGGCTGTTTCATGAGTTACGGTCAAAGGAAAGATACAGCTTCACCATTGAACATTCTGCTTCTCATCATAGCCTATCTTAATCGTGTCTGTAAAACCTGACAGTGTTTAACGTTGTATTTGTATACAGTTGGGGGTTGGCGGGGTTGTTCGTTTTTTTAATTTTAGAGATAGGATTTTGCTCTGTTGACTAGGCTGGGGTACAGTGGCATGATTATAGCTCACCGCAGCCTTGACCTCCTTGGCTCAGCCTCTGAGGAGCTGAGATTACACATGTCACCATACCTGGCTAAGTTTTATTTTTTAATTTTTTATTTGTTTTAGAGTCAGGGTCTTGCTCTGTTGCACAGACTGGTCTTGAACTCCTGGCCTTAAGCCATCCTCCCACCTTAGCCTCCCAAAGTGCTGGGATTACAGCTGTGAGCCACTGTGCCCGGCCAGTACTTTTTGTACTTTAGGTTATTCTGCTTCATCTCATGGTAATAAAATTGGGAGTATAGAGCGATCCATTATCCCAGTGAATCAAAAAAGCAGTGAAAAAAAATCCCCTGAAATATACAATTGTTCTTTCAGCGGGCCCATTATGGAAAGGGTGTGTGTATGAGAACCAGCAGGAAACACAAATGAGAAACAAGCAGGAAACATAAATAATAAAAGTTGGAGGGAGGGAGAGGAGCACTCAAAAGCTGTCAACAAAAGCCTCCTGAACCCACTCTCTACACCACATTTAAAGACTACAGAGCGTGGAAAAATACATTAGCAACCGATTCTACCAATCAGAATAGACTGTTTCCAGCAATGAAAGGTTAACTATGGCTTTTTTCATTCTGTTTCTTTTTTTTGTTTTTTGTTTTTTTGAAACAGAGTCTTGCTCTGTCGCCCAGGCTGGAGTGCAGTGGCCGGATCTCAGCTCACTGCAAGCTCCACCTCCCGGGTTCACACCATTCTCCTGCCTCAGCCTCCCGAGTAGCTGGGACTACAGGTGCCTGCCACCTCGCCCGGCTAGTTTTTTTTGTATTTTTTAGTAGAGACGGGGTTTCACCGTGTTAGCCAGGATGGTCTCAATCTCCTGACCTCGTGATCCGCCCGTCTCGGCCTCCCAAAGTGCTGGGATTACAGGCTTGAGCCACCATGCCTGGCCTTCATTCTGTTTTTTGAGATGAAGTCTCGCCCTGTTGCCCAGGCTGGAATGTAGTAGCATGATCTCAGCTCACTGTGACCTACATTTCCCAGGTTCAAGTGATTCTCCTGCCTCAGCCTCCTGAGTAGCTGGGACTACAGGTGTGCACCACCACGCCCGGCTAATTTTTGTATTTTTAGTAGAGACAGGGTTTTTGCCATGTTGGCCAGGCGGGTCTTGAACTCCTGACCTCAGATGATCCACCCACCTTGGCTTCCCAAAGTGCTGGGATTACAGGCATGAGCCACCGCGCCCGGCCAGCTTTTTTCATTGTTTTCAGAATCCATCAGTAATGTTCATTTGAGCATTTAGAACTTAGAATAGTCCTTTTCTGATTGTTTTTTTTTTTTTTTTTTTGAGACAGTCTCGCTCTGTCACCCAAGCTGGAGTGCAGTGGTGCAATCTCAGCTCACTGCACCCTCTACCTCCTGAGTTCCAGTGATTCTCGTGCCTCAGCTTCCCTAGTAGCTGGGACTACAGGCACGCGCCACCACACCCAGCTAATTTTTGTATTTGTAGTAGAGACAGGGTTTCACCATGTTGGCCAGGCTGGTCTCGAACTCCTGACCTCAAGTGATTCACCTGCCTCAGCCTCCCAAAGTGCTGAGATTACAGGCGTGAGCCACCGTGCCCGGCCTTCTGATCATTTTTATTCCTTTGACTTCTTTATACTGTTTCAAATGTTGCTGAAGATCATTTTGTCTACTTTAATTTTTAAGTATAAGTTTCATTTCTATCAAAAAAAAAAGTTACACTACTAAAAAATGGGAAGTGTGACTTTCAGACTGAGTCACTGCTTAAGCATGGCTGTGCCCTCAGGTATCGCATGGTGACCTCATGGTCAGAAGGAAACTAAAAGTGACTTATCCACGACTGCACTGCTGCTTAAAAGCCCAAGGGGATAGCATAGTCCAGTGTGCTTTCTGCCTCGTCGTGGGCAACCACATAAATATGACTTTGTTTCTATGTCTCCAACTTTGGGTGAAATGGAAGCAACCGCCCTTCAGTACATTTAAACAGTCGAATGCAGAAAATGTGGCCATTCTGCCCGGTGCGGACTTTCTCACATTGGGTTAAATGGCCAAGAGCAGTCCCTGAGTTTGGGACCTTAGGACGCTCTGTCTGGGCTGGCCCTCAGATGGCCTTAGGTTGGAGTCTCTCATTGCTTTTGTCTCCAGGCCTGGCTGGCTGAGGTTGAAGGCCGGCTCCCAGCACGCAGCGAGCAGGCGCGCCGGCAGAGCGGACTGTACGACAGCCAGAACCCACCCACGGTCAACAACTGCGCCCAGGACCGCGAGAGGTACAGTATCTGCACAGCGCCTGCCTCTGGCAAGGGAGCCTGTTGGCTTTGTATTTATTTCTAAATTTCGGAATCTGGAATGAGCATAAGGCACTTGTTCAATGCCAAAATGTCTGTTACAATTGACCTGTCACTTTTCCCCATTGCCACATGGGGTGTGGGATCTGAGCCTGCGGATGATTTACCTTAGTCTCAGTAGCAGCACTCGCTGAGGGGCGGGGGTCGCAAGCGCTCTCCAGTCACAGGGACTCAACCTGAGTCCTCCCTGGGGTCAGTCGCTTTAGTTGCTTTGTGTTTTCCTTTCTTGAGCAGCCCAGATGGCAGTTACACAGAGGAGCAGAGTCAGGAGAGTGAGGTGAAGGTGCTGGCCACGGATTTTGACGACGAGTTTGATGATGAGGAGCCCCTCCCTGCCATAGGGACATGCAAAGCTCTCTACACGTTTGAAGGTGACATTTCGTGTCCGCTGGATTCCCCTGCCTTTTAAAACCCATAATAGCTGAGTCACTCTTCTTTCACCCTTCCCTCCCTCCCTCCCTGCCTGCCTCCTTTCCTTCCTTGCTTCCTTCCCTCCCTCCCTCCTTCCTTCCTTCCTTCCTTCCTTCCTTCCTTCCTTCCTTCCTTCCTTCCTTCTCTCTCTCTTTCTCTCTTTTCTTTTTTTGATACAGGGTCTCACTCTCTTGCCCAAGCTAGAGTGCGGTGGTGCAATCATGGCTCACTGCAGCCTTGACCTCCTGGGCTCAAGTGATCCTCTGACCTCAGCCTCCCGAGTAGCTGGGACTACAGGCAAGCACCACCATGTCCAGCTCATTTTTGTACTTTTGTACTTTTTGTACTTTTCAGTAGAGACAGGGTCTTACTATGTTGCCCAGGCTGGTGTTGAACTCCTGGATTCAAGCAGTATTCCCGCCTTAGCCTCCCAAAGTGCTGTGATCACAGGTGTGAGCCACTGTGCCTAGCCACACTCTTCTCTTTCTGTGACCAGAACCTTCTTTAGAAGCCTTCCAGATCTGGCTGGGTGCGGTGGCTCACACCTGTAATCCTAGAGCTTTGGGAGGTTGAGGCAGGCAGATCACTTGAGGCCAGGAGTTCAGGACCAGCCTGGCCAACATGGTAAAATCCCATCTCTACTAAAAATACAAAAACTAGCCAGGCGTGGTGCCATGCGCCTGTAATCCCAGCTGCTTGGGAGGCTGAGGCACGAGAATCATTTGAACTGAGGAGGCAGAGTTTGCAGTGAGCTGAGATAGCACCACTGTACTCCAGCCCGGGGGACAGAGCCAGACTCTGTCTCAAAAAAAAAAAAAAAAAAAAAGCAGCAGCAGCCTTCCAGATCTTTCTCTACTATGCTTTTATCCTACTCATGGTATGATTATTATTTTATTTGGTTGTATATTTTGACTTTTGGTTCTTGCTTCACTGCAGCGGATGATATGGAGGATGATTATTTCATCCATTCATTTAATATTTAGTATCTATAGCGCTCCTGTCTTGTAAAGGCCCGTGAAGAGGGGAGATGCAGGTCGTATGATATGGCACCTGCCTGGAGGGAGATCAGGCAGACACACTTAAGGAGCGAGCAGTGGCTGAGCACAGAGGCTCACGCCTGTAATCCCAGCACTTTGGAAGGCTGAGGCAGGTGGATCATGAGGTCAGGAGATCGAGACCATCCTGGCCAACATGGTGAAACCCCATCTCTACCAAAAATACAAAAATTAGCTGGGCATGGTAGTGCATGCCTGTAATTCCAGCTACTCGGGAGGCTGAGGCAGGAGAATCACTTGAACCCAGGAGTCAGAGGTTGCAGTGAGCCAAGATCGCGCCACTTTATTCCAGCCTGGCAACAGAGGAGACTCCCTCTCAAAAAATAAAAATAGGCCGGACGCGGTGGCTCACGCCTGTAATCCCAGCACTTTGGGAGGCCAAGGCGGGCGGATCACAAGGTCAGGAGATTGAGACCATCCTGGCTAACATGGTGAAAACCATCTCTACTAAAAATACAAAAAAAATTAACTGGGCGTGGTGGCGGGCACTGTAGTCCCAGCTACTCGGGAGGCTGAGGCAGGAGAATGGCGTGAACCCAGGAGGTGGAGTTTGCAGTGAGCCGAGATTGCGCCACTGCACTCCAGCCTGGGCGACAGAGCGAGACTCTCTCTCAAAAAAAATAAATAAATAAAAATAAAAATAAAAGCGGACAGCTTGCAGTGTTTGCCAAGGAGGGATACAGAGGAATGGGGAGGACAAGGGAGAATGAGGTCACTTCCTTAAGGAAGTTTGGAGAACTTGCCATGGCATGGGGAGTGTGGCCAAAAATGGGCATTGTGTGGCTGGAGCTTAGATGTCTTACGTCCTAATAGTGAAATGTGGCACTAAAAACTGGGAAGTGCCAATGGGGGCGAGGTTAGAGAAACATCTAGATTTTATGTGGCAAACATTGAGGAGCTATTGAAGGTCAGCCTCTAGCAGGGTGTTGATGCAGTCAGAGCTGTGCCTTAGGAAAGTCATTGTCAGATGTGTAGGATCAACTAGAAAACAGGGAGGATGGTCAGAAAGACCAGCCTAGGCCGGGCGCGTTGGCTCACGCCTGTAATCCTAGAACTTTGGAAGGCTGAGGTGAGCGGATCACCTGAGGTCAGGAGTTCAAGACCAGCCTGGCCAACATGATGAAACCTCATCTATACTAAAATACAAAAATTAGTCAGGTATGGTGGCAGGTACCTGTAATCCCAGCTACTCGGGAGGCTGATGCATGAGAATTGCTCGAACCCAGGAGGCGGCTGTTGCAGTGAGCCGAGATTGCGCCACTGCACTCAGTGTGGGCAATAGAGGGCAACTCTGTCTCAAAAAAAAAAAAAAAAAAGAAAGAAAGAAAGAAAAGAAAAGATAAACTAGCTTAGTGTTTCTAAACTGATGAACCTTGAAATGATGTCCTGCGGAACGTTAATAGGGAGGCCATGAAAGAAGCTATCAGGCCAGGCTCAGTGGCAGCACGCCTGTAATCCCAGCACTTTGGGAGGCTGAGGCCAGGAGTTCAGGGCTACAGTGAGCTATGATCATACCACTGCACTCCAGCCTAGGCAATAGAGTGAAACCCTGTCTCTCTAAAAAAAATAATAATAATAAAACTATGAAAAAGTTGCATTTTAATATAATGAATAAATTTTAAAAAATAGCAATCAGAGCTCAAGTAAGTTTGGGAAGCCCTGGGATAAATACATTTTACAGATTTTTTTACTACAGAACTTTTCAGAGCCTTTAACAGACTATATGTTCATTGTGACAAAATAAGAAAGAAGTACCAGTTTAAATGTTCTCAGTTTGACTTCATATTCCAACCATCCCCCTCCATTCCCGTTGCCCTATTAACAGCTCCCTAAACTCTTTGCCTTGCAGAAAACTGGGGGGTGGTGGGCAGCCTCTGAAACGATCCTAGCAGAGGGTCTTGGGGGCCTTGTTCAAGGAATGGATACAGAGATGCTGCCATTGACAAACTGCATAGATTCGGGGCTGATCAGAAGCCAGAACAAAACAGAGAGGAAAGCCAAGATGGCTCCCAGAGTTGCATTCCTGAGAGGATGGAGAGGTCCGGGGAAGTGGAGAAGTAGGAGGAGGATACAGTTAGGAGGAAGAACAGTGAATCCAGGCTCATCTGTGCTGTTTCAGGTGTTGGGGCCATGTCTAGGGGGCGGTGTGCTGCAGACAGTAGGAAAAGTGGAATCTTGGCTACAGAAAGTACCAGAATGGAAGCAATATGTGAGGACAGTGTTTAAAGAGGAGCAGCTGGGCCGGGCGCGGCGGCTCACACCTGTAATCCCAGCACTTTGGGAGGCCGAGGGGGCAGATCACCTGAGGTCAGGAGTTCGAGACCAGCCTGACCAACATGGTGAAACCCTATCTCTACTTAAAATACAAAATTAGCTGGGCGTGGTGGCACATGCCTGTAATCTCACCTACTCGGGAGGCCAAGGCAGGAGGATCACTTGAACCTGGGAGGCAGAGGTTGCAGTGAACAGAGATGGCACCATCACACTCCAGCCTAGGCAACAGAGCAAGACTGTGTCTCAAAACAAAAAAATTGGGAGACTGAGGCAGGTGGATCACCTAAGGTCAGGAGTTTGAGACCAGCCTGACCAACATGGTGAAACCCCGTCTCTACTAAAAACACAAAGGTTAGCGGGGTGTGGTGCGTACCTATAGTCTCAGCTGCTTGGGAGGCTGAGGCAGGAGCATTGCTTGAACTGGGGAGGTGGAGGCTGCAGTGAGCTGAGATCGCACCACAGCACTCTGACCTGGGCAACAAGAGCGAGACTCCATCCCCCCGACCCCCCCTCCAAGAAAACCAGCAGACAAAAGAGAAGCAGTTGGAGCCATGGGGGTACCTTTCCCCCGAGAGAGATCCAAGGGAGACAGAAGAAGACTAGAGAAGAGGACCAAAGATTTCCCCGGTGGGGAAACACTTGCCATTCTGGGAGGGAGGAGAAAGAGGCCCCTGGAGGACTTAGAGAGGGTCCCTAGAGAGACAGAGGTAAGAACCCCGACATTTCTGTGCAGAAGGAGATGGTTTTGAGGCAGTGGGTGAGGGGTCAGTGCGTCAGAGGAGGGCCACGTGGGGTGAATTTTGCATGGACTTCATCTTCGATGACACTTGTTTCATTGCAAAGGCCACTGTTGGCTTCCTACCTGCATTTGCCAAGACATCTAAAATACCCTGATGTTGCTTTTCCAGGTCAGAATGAAGGAACGATCTCCGTAGTTGAAGGAGAAACACTGTATGTCATCGAGGAAGACAAAGGCGATGGCTGGACCCGCATTCGGAGAAATGAAGATGAAGAAGGTTATGTCCCCACTTCGTATGTCGAAGTCTGTTTGGACAAAAATGCCAAAGGTGCTAAGACTTATATTTAATACCATTAAAAAAAAAAACTTTAAAAAAATGGAGTTGTTTCTCCCCACAACCGTGGCTGTTACAGGCAGTTCCTCAAGACACTGGCTGGCGAGCACCACGGTGCGCGCGTTCCTGTAGTCTCACAGTGGACTTCAGGGTCCGGGCACCTGAATTGTCTTGTCTAGTTTGGGCTGTGATCAAGTTTCACTTACTGATGAAATTTTAATGTGGAAAGCTGCCAACTGCCAATTTACAGCTGTGTCATTTGAAATCTGATAAGCATTTCTTCTTTTGGTGGTATCTGTAGATTAAAAAAAAAAAAAGTTGCATTGTAGCTTCTAATCAATCTTTCTGAATTTAAAAGCCGGCACACATCTTGCAGGTGCCAAAGACTTCCCTATTCTTGTTTATATCTAGTATCCACCATACACTGAGCTACATTAGGAGGTTACAGATTGTAACTTAATAAACTGAACTGTGCTAGTTTGTTCAATTGCATACTCATTCACTTGGGAGGAAGTCACAAGTAAAATAACATCTCCTCCTCCTTGACTAAAGGAGTAAGTAAGATTCTTATATTGGCATCAAAACTGTGTATTTTTACTTAAACATGGTCAGCATCCTTAGTAGGGCATCACGAGTATCCTGTTACATCTGTATGATCCCAGACAACCAGCTGAAATCTGGAAAAGTTTGGTGAATTCACCAGTTGATTTTTACATGGCATTGCTGATTTTCCAAATGTCATCAAATTGACAGGTTTTTTTTGTTGCTGTGTTTGTGTTGTTGTTGTTGTTGTTGTTGTTTTGAGACAGGGTCTGGCTCTGTTGCCCAGGCTGGAGTACCGTGGCTCACTGCAACCTCCGCCTCCCCCATGTTCAAGCGATTCTCCTGCCTCAGCCTCCCGAGTAGCTGGGATTACAGGCAGGCACCACCATGCCCGGCTAATTTTTGTATTTTTAGTAGAGACAGGTTCACTTGTGTTGGCCAGGCTGGTCTCAAACTCCTGACCTCAAGTGATCTGCCTGCTTCTGCCTCCCAAAGTGCTGGGATTACGGGCGTGAGCCACTGCGCCCGGCCCAAATTGACAGTTGATCAGATGTGCTAGTACTGTTTAGATGCAGTTATTTAAAAGCAGAGCATGTCCACGTGTCAGCTCCTTGTGATTTTCTCTCACACTTGGTTCTGTTTCTGTTGGTTTTACAAGCAGAGCTGCATTCATGCTTGCCCAGGTAGGGCTATAAATAAAACGTGGTGTGGCAGCAAATGCTTCTCCCCACGGACACAGATCTCAGATCTCAGCACATCGCTGTTGAGAGAGTTTGGGGGTTTGCTTTTGTTTTTTGTTTTTGTTTTTGTTTGTGCTTTCAATCATTGGCAAAGTTTGGATTTACTGGAAATTATTTTAGAATTTCTGGCTCATTTTATACAATTAACTGTAGCCAGAACGAAATAAAATGTCTCATCACATCAAAAGGAATCTAGGCCACATGAGAATTTGCATTTTTAAATTGGCATTGATGTGGGAGGTTAGATGGTGAAATTGGTCGCATGCGTAGATGGTTGCCAGGTATTTCACTGTGCCCATTTCAAGAATCCAACTCGAGATCATAGAGAACCCACTACAAACGGGTCAGAATGAAGGTGCTGGCTCAGATTCTCTTTTCATTTGATTGTGAAAGTGATTTCCTTGGGTCCCTCCTACTTTCAAGTGGGAAATTAGCCCCTCCCTCTACCTTGTGGGTTCATTTTATCAGCTCAAGTCCATTTAAAACTGATTTTCCAAGCAGTAGCTGCACATTCGGGCTCTAGAACCTAGTGGGGGTTGTGGTTGCTTGTGGCTGTTTCAAGATTCTCACAGCCTGTTAACCTTTACGTGGTGACAGCCTGATTTTTAAGAAAACATACTTTTTTTTTTCTTTTTTTGTGAGATGGAGTTTTGCTCTGTCACTAGGATGGAGTGCGGTGGCACAATCCCGGCTCACTGCAACCTCCGCCTCCTGGGTTCAAGCGATTCTCCTGCCTCAGCCTCCCGAGTAGCTGGGACTACAGATGCCCGCCACCACGCCCAGCTAATTTTTTGTATTTTTAGTAGAGACGGGGTTTCACCGTGTTAGCCAGGATGGTCTCAATCTCCTGACCTCATGATCCACCCGCCTCAGCCTCCCAAAGTGTTGGGATTACAGGCGTAAGCCACTGCGCCCAGCCTTTTTTTAAAAATTTTTTTTATTTTTTATTTTTTTGAGACAGAGTCTCACTCTCTGTCACCTAGGCTGGAGTGCAGTAATACGATCCTGGCTCACTGCAACCTCCGCCTCCTGGGTTCAAGTAATTCTTGTGTCTCAGCTTCCTGAGTAGCTGGGATTACAGGTGCCTGCCACCACACCTGGCTAATTTTTTTTTTTTTTTTTTTTTAAGTAGAGACGGGTTTTTACCATGTTGGCCAGTCTGGTTTCAAACTCCTGAGCCTAAGTGATCCGCCCACCTCAGCCTCCCAAAGTGCTGGGATTACAGGGTGAGCCACCGTGCCAGGCCCAAATTACTTTTGGATACTTTTGCTGACGTAATATCAATAAAGCCGCCCATCCTGACCCCAGGCCTCTTTGTAAGTATTGCAGTGAGAAAATCAGCTGACCCTTCAACCACAGGGATCTGTTCAATTGAGCAGCAGGAAGTTTCCAGCTTTACCCCAGTAAACAAGTGAATGGGAAACCTAAGGTGTTAAAATCTGACCTTTCTATCCGATGACAAACTCATTTCCAGTCTGTGAACTCCTGGACAAAGCAAAGCAACCACTGAAAAACCCGAAAATAGGGAGACAGCATTCACCTTGTAAAAGTCGGCTTTGCAAAAAGGCATTCTGTCAAGCTATGTTTTTTTTTTTTTCTTATTTAATTATTCAAATTTAGTTATTTCGTTATTCAAATTTAATTCAGAAAACGGTTTCGGGGGAATGGGGTGGGAGGGGTTTGGGCACATCAATTTATGATGATAATTTTAAATGTATGATCATTAAGTTGTATGTCTCAGTACTATGCCAGGTGAATCTCTGTAATATTGACTAAACAGTTAAAGATATTTTGTAAATTTCAGGTCCATCTCATCAAGGCATGAAATATTAGAAAACCAAATTCCAAAGAACCAGGAATTTCCATTTCCACCCAAAGTATACTTTATTATCTTCTAGCAGTTCTCTGTTAAAATAAAAGCAGCAAAATCTCAGCTACTTATATAATTTTCTCCTTTTATTTGAAAGTTCCACTTAGAGATTAATAATACGTACGGAGAAGCCTTTCCTCCCTACTCTGTTTATAACTCGGTCCACCTTGCCCACAAACACTGCCCTCCTTAAACCCATCTGATGGAGGCAAAGCCACTGTTTTCTTAGGCCCGTAACTCAGTGCAGCTGTTTTATTGTTATAATGCCGGTGCACCTTTTGTGTGTGTGTGTGTGTGTGGTGTCTACGATGTGCTTATTTAATAATTGCCAAAATAGTTAGACTAGAGTAACTTCCGGTGGGTCCATTGGATTGTGACTGTCTTTTATGGTTTTTTGGTTTTTCGATTGCTCTCTGTTAAATATTTTCATAATTCCCCCCACAGAATACATGTGTATAGACTGCAACTTAAAAACTCAAAGCAGTACTTGAATGAGTTGTTTTAATGTTGTACTTTTATCTGTTTGTTTTATGGGTTCTCCTGCTGCCTAATGACCTTTCTGTTTTTATAACTGCCGGAAAGCTGCGAAGCCTCTCGCACGGGGAGGTAGGTCCCCGCTGCGGCTCCGCACTTGAGTTTATTATAAACTCTGGGGTTCTGAGTAAGTTTTGTTTGAATACAGCAACATGATTGTCTCTTTCTATTCTTATCCTAAAAGAAAAGACTCTGTGTGGCATCTTTTAGTTGTACCCTCATATCCGCCTCTCTAATAAATGTTATATTTTTTCTCAGTATTGTGTATTTTAAGTGACTTCTCATGTTTCCAAGAAAATTATTCTGTGTAATGTGAATATTTAACTCTTTCATCTCCAGTAATAGGGAATTTTCTAGCCCAATGCTTTTTTAAAAATTCTGCCTCCCACCCACCCCCCCCCCCTCCTCCTTTAAATGATGGCACCTCCTGTTTCTGATCCTGCGTGCACTCAGGGCCTGTGAAGTCTGTGTTTCTTTTGTTTCACTTCTCTCTCCTTGAGAGGAAGAGCTTTTCACGGTGTATTGCTGAATGAATACAGAATGACAGGTTTTCATTTTCACCAAAGATTTTACATTGTGCTGCTGAAGAGCCAAGAGTTTCCTTCTGAGCGAATCGGGCCTTCATGTTCCTTGTACCATTCTAGGAAATCGATGCATTTCTTTTCTCTTCTTTTTGGAGTTGAGGTCTCACTCTGTCACCCAAGCTGAAGTGCAGTGGCGCGATCCTGGCTCACTGCAGCCTCGACCTCCCTGGGCTCAAGCCATCCTTCCAACTCACCTTCCCGAATAGCCGGGACTACAGGCACGTGCCAACATGCCGGTTAATTTAAAAAATTTTTTTTGTAGAGATGAGGTCTGGCTATGTTGTGGCCCAGGCTGGTCTCGAACTCCTGAGCTCATGTGATCCTCCCTCTTCAGCCTCTCAAAGTGCTGGGATTGCAGGTGTGAGCCACTGCACCGGCCTCTGTTTTTTGTTTGGTTGGTTGGTTTTTTTTTGAGACGGAGTCTTGCTGTGTCGTCCAGGCTGGAGTACAGTGGCCCAGTCTTGGCTCACTGCAACCTCCGTCTCCCGGGTTCAAGCGATTCTCCTGCCTCAGCCTCCTGAGTAGCTGGGATTACAGGTGCCCGCCACCACACCCAGCTAATTTTTGTATTTTTAGTAGAGACGGGGTTTCACTATGTTAGCCAGGCTGGCCTTGAACTCCTGACCTCGTGATCTGCCTGCCTCAGCCTCCCAAAGTGCTGGGATTACAGGCGTGAGCCATTGCGCCCAGCTCTGGCCTCCATTTCTTACTTTCTCTCTAAACTTGTGAGAAAGATGAGCTGGGGCGGATGGCCTCATCAGTCTCCTGTTTGGGCTTCTCTTAACCCTGAAGGAAAGATCAGCTAAAGGCTAGAGAGAAAACCGTGAAAGTTCCTCATCTCAGACCTGCCCTGTGGTAACCAATTGCTCTGAGATGCCCCCTCCCACCCCTTCCCTCTCCTCCCACTCCCCTCCCCTCCCAGGGCGGTGCAGTTTGTAGCCAAGAGCAAAATGCCCGCCGGGAACCCGCGCCATCCTCTCTAACAGAGAGTTTCTCTTTCTGTTTCTCTTTGTGTTGTAGATTCCTAGAGGGGAGTGCCTGCGAGCCTCAGGTGAACCTTCCTGGAGGAGCCTCCGTCTGCTTGTCCCCACAGGCCTCCAGTGCCCTGCCCTGTGGACGGCCCATCCCTCCGCAGCCCCATCCCTGCGGGGCGGTCTCTCTCTCTCTACAGCATGTTCCCTGCGGCCCTGCCCTCCCGTCCAGCCCGGGCCACCTCGTGGGGGACACGTCTCGCCAGCGCCCACCCCCACGGCTTGGGTCAGTCCTCATCACTCCCCCAGCCCACCCCGCGCAGGCCACTGAGACGGTGGGATACACACCCCCGCCTGCTCCTTCCTGGGCCCTCAGTCCACCCGGGCCCGTCCTGGCGGCCCTCCCGCGCTTCACACAGTGCCTTTAGTGAAAATGTCATCACGGGTCCCCTGAGGAGACAAGGCAGGTCCGGCGCACACCAGGCGGACTGAGCACTCGATGTCATCCCTGTGTCCCCGACTGTCTGCTGTAGAAAACACTTCCTCTTTTCCCGAGTCTGTGAAGTCCTCAGTGGTCCTTTTTGGATTCTAGGCTTGCACCTCATACTAAACATTGACCCTTTCACTATCCCCTCGAACTGAGAGCATCTGGTGGGCAGGGGGGCAGGGGCACACACACCCACAGGCACACCCACCAGTGCACACGCCTGCGCACACATTTTTGTTTGGCGCCCTGTTTTCAGTGGCCTGGGAAGGTCCACGCTGGAGGTCGAATTCCAGCTCGCCTTGTTGGCTCACTTGTGTCCACCGGCCGTGAGGAGCCCACGCCTGTCCTCCGGTCACTTCCCTGTCCCTGAGAACTGTAGACCATGCGCTTGTGAGCAAGGCCACCCCTCTGCACCAGCTCATTGGAAAGCAAACATCCTCTCCTTTCCAGGAGCCCCAGGATTAGCATCTGAAGAGGTTAGCACTTCTCGTTTTTTTTTTTTTTTTTTTTCCAAGACGGAGTCTCGCTTTGTTGTGCAGTGGCATGATCTTGGCTCACTACAACCTCCGCCTCCTGGGTTCCAGCAATTCTCCTGCCTCAGCCTCCCAAATAGCTGTGATTACAGGCGTGTACCACCACGCCTGGCTAATTTTTGCATTTTTAGTAGAGACGGGGTTTCACCGTGTTGGTCAGGCTGGCCTTGAACTCCTGACCTCAGGTGATCCGCCCGCCTCAAAGTGCTGAGATTACAGGCGTGAGCTACTGCACCTCACCAAGGTTAGCACTTTAATCACCAAAGACCCCGTGCCTCTCGTGGTCCGTTGAGGGATCCCGCCACCACCACCCCATTTATCACGTGCTCTTCAGGTCATGTGGAATTAGTTGAGTTTGCTTTTAGAGCTAAGTTTCTTTCCCCTTGTGGGTCTTTGAGGAAAACCTGAGATCCCCTAATCTGTGCCCCCCCCCCCCGCCCCCACACCTTAGAGCAGAGCAGCTCCTCCTCTCATTTGGTGCAGAAACAGTCAAGAGGAAACATTGGCTGAGAGCTCCTGTGACTGAGAGCGCCACCGAAGCCTAGGGATGGCGTCGGGCAGCTTTATTTGCTTGGCTTTGTAACTAGGTGGTCCCCTCAAGCATCCTCAGTTCCTCTTGCTGTTTACGAATGTGAGACAAGGAAGTTCTATAGAAGCCAAAGGGACAGGGACAGAAAGGACAGGTCCCAAGGGATGGCACCATCTTTACTCGTGGAAACCAGGAAATTGCTCCTCTCAGCCAACCAGGGTTGACCACACAGCACCCTTCTGGAGCAGCTCAGCCAGCCCTCCGGGAGGAGAAACCACAAGCACGGAGGCCCAGGCAGGTGAAGAGGAAGTGGCTTCGGGTTTTTAAAGTGGGTGAGCATGAGCCTCTCTGACTGTTTCTCCCCTGGGGGACTGCAAACCGCCCACTGAAGGCTCAGGGCTGCAGCAGAGCCATGGGCTTCCAGTCCTGCAACCCGTGACCTAAGCGTGGTGCACCCATTACACGCAGGAGGACCAACTTGACAGACAAAAGACAAGCTGGGATGACTCAGGGTGAGAAGAGTCAGGGCCCCGCCTCTGTCCCTGGAAACCAACAGGTGCATGGTGAGTGCGGCAGTCTGCACAGCTCTGCAAGGGCTCCGCCGCCAACGGGGCCGACAGGGATCTCCAGGAACTTCTGACCTCACCAACTCAAGTGGACCACTCTCCACTCCACGAGGATGTGAAACGGTTCTTTGAAATGGGATCTGCATGTGCATCGCATCTTTCATATGATGGGTCAGGATAGATTCATTTCTTGCAACATAGTGAAAAAGGTATAAGCTGCAGTAATTTGCTCTTTGAATGACCGTCACCCCCAGTATAGGTTATGCTTATATCCCCGTCACTCCTCCGCCTTTTAAAATTTTTCCACCACCCGTGTCCGAAAAGAATGTTACAGCGAGTGCTCTTAAATGTTGAACCTGGGTGTTGCTTCCTGGCCCGTCTGCGTGGCTCCATGGAAAGCTCACTGCTGCCCCAGCCGGGCTTCTTAGAGGAGGTCAGTTGTCCTATGTATCATTTACTCTGGGAATCCTACTGTGAAATCATGTCTGTATTTTTCTGGAGCAGGTCACATAGAGTAGAACGTGGACTTTCCTGTGAGCGTCTCCTTCCTGCCCCATATATGCCGCCTGTCACTTCACCGCCGTGCTAGAATACTGTTGTGTTGTAAGATGACTAATTTTAAAAGAGCCTGCCCTGAAAAGTACTTAGAAACAAAATGAAAGAGAGGAACTTGTCCTTTACCCAGTTTTTCATTTGCAGGATGGGAAAGTATAAAAAGGCACGGAAGGTTGTCATGGGCTGTTCCGTGGCGGGGGGGTTTATCCCGCTCACCTTGGAGATAAGCCTGCAGCTTGTCTAACCAGCACAGCACAAAGGTCTCGATGCCTTTTGGTAACATCTGTCATTACAGAAGAAAGTTTACACGACGCCAAAAAAGTGACGTTAATGCTAAGTGTTTTTCCAGAAATACTGGTTTCATGTTTCTTATTGGCTCTGCCTCCTGTGCTTATTATCATCCAAAAACTTTTTTAAAAGGTCCAGAATTCTATTTTAACCTGATGTTGAGCACCTTTAAGACGTTCGTGTGTGTGTTGCACTAATTCTAAACTTTGGAGGCATTTTGCTGTGTGAGGCCAGTCGCCACTGTAAAGGTCCTAGAGTTGCCTGTTTGTCTCTGGAGATGGAATTAAACCAAATAAAGAGCTTCCATTGGAAGGCTTATATTGACCTTGTAACTATATGTTAATCCTCTAAGTGTTAAAATAAAGTATAACTTCTGGCACCGTGTCATGGGACTATTACGTTGCATGAAGACATGACCCTAGTTGCAGAAGCAGTCTAGTGTCATTGGAAAACCCCCTGGGCTGGGGAGCTGGCCCCTGGGAGGAGCTGGAGACCTAGACAGCTCTAAATTCCACCCCCATCCACAGTGGAGGGGGTGGCTCTTAGACCTTGGTGACATGAAATTCGGGCTGATTTAGTGCAAGGATTCTGAGAGGCTCCTTATGGCTAAGAGTATTTTTTGCATGCACATTCAACTGGTTGGTACTCTAGCTCTTTGGGGACCCCATTGCTTGGGGCTGGGGCAGGAGGAGGTGGTGAAATGAGGGCACACCTGAGTTTCATTGATCTGGTGTCACCAGTGCTCAAGCTGGTACTCCTGGTGGCGTGGCTGGAATCACTAGTTTCTGTGAGGCTGCAGGCAGTGCGGAGCTGTTTCATGTGGACATGTCCAAAGGGCAGCCGCTTTGTGCCGGGCAGCCGCTGGACATGTGCAACGGGAGGCCCCGTTTCCACAGCCAGCTTTGAAAATTTCACCCTGGCCTTTTGGAGAAAGATACAATCGGTTTGTGCCCACACTTCTCTATGTCCCGAGCTTGTTGTTTTTTTTTTTTTTTTTAAGCACTGTTTTAGGAAAACAGTTGTCCAGGAAATGACGTATTCGCAGCTATACCAAGTACAGGCCTGGCAGCTCTGCTGATGCCAAGCGTCCTCACTTGCGGAGGGCAAGAGGTGAGGGCACCAATAAGGGGCCTTTGGGAATCTCTCCCACAAGTGCGTGCAGCTGGCTTCAAGGCGTCACTGGGAATCCCTGGTTCCCAGTGTGACACAGCGTGGCACAAGGGAACAAGGGGGACCTACGGTTATCCTACCCGAAACCCTCTCCTCTAGGTTGTCAGCAAAAAAGTCCACTTGGGAAGAATATTTCGGGACTGCGCCCAGCAGTCTGCGGGGCAGAGACGGGCTGTCTCCACCTGTGAACCCCCCACGCCCCACCCGCCCCGCCCGAGCCTTCTCCAAGAGCCGCACCAGCACTGAGGCGCCTAGAGCAGAGCCTGCTGGTTTGGGGCCCGCATTCCCGCGGCTGTGGACATCACAGAGGTCGGGAGCA
This sequence comes from Piliocolobus tephrosceles, assembly GCF_002776525.5. NCBI lineage: Eukaryota > Metazoa > Chordata > Mammalia > Primates > Cercopithecidae > Piliocolobus > Piliocolobus tephrosceles. Next base: position 8,449,994 of record NC_045447.1, read on the forward strand.
GTGGGGGAGACTAGTTGGTTTTCTGCTGCACTGGGGAAGCCTCTTGAAGTAGGAAGTTCCTGACTCACTGGCTCCGGGGAGGCCACAAGCCCGTGGGGCCGGCTCCTCCAGCGGGTCAGGAAATACCGGCCCGCCCCACGCCCTCCACCCGCCCTGGGCACGTCCGGGCCTGGGAGGCGGCTCCTCCGTCCGCAGAGACGGTGGGGACCCCTGGCGGGAGCAGACGGGGCAGAGCGCAGCAGTGGAGGGAGCAAGGAGGGAGCCCTGCGGGGAGGAAGGAGAAGGAAGTGGGCAGAGGCGGGGCTCGGGCATGCCCCCATTTTTTTTTTTTTAATTGAAGCGAAAGACTGAGAAATCGTGAAATGTATGGAACAGCCTAGAAGCCCCACTTTGAACTGCTCCTGCCAGAGAAGGATGGTGGGAAAGAGCCACCATCCAGACGCGCTCCCTGGCTCTGCGCACCCGCCTGGAGGCGGCCTCCCTTCCCCTGGCTCTGCAACCCTTTCCTGAGAGGGGAGGCAGGGATCTGTGTTGCCAGCGCCCTCTGAGACCCCGGATGAGGGTGTGAAGGCTGCCAGCAGGCACGTGGCCGCCCCTTGGTGTGTCAGCTGCTTCTCCAGGGTCGCACTGAGTGCCCATTTGGCCTTGACTTGAGCACTCGTGCCTGCTGTTAGACCTCCAGATGGTATAGTGACACCAGCCGGGAACATCTCCGGACCACAAAAGGTACAGAAGCAGCAGAGGAAGGACCCTACTTTTGTCCGCAGAGCTAAGGGGCTGAAAGCTGTGGGAGGAAACACAGACCCACTCTCCCCGTGGGGGACGGAGAAGGCTCCCCTCTGCCCCGCGGCACCTGCTGGAGGGATGTCTCAGCCCAGGACTGGCCGCATCCCTTCAGTCTGCACAGACTCTGGCTGCCACGCTGCACGGAGCCCTACCCTTCAGAACCTGTTCCCAGGTCCAGCTCTCCATAGGCCCCCTCATCTAGGCTGGTCATGGGTCAAATGGAAGGAGGGAATGGAGGCTGCACCCTGAGAAACCCCAGGACACCTTTCCAGAACATACATTGCCTAGGCTGTCTACTGCTCCTAGCTTTCCCCAAACGCGTGCGTTTTCCTCTGTGCCTAGCTCACCCTTGCTCCGTCCAGGTAGCAGGTGTCTCTCTGTGTAGGTGAAGCTGCAGAAGGGAAGAGCCAGAGGGGACCGTGATTCCGAACCCCCCCCCCCCCCACTCACTTCCCTCAAGGCTCTCTGGGGCTCAAAATTAGGTAGCATTAAGATCCTCAGGATAATTTATGTTTGCACTGAATTTAAAACAGAACAAAGGTGGGAAACTACACTTTTTGGGTGGCTGCACCTTGCAAATGTATCCGGATGCAGGTTTATGAGCAGCGCCACGGCTGACAGAACCACAGGCAGGTGGCAGGTGGCCCTCGGCCTCCTCCACGGTGCAGGCGCCTTTCTGGCTCCTCTAAGAAGCGCTGCTGGAGCCACGCCCTGGCTCAGCGCAGAGGAGGAGCCTGAGCCCGGCCTCCCCAGCCAGCGAGCGCTTCCTGTCCCTGCTCAGTAATCAACCACAGACTTCAGATCCTGGCATCTAAGTTTGAATTCCTTAAAAGCCAGGTATTTAAAAGGAAAACATAAGGAAATGTTTTAAGGCAAATTGGTACCTACTTCCAGCTCACCTTCCTGTAGTGCAAGATCTCCAAACCTCCTAAATAAATCTTCCAGACAAAACTTTCATTCTCATTTTCCATGTTCAATGTCAATCACGTGGATCGACATGTATCTAACCTTCAAATGTAAACAAAGCAAAAATATTGCTTAGAGATTCCCACATAAAGACAAAGGTTGTTTTTTCCTCTTCCGGGAACGCTGTCTACAGGCACTCGGCATGGCCTGGTTTCACAAACCGTCATAGGCTTTCCTAGAATACAGCCTCTAACAACAGTAGGCCGGCCTGAAACCCTGGGAAGAGAATCGTTTACCTTTATACCGAGATTGGGAAAGTGCCAAAGTCTGCACGTGGCGTAGGCCTGGGCTGACTTCCAGGGGTTTGTGCTGTGAGACCTAAAGCTCCTATGAGACCGCCCCAAACCAAAAACGTGTCAGCAAGCGGCCAGGCGTGGTGGCTCACGCCTGTAATCCCAGCACTTTGGGAGGCTGAGGCAGAAGGATCACTTGAGCCCAGTGAGACCCTGTCTACAAACAAAAAACCCATCAGCAGGGCATCTGGTGCTTCTGTGTGAACGTGTT
>NC_045447.1:8457249-8508863 GCF_002776525.5 Piliocolobus tephrosceles
AAAAAAAAAAAAAAAAAAAAAAAGGCGGGATGAGGGAATTGCGTGCAAGGAGCCACCTCTAGGGTGGGGCAAGGTGGCTGACTCCAGAGGGCCCCGGGGCTTTCCATGGAACTGGCAATGTGCCATCTTGGGTCCTTGTCATGGTGTTATCCTTGCCTATGCCGAAATGTTTCTGTATACTCATATCTGACAGTGGTAGGGAAGCAGAAGCCTAGGGGAGCCAGGGTGACATCATTCTGAGTTCAGCTCCACCTGAAAACTAGCCAGGGAGGCTGGGCACGGTGGTTCACACCTGTCATCCCAGCACTTTGGGAGGCCGAGGTGGGCACATCGCTTGAGGTCAGGAGTTCGGGACCAGCCTGGCTACCATGGTGAAACCTTGTCTCTCCTGAAAATACAAAACTTAGCCGGGCATGGTGGCACGCGCTTGTAATCCCCGTTACTCGGGAGGATGAGGTAGGAGAATCGCTTGGACCTGGGAGGTGGAGGTTGCTGTGAGCCAAGATCATGCCACTGCACTCCAGCCTAAGCGACAGAGAGAGACTCCATCTCAAAAAACAGAAAATTAGGCACAGTCCAGGCCAGTCACAACCTTGGTCTAAGATGTTTACGTCTGAGGAAGCAGCTACCTAACGCCCACGGGGACAAACTCCTAGGACGGCAGAAGGTTCAGATGCCACACAACAGTGTATGCTTGAAGATGATCACAGTGAGGCTTCGATGTGCCAAGGATAGCTTTCTTTAAATCAACAGAGCAATCCACTGTGTCAGGCTGTCAGCCCACGTGACAGACACAGCGTAGCTTTTCTATAGCTAAGACCCCTACATAAGAGGAGCTGAAAACAGCGACGGGCACCCCTCCGCTTGCTTTCTAAGGACGCTCTACTCTGTACCTAAGCAGCTTTCAATAAACTCTTCTCAGTGAACTCTGCAACTCACCTTGAGTTTCTTCCTGCATGAGATCCAAGAACCGTCTCTTGGGGTCTGGATCAGAACCCCTTTCTCCTGCAACAATGGGATTTCACAAATACATGTTGATAAGTTATATATAAAAATCTCAAGTTCTTCTCTCCCCCAAAATGAGACCCAACAAAAAACTCAGACTACTGAACACCAGCATCACTGAATGCCCAGGGCCAGTGTGCAAAGGAGAGGCAACCCCTGCTCACGGCCACTCTGTAACCGCCTGTTTGGGCGGCCGGAGGGGGACCGGCCTGTGGGATGTGCTGGCCTCACTCACTGGCCACATCTGGCCCTACCTGTCTGAGGCTGGTGTTGATTCCAGAAAAGGAGATGCCGATGGGCCTTTAAAAGTGGCTGGGTCCCCTCTTTCGCTTGCGTCCACAGCCTCCAGGCGGTCTCTGGTCTCAGAAAGCCACATGGAAAGCTCCTCCCTCCCAGGCCTGGTGATCTGCAATGCGAGCCCCAGGGCTTGGTGGGCTGTCCCCATGGTGGAGAGCCTCACCTTCCCTCCAGTAACAGAATTAACTGCAGCAAAGGAGAGATGACAGCGTGGCTGTGGGAATGTTTATTCTGTGTTTATTCTGACATTCTGAACACAAACTAGACAGCACAGAGGTGGGGCCCGATCCCAGCCTGCACAGCTGCGTGGTGACAGTGCAGTGTGCGGCCTCTGGCTGCAGCAGCAGCTTTCAGAAGGCTGGGGCCAACGCCAGGGAACCCAGGCTCAGCTGGGAGGGAGCAGGATGTGGGAGAGAAGATCCGAAAAGTGAGGCCTCAGGGCCTCTGCCAGACCCACCTGCTGGAATTTCCACCACCATCTGCTTCTACAGACTGATGACCACAGAGGTGTGGGGGTCTGGTCCCAGAGCCCCTTCCCCACCCACGCCCCATCTGCTTTGACCCTGACGATGGCCGCATCTCGCTCTGGCGATTTCTCCAGGGGCTTTGGTGCCTTGCTGTGCTCAGTAGGTCCTTCCACTCAGCATCTAGAGGCCACTTCCCAAGATCCGCCTGAGCGCTGCCCCCTGCACACCCCCGACACGCTTCCAGGTGGGCTCTGCACTGCTGGCGCTGGGAGGAAGGGAAAGTCTGTCTTCTCTAGCGTCGGCCCGGGAAGCTGCCTGTGCAGCAAATGGCAGCGCTGTGAGGTATCCCTGTTTCATCATCCGGTTCCCTGGTAGGGGCTCAGCAAATTCCCATGAAGATGAACTGCTGAACTTCGAGGCAAAGTACAGCCAATCCAGGGGCAGGCTCAGCAGGATGCGGTGTCGGGGACCAGCTGCCTCCAGAAATATCCCCCACTGGCAGAAATCCACCCTCCTCCTGGCGTTCCAATCAGCAATGAGTCCAGAGTCTTCAGTCTGCAGGAAAAGTGCTGAGAGTAGCCTGGGACTTCAGAGCCTTCCTGGTGACGCCCAGGAGATGCAGGGGTGCGGCGGGACCACCGGGGAGGACCTGTGAGCTCCTCACTGGCCAGGGCTTCGGGCTGCGCTCACCAGTCCTGAGCAGCTCCTTCTGAGTCTTTGGGGATCCGGGTCAATCGCACGGTGGAAACGGTGCAAACGCTGTGAAGCAGCAGCTACTCCCTGACTCTGGCCCGGGACGCATCCTCTGCCTGAGGGGGTGGCGTCGGGCTCCAGAAACAAAGCTGGGTAGAGCTAGCAAGAGGACACTTGTGGGGGACACAATGATGACAGTGACTGGCAGGAGCACTGCCAGGACAAAGACCCAAATTAACGTCACAGAGTCTTGGTGGTTTAAACAAGCCTGAAGTGCATGTTTTCTAGTTGCAGCGTTACTCACTGCGAACCAAACCAACTTTTCTGCCTCTTTACACAGCGGGGTTCTGCAGTGGCCCGGCCTCTCTTGGCACAAACACGCCTTCCGCAGGGTAGGGCACACGGGGCTGTGGGGACTCAAGGTGAGTTTGAGCCCCAGCAGTGGGGCTGGGCCACGTCCAGGGCCCTCCGTACAGCCTCCAGGAAGGTGCCTTCAGGGACCTGCTCTTTGGATGCTCAAAGGGACACGTGAGGGTCTCTGGAGAGGGAGGAGAGGACCCAGAGTGCCGTGGAGGGACCAGCCAGGGCCACTTACAGACTAGCCCAGCAAATCACACTGCCCGGGTCTCGGCTTCAATCTTCTGCTCCCCGTGCAGGCTCTCCGGGCCCGGCGGCTGCACCACGCTCTGGCGGATGGCGATCTCGGGGCCGCCTCCGTACAGGCTGTTCAGGTAGTTCCAGGTCTCCTCTGAAATCTGCCCGTAATCAGCTCCTGCAGGGCACGAGAGGCATCCCTGGGCTCACCTTTGCCGCCTCAAGGAAGCCACTGGCCTGGGCAGCGGGGGCTCCGCACGGCCAGGCCCCAAAGGGGGAAGACGGCAACCAGGGCATCTATGCAAAGCTGTCAGATGGAAACCAGGATTTCCCGGAGGAACGTCCGTCCTGCTAAGGGCCCCGGAGATGTGTTATTTCTGGCTGTGTCCCTTGTTCCTGGGAGTGAGGCTGACATAAACAGCAGGGTGGGCAAGGCCAGCAGCAGGCGGAGGGGTGGGACCCGGGGGACACAAGCAGAGACCAAACCCCTTGGGCCATCTCTCAGCCGCCTGGGCCTGGACTCGGGTAGACATCTCAGCCTGACTCTAAGACAGGTGGTAAGGGGGCTCCTGGAAGGACGGGACTGGGCAGCGGCCTGGCAGCCAGGAAGGGCAGAGAGGAGCCTGGCTGACCCCGAGGAAACTCACCCTGCTTCAGCTGGACGTGGCCACTTCCTTTGACCTGTGCAATCCTGCTGTTGTCAATGGGCCCAGGGGGCTCTGGAACAGACACAGCGGGCTCGGGTTCAGCCCCTGCCATGCCCTCCACCCTCCGCAGCAGCAGAGCCATCCCAAGTGAGGTCGCCCCAGGCCTGGGGGTCAGCGTGAAGTCTCTAATAGAGGTGCCTGGGCCACCCACTGCTCCTCTGCGGCAGTCTGAGGACCCAGCAGAGGGAATTTCCAGGATGCATGAGATCGTCTCAGACTCTGTGCTGGCCGCGGGAGCTGCGGTGGGTGGCCCATGCCCTCATCTCTGCTGGCAGCTGCCACTCACCACGCCCCTTCCCCTCTGCCCAGTTGTCTCATTTAGCCTCGGCAACTACAGGACAAGACAGAGGTTTACAGAGACAGAGCCGAGGCCTGGGCAGGTGAAGTAACCACTCAGGTCACAGCTGGTAGAAGGCAAGGCCACCGTCCAGGCCAGGGTGGGGGTTCCGAAGCTACGTTCTCAACCACAGCCATGCTGAAGGCCTTAGCCACCACCAGAGGCGCCTCAGGGTGGCCCTGGCACCTTCCCTGAGCAGCGGGATGGCAGTGAGGCCTTCCTTCCCGAGCACAGGTGGGTGCTTGTGCTCCACACAAAGGGTCCCGTGAGCAGGACCATAGGCTCTGCCCACCCCGCCGAGCCCCAAAGCCACAGGCAACCCATGGCTGGCTCTGCTCTTCCTCACTGGGGATCTGGGGGGCCCTGGGAGCTTCCTTGTGATGGGGCCTGTCTCCACCTCTGTAAATCCAACGAGTTGGATGACAAATCTGTCATTTCGGGCAACACACTCCTGAGGAAAGGGCCTTGCAGGAGGACAGAGCAGCTTGCTGGGCACGGCAGGAAGTGGAGAAGGGGCACGGCAGGAAGTGGAGAAGGGGCAGGGGCGCGGAGCAGGAGCAGCTTCCTGCCTCTGGGTGGGGACAGCGATCCCCATTGGGGACTGGCAGAGCCCCATGCTCTCTGTCCACCCCGGACGGGTGGCACCTGGGGGGAGGTACGGGGCCTGCAGGAGCCCCCGTGTGCTGGCCCTCCCCTGCCAGCATCCCATCTCCCAGGAGGCCCCCGGGGCAGGTAAGTGCCAGGCCCCCCTCAGCTCACCGTTGTCCTTCCCCTTGACGAACGCCTCCCACTCCCGGAACCACTGCATGCTGATGCAGTAGATGACGCCCGGCGACTCCTCAGCCTGGAAGGCCTTGTTCAGCTGGGCAGGCGGGCAAGGACGGGAGGGGACAGAGGGCAGGTCAGCCTCTATTTACCTTCAGCAAGGATTTCCCAAATGCCCCCGCCCCAGGCCCTCACCCAAGAGTCTTATAAAAACACCAGATGCTCAAGGTGAAAAATCAGAACCCCCAGACAAGCTCAAACAAAATGAATACACCCATCGCTCAGAGAGGACAGTGGCAACATTTCGTGGGTCTCTTCAATAACTGTTTGACCCAACTGAGACCACAAGAGAGATGCTACTTTTTGAGGAGTCTCACTCTGTCACCCAGGCTGGAGTGCAGTGGCACGTTCTCGGCTCACTGTAACCTCTGCCTCCCAGGTTCAAGCGATTCTCCCACCTCAGCCTCTTGAGTAGCTAGGACTACAGGTGCGCACCACCACCTGGCTACTTTTGTATTTTTAGTAGAGATGGGGTTTCACTATGTTGGCCAGGCTGGTCTTGAACTCCTGACCTCAGGTGATCCGCCCACATCGGCCTCTCAAAAGTGCTGAGATTATAGGCGTGAACCACTGCACCTGGCCTGGTAGATGCTAATTTTCCCCGGTTGAATAGAATGTATCTATCTGCTCAGAGAGGCAGCTCTCCTTCTGACAGGTGCATTTTCTTTTTCTTTTTTCTTTTCTTTTTTGAGATGGGGGTGGGGGGCGTCTCACTCTGTGCCCAGGCGGGAGTGCAGAGGCGCAATCATGGTTCACTGCAGCCTTGACCTCCTGGGCTCAAGTGATCCTCCCACCTCAGCCTCCTGAGTAGGTTGGACCACAAGTGCACACCACTATGTCCAGCCCTGACAGTATCTTTTTTGTTTTTGTTTTGAGACAGGCTCTCTATTGTCCAGGCTGGGGTGCAGTGGCACGATCACAGCTCACTGCAGCTTCAACATCCCAGGCTTAGGTGATCCTCCCACCTCACTCAGCCCTCCGGGTAGCGGGGACTACAGGTACACACCACTGTGCCCAGGTAATTCTTGTATTTTTGGTAGAGATGGGGTTTCGCCATGTTGGCCAGGTTGGTCTTGAACTCCTGGGCTCAAGTGATCCACCTGCCTCGGCCTCCCAAAGTGCTGGGATCACAGGCATGAGCCACTGTGCCCAGGCAGCAGAATCATTTCCTAATGGCCACAAAGCACAGGCGTCCCTCAGTGTCTCTCACCGGGCCTTCCCTGTGAATGGAGCGCGTCCTAACCCTGTTAGAAGTAGTGTGGCAGGGAGAGAGTGTGCCAGGAGCCTCACCTGCACTCAGCTCTTTCACAGAAGTCTGAATGACTGGAGGTTATTTGGGTTGTCACTAGCACTAGTGGGTAGAGGCCAAGGATGCTGCTAAACATCCTACAATGCATAGGATGGCCCCACAATAAAGAATGATTCAGCCCAAAATAACACAGCCAAGGCTGAGAACGGGATCCATCTACTGGTTCTTTAAGCTCAACAGCACCCAGGCGATGAGCCTTCACTTACTCAAGCCAACCCTCTCACCAGGAAAAGTCCTCCTAGACACCTCATCATCTAGTCCCCCGCAGAAGACTCCTTTCCTTTCTTTCTTTTTTTTTTTTCTTGAGACAGAGTCTCACTCTGTTGCCCAGGCTGGAGTGCAATGGCACAATCTGAGCTCACTGAAACCTCCGTCTCCCAGGTTCAAGTGATTCTCCTGCCTCAGCCTCCCGAGTAGCTGGGATTACAGGCACCTGCCACCATACCCAGCTAATTTTTGTATTTTTAGTAGAGATGGGGTTTCGCCACGTTAGCCAGGCTGGTCTCAAACTCCTGACCTCGAGTGATCTGTCCGCCTCAGCCTCCCAAAGTGCTGGGATTACAGGTGTGAACCACCGTGCCCAGCCTCAAAAGATTCCTTTCAAACTTGCTCAGGGACTACACAGGGCTCTTCTGTCCCCAAGTCCCCAACTGCCCCAGGCAGAGGCTGGCAGAGCCGCCCCCGTGCCACCTTGCCGCATGCACCTTGATGAAGGTGTCGATCTCGATCCTCCTGCGCTTGGCCAACGCCTCGATCTCCACCTGGCAGATGGAGCACACGTACAGGTGGTTGACGGCGGGGCCACCCCCGAATCTGTGCTCAGGGTGGGAGGGAGAGAGAGACATGGCCTGAGGGGGGCACCAGTGAGGGGAGAGTGATCACTGCCTTCCACTTCCCCCTCAAGCCATCAGTGCCCCCTCAGCGCTGTCACAGGCCTGCACACGCCTCTGTGTGAGCACCATGGAGCCTGCAAGGGAGTAGCACGCCCACAGTCCCCAAGAGGCCCTGTTTTAAGGCTGAGGACCAGATGAGCCAACACACTCAGTTGTGCTTCAGCCAGTTTCCTGTCCCTTGCGACTGGAAGGATCCAAGTGGATTCCCACAAACGACACGTGTCGTTCTCCATGAGACAGATGAAGGCGGCTCTGTGCTGCCGAGTGGAGGCCAGCCTGTGGCGCGGGGTCCTGGCGGCATTCCTTCTCTGTCCTCCCCTCTTTTCCTGCCCAGCTGGGCCCTGGACAGGATGGAGACAAGGCGGCCTCCCAGGCTCTCACCTGTTGTACAGGTGCTCCCAGACGTTCTGGGGCAGGATGACCACCAGGTCGTCGATGTAGTGGTATTTGTGGGGCGGGATGCCTGGGAAGAAAGTACAGGGAGTGAAGCTGTGGCTCGGCCCACCTGCCCACCCTGCTCTCCCACCACAGGGGGGCGCCTCACCTCCGTGGGAGCAGAGGAAGGTCTGGTTGGTGATGGGTCCTGGCTCTGCGAAGGTGTTGAACTTGTTGAGCCACTCGCGGGACACGTAGAACCGCAGCAGGCTGGGCTCCCGCATGGCGGCCAGGGACACCACCTGCTGCCGCTCCCGCACGGCCTCCTCGCTGCTCTTCCTGCGGGGTGAGGAGGGGGTGAGAAGCTGTGCCTGACGGCTGCCACCTCCAGACACAAGCAGAGCCCCCATCGCAGTGCACCTGGGGCTACCGGCCCTGTCCACCTCCTGGGTCCCTCAGGGGTCCTGGACATGTGAGCAGCGCCCCTGTGCACCAGCCAGGGCCCTGGAGAAGGCTCCAAGCTGCCTTCCTGCATTCCCCACAGCAGCCAGAGGGCTCTTTCTTAATCCAAGTCCTTACTTCCCTGGTTCAAAACCCTTCCACGCACTGTCCCCTACATACACCCAGAAGGCCCATGGGTCCCAGGGGACGGGGGTGGTGAGGTTCCTCCACCAGGCCCAGCCCGGCGCCCACCTGTAGAAGAGGACGTAGCCTTCGGCGTTCTGCACCACCGTCTCGTGGACTTCCGTGACGTACTGGTCGTCGAATTCGTACCACTGCCCATTGATCACGTTCTGGCAGTAGGCGATGTAGTGCCCACCTGCGGCAGAGCAGACAGGTCACAGGGATCCTAGCGCATGGGGGCGGCAGGGGAGGGGACATGACTCACTGCCTGCCGTGCCGTGGTGGCAGATGACAGAGAGGAGGTCGTAGGTGGTGATCTGGGATGTGCACTCCTTGGCAAGGAAGGGGCGCAGGTCGAGCCCCTCAAGGGGGAAGGAGACGTGGCTGCTGATCTTGAATGAGTACATCACCTCGTGCCGAAAGCGCTTCAGGTGAATGCACAGGATCTGCGGGGACAGAGAGAGCGCCGGTCACCTAGGAAGAAATGACGCGGATGCTCGCAGCCCGCCCCCGGGCCCAGGACAGCTGATGGGATCATGCAAGCTGACTCCATTGGAACAAATCCAAGAGTTCCACGTGGTCCAGACTGGGCTCACTCTAAGTCACACAGATCATTCCCAGCTCCACGGCTGAGAACTGGACCCCAAGAGCTGCACTGAGCCATCAAGTTTACCAGTTCTGTCGGCACTGCCTTTGAGAAGCCACAAAGCCTCCCCGAACCACCACAGCCCCATCCTGGGCCCCCTCTGCCGGGGCCCTCTCCTCTTTGCTACAGCCACACGTGCCTTCGTTGGTGCAGACAAGCCTGCTCCCACACTGGGGTTTTGTCTGTTCCTTCTGTGCTTTCCATCCACGATGCTGACACCAGCCTACAACCTCCAGGCCTCACTCAGACATCACTCCTCAGAAAGGCCCCTGCCAACAGCCCCGGCTGGGCCAGCTCTCCTCCCACCACTCTGTAGCCGGCAGGAGCCATAGCTGTCTCAGTGGTGGTGGTGCCTCAGCATCCCACACACCTGCCTCCCATTGGGCCCTCACACAACACGTTAGATGACAAATGTGCTGAGGCCACCGAGAGAGCACCAAGTCACAGTCGGAAAAATGTGCCCCCTGCCAACCCTTCCCAGAGGTTTCTCAGCCAAAGCTATGGAGTCTCCGTGGCCCCTGCAGCACAGAAGTGCCCGAGCAGTGGAGCAGGGTCAGCCCCCGCCTGGTGTGTGCTGGTGTGCACCCAGAGATAGCTGAGAAGGAGGCTGCCAAGGCCGCCGGCTCACCTCGGGCAACCGCAGGACTCTGCAGTACTTCACTCCGTTCCGCAGCCTGGGGAGGAAGCACAAGCCAGCTTCAATGTCCGGCATCAGGCCAGGGGAGCAGCTCTCCACCCGGCTCTCTTCTGGGAAGGCAGGATTGTGGGGGGCTCTCTGCGGAAACCCAAGGGGAACATGTAGGGCACAGAAACGGGCAGTTAAGGAGAAGGCCGGGGAAGGCTCACTTACTTCTTACACCGCTCACAGCTGTACATATTGTCACCTAGGGCAGTAAAACAAAGGGTCAGAGGTTAGCAAGGATGGGAAATGGGGGAGCAAAAAAAAGTGACTATAATGATTTCTGCTTAAGAAATAAAACCTGGCAGGGCACAGTGGCTCATGCCTGTAATCCCAGCACTTTGGGAAGCCGAGGCAGGCGGATCCCCTGAGGTCAGGAGTTCGAGGCCAGCCTGGCCAACTTGGCGAAACCCCGTCTCTACTAAAAATACAAAAATTAGCTGGACGTGGTGGTGCGCGCCTGTAATCCCAGCTACTCAGGAGGCTGAGGCAGGAGAATCGCTCGAACTGGGGCTGGGGGCAGAGGTTGCAGTGAGCCAAGATTGTGCCACTGCACTCCAGCCTAGGCGACAGAGTGAAATTCCATCTCAAAAAAAAATTAAAAAAAGAAAAAGAAATAACACCTGAGAGGTACTGGAGGGAGGGAAGGCCCTGGCTGGACCCCACAGACAGAATCCATACAAGGGAGAAATGGATATATTTGACCCCAGAAATACTTCGACATCTGTAAGACACCACCAAAAGCAAAATTAAAAGGCAACAGGCAAAATGGGGGCGGGGGGGAGGAGGGGAAGTGCAACATTAATTACAGAAAATGTATTTGAAACAATTTTTTTGAGATAGGGGCTTGCTATGTTGCCCAGGCTGGTCCCGAACTCCTAGGTTCAGGGGACCCTCAGCCTCCGGAGTAGCTGGGATCACAGGTACACGCCACCCTGACGGGCTTAAAATCTTAATGTGTAGTTTCCCCCTCCGTGCACACTGAAAATTAAGTCGAAACAGGATCAAAGACCTCAATATAAGACCTAAAACTGTAACACTTCTAGGAGAAAAGTAGGAAAAAAGCTTTATGACATTGGATCTGGCAATGATTTCTGAAACACAACACCAAAGGTGCAGGCAACCAAAGCAAAAGACACAAACTACAGAATAAAACGCACCACACAGGATGGGAGGACAGGGTTACAAGTCACACATCTGGACACACAAAGAACTGTAACTAATGAGGCTGGCACCGTGGCTCACACCTGTAATCCCAGCACTCTGGGAAGCCAAGGCAGCAAATCATTTGAGATCAGGAGTTCAAGATCAGCCTGGCCAACATGGCGAAACCCCATCTCTACTAAAAATACAAAAATTAGCCAGGTGTGGTGGCACGTGCCTGTAATCCCAGCTACTCGGGAGGCTGAGATGGGAGGATTGCTTGCACCCAGGAGGCAGAGGCTGCAGCGAGCCAAGATCACGCCATTGTACTCCAGCCTGGGTGACAGAGTGAGACTGCTGCAAGAAAAAAAAGAATCCCATAACCAGCAACAAAAATCAAAATAGGCAAAGGATTCACATACATGTCTTTCCAAAGACTTACAAATAGCCAACAAGCACATGAAAAGACACTTCACATCACTATCATTAGGAAATGCAAATCAAAACCACAACGAGGCTGGGTGCAGTGGCTCACACCTGTAATCCCAGCACTTTAGGTAAAAGGCCAAGGCGGGCGGATCGCCTGAGGTCAGGAGTTGGGAGACCAGCCTGGCCAACATGGTGAAACCCCGTTCTACTAAAAACACAAAAATTAGGTGGGCATGGTGGCACGTGCCTGTAATCCCGCTACTCGGGAGGCTGAGGCAGAAGAATCGCTTAAACCCAGGAGGTGGAGGTTGCAGTGAGCCAAGATCATGCCACTGCACTCTAGCCTGGGCGTCAAGAGCGAGACTCTGTCTCAAAACAAAACAAAACAAAAAAACCCACAATGAGATACCACCTCATACCCATGAGGTTGACTCCCATCAAAAAAGTAAACAGAAAATGTGTGTGGGCGAGGATGTGGAGAAACTGGAACTCTTGTGCGTCAATGGTGGGAACGTGACATGGGGTGGCCACTGTGGAACCCAGTACGGTGGCTCCTCAAGAAATTACAAATAGGCATAGACCCAAAGGGATGAAAGAAGAGAGGTGAGCACACCCATGGTCAGAGCAGCATTCTGCACAATAGCTAACAGGGACGTGGCCCGAGTGTCCACTGAGGGATGAACGAATGAGCAGAACGGCCCCAGCCATCCACACAATGGAACGATAAATAACCAGCCTACAAAAGGCAGGGCATTCTGACACACGCTGCAACGCGGATGGACCCTAAGGACGTTATGCTCAGCAAAAGCCATCGGTCACAAAATGGCAAATACTGTATAATTCCACGTATATGAGGCCCTTTAGAGTAGTCAAATTCACAGACTTGAATGTGGAGGTTGCCAGGGGCTGGAAGGTGGGAGTAGGGAGCTGTTTCACGGATACTGAGTTTCAGGTGTGCAAGATGGAAAAGTTCTGGAGGTGAATGAGGAGGATGGCTGTGCGACCATGTGCATGTATTTCATACTACTCAGCTGGGCACTTTCTGTTAAAAATAGCATTTGAGATGGTTATGGTGGTAAAGTTTACATTTTGTGTATTTTACCACAATTGAAAATTGGAGGAAAAAAAAAAGAGAGAGAGAGAGAGTTTTCCCAAAGGTTTAGATGCCAAATTGCCAACAGAGGAAAAGGGCAAGGACAGGAATGGGCAATGTTTAAATAAATACAAAGAGCCAGTATATTTAACAAAAAATGTAGAAACTCATCAGTAATCAAGGAAATGAAAAATTAACATACAATGTCATTTTTGCCCACCAAATTGGTAAAAATAAAAATAAGTAAACACCCAAGAGCTGCAAGATGGTAGGGCTGGGAGATCATGTGGCCCCGGCCCAGCCTGGCTGGCAGTGGGTGTGGGAATCTTGGAGGTGGGGTTCAACCTTGGAAGCCAAGTGTAGCCTGGCCGTGCATCCCACAAGCCCTGGGCTGCATGCTGGCCTGCTGGGGTCTGCACACCCCTGTTCCCACAACCCTCCACCTCCCCAACCCTTGCCAGCCAGGTCACTCACCTTTCAGCTCATCAGCGGCAAAGAAGGCAGCAAGGCAGTCTTCCAGGGTGACAACAGGCCCCCAAAACCAGCTGGGGGTACAGGATACCACAAACCTACAGACAGAAAAGGAGTGCTGGGTGCTGCCAGGGGCTGGGCAAGAACAGGAGCTGAAGGGACTCTGGCTGAGGTCTGTCAGGCCTGAGCCACAGAAGGACCCCGAAGGCCCAGAGTGGCAGCCAGGCACGGGGGGTCGGGGCAGAGGCCTGGAGCCAGAGCCCTCCGTGTCCTGGGTCGAGTGGCATCACTCTCCCCAAGCCTGGTCTCCTTCATCTGTGTTGTGGCCATGAGCATGCTGCCCCCTCCCTGGGGCCGTGCGGGTCTCTGGCCTGAGGCAGGTGAGGCGGCCCTGGGAAAGCTGCTGCCCTTCCTGCCCACAAGGCCCATGCCCTCCCTTCAACCTGCCATGTGGTCACCTCCCTGCTGTCATTGCCCTCCAGCTCCAAGAGACCATCCAATCCTATCCACTCCAAAGTAGCCAAGAAATCCCCTGCTTATTAAGCCAACTCCTCTGCAGCCCCCAGATCCTCCCAGGACCTCCCTGGTCCCCCAAATGCGTGGACTTCACTGTGTAGTGTCTCCCGCCCAGGAAAACCAGGACAAGGCCCAGCCCGTGTCGTCCGGTAGTGGCAAGGTGGGCGCACCGTCGGATGTACTCCACAATGAAGGCCAGCCAGCCCTGGGCGGCATAGCCGTCCCCACAGGCGCCTGGCTTGGCTGGCACATTCTGGTAGATGGCTGAGTGGAGCTTGGCCAGGTCCTCCTTGCCAGGAATGGGCAGCGATAGGTCCTGGAACGTCTCCACTGTGGTGGATACCTGTGGGGTTAAACGTCAGTCTGCTGCCCGTCCTCTGGCAATATCTGCACCCCAAATCCCAACCAGCAGGTGAGGGGCAAAGGGTCTGCTCCCCGGGCTATGCATAGACACGGGATCTACGCAGGCAGGGCCCTCCCCTGGAGAAAAGCAGGGAGCACCCGTGGAGAGCCCACCCTGCACCCAGTAGCTGCTGAGGCTGCTGGCAGCCTGGCCCAGCTCCCCCCATCTCTGGGGCACCTACCCGGTCACAGGTGAGACACTGCACGAGGCTGAGGATAGAGCCATCAAAGATATCTGAGATGACACTGCGGTACCGCTGCTCCTTCCGCCTCCGGCTGCCGGCACTCAATACCTGGGCTGGGGACACAGCACAGGACTAGCCCAGCCTCCACCTGCCTGGCCGGGGTGAGGTGTGGGCCCTGGGGCTTCCTTTGACAGGATGTGGAGTGACATATGCGAGTCATGTGACGGGGCAAGCAATTCACCACCTCACGCCTCTGTGTCATCCTCTGCAAAACGTGGCTCCCACACTAGTGTCTCAGGATGTACCTGAGAGGAGTCCATAGCCCAGCCCTCCGCCACACAGGACCATGAGAAAGGCAGCCACGGGTGCAGTCTGCACTCCCAGCCCCAAGTTGACCCACCCTCCCCTGTGCCCCCCGAACCTTTCTTGAGCACATACGACGGTGCCATCCTCACGGGGCTTGCACGAGGGGGACTGCTAGACAGCTTGGCATGGCCCTCATGGTGGTGGACGGGGCTGCAGGGGCGAGAGGAGCTGCGTAGGTGGGCATCGTTGTCCGGCTCTGGGGGCAGAGAGGGCACCATGCTGGGCCAGGGCAGCCAGGCCGGCTCCACGAGTAGGCAGGAAGATGACCTGCCAGCCCCTCCTAAAGGGACGAAGGCCTGACCCCAATGTGTCTCATCTGTCACGTGCCCACTCCTGGCCCCAGCACACAGGCCGGAGCAGAGCTGTCCATTCCACTTCCGGCTGAAGGCTCAAGGCTCTGGGAGAGGGCTCTGAATTGGGCTCCAGTGTTATGAGCTAGGGGACCCTGGGCACATCACTGACCCCCCCAGAGGCTGACTTCCCCTCTGTCGTTCAGGTCTAGTGAAGAACCCATCCCCGGGGGCCACTGCAGGTCGGTGCTCAGCACCCGGCAGGTACTGGGCCACAGGCTGAGGTTCCTCCCGCAGCCCCCAGCCAGCTGATACCTGGCGTCCGGCAGGGGCTGGCGGACCGTGGTGATGGGGGCTGGGCCTCCACGGGCTGGTCGTCAAGGGCAGCCATGGCGGTGTCCACATCAGCATCCTCGTCCACTTGCTCCGAGTTTGTGCGCTGCTGGCCCCAGGAGAACTTGCGGTCCTTCATCCGCTCCTTCTCAGAGATGGCTCTGCCTGCCTCATCTGGGATCAGCAGCTCCGTCTCAGCCTGCGAGCTGCCCCCGCCACGCCCCTGCCCGTCACCCTCACCCCGGTCACTGCTCGAGTCGCAGGACAAGAACTCATCTTCTGATGGGCTCCGGTCACCCTCCCGTTTCTCATCTGTGTCACTTGAGTCTGAGTCCCGAGCCTCTGTCAGTGCCACCGTGGCCACCACTGGCTCCTTGAGCTCCTCGTGTAGCTGGTCCATCAAGCAGCGAAGGAACTCTTGGGTGTCCTAGAACCAGGGGCTGCATCAACAGGGTTCTCCCGGAGGCAGGAGGAACCAGCCTCCAGCACCCTGTGGCTGATGAGAGCACCAGCCTCCATCTGGGAGGGCCTCACAGGTGACCCCTGCAGAGGAGCTGCTCACCCCCACAGCGGCCTCCCAGGGCAGTCTGTCCTAACCCCATTCTTCTGAGGATGACAGTGAGGACTGAAGAGGCTAAAGGACTCCTACCAGGACACACAGCTATAAAGTGGCAAAGCCTGGTATGCACCTGGGTCCATGCAACTCCCCGGCTCCGACTCTGAATCGCCTGCCTCTGCTGCAAGCTCAGTACGGGAGGGACAGGGAGGCAGGACCACATTGGGCCCGAGCCACCTTTCTCTCTACAGAAGAGGCCAGTGGAGGTGGGCAAGGAGGTGGCGGAGGGATGAGGGAGTGTGATGCCAAAAGGGAGGGCTCACCTGAGTCCTGCCCCAAGCCACGCCACCCACAGGCCAGGCCGTCTGAGTGCTCCACCCTTCCTTTGGCTCCCCCTGCTCCCTCAGTCCCTATGCCAGCCCCCATGTCCCTCACTGCCTGCTCTCACCTTCCCACAGACCGGGGCATGACTCAGACTAAGCTGCCCCTGCAGGCTGCCTGGGTTTCAAATCCCAGCAATGACCACTTTGTCCTGACCACTCTGTGACTGGGCCACCAGCATAGCAGGAAGTCAAGGCAGCAGGGGCTTGGGCAGAGGTGACCAGTGAGCCCCACTGAGATCTGTGTGCTTATACAGGAGGTGCACTGGGAGGTCAGAACATGGTGGCAGAAGCAGACCCCAGCAGCTGCGGGGGTGCTCGGGTGGTGCTGGGCATTGGAGGACTTGGGTTCCAAGCCCAAATCAGCCCCAGCAGTCCCTGACCTGGATGTTAGA
This sequence comes from Piliocolobus tephrosceles, assembly GCF_002776525.5. Taxonomy (NCBI): domain Eukaryota; kingdom Metazoa; phylum Chordata; class Mammalia; order Primates; family Cercopithecidae; genus Piliocolobus; species Piliocolobus tephrosceles. Next base: position 8,473,260 of record NC_045447.1, read on the forward strand.
AGTAGCCCGCAGCCCAGGCTCTGATCCCCAGGAAGCAGGGGTCATGAAGCAGTCAGAGCCAGCCCTCATGTCACACATCTAGAAAGAGGAACCCAGCTCTCTCCGCTCACACTCAGGGAAGGGAGGGATCGGGAGTGACTCCCCAAGGCGAAGTGTCAGACTCTAAGATCAGATGAATGAACCACCAGGTTCTGTTGCATCAGGGAGGGGACATGTGTCCTGTGGCAGGCACGATCAAAGGCCCTTTCAAGAAGAGGCTTTCAATCTGCCATCTAGTTCTCTTTCTGGTTCTTCCTTTCAACAAAAGTACTATGTGTTCCTTGCCAAAATCTCAATCCATGCGGAAACACGAAAGCATCTTTTGGCCCTTTAGAGGCGCCTGCAGCTGTGTCTACAGTTCAGCCTCAGAAGCGTCCCTGCATTATGTCCTAGAACCAGAGAAAGGGATGCTTCTGCTGGAGTTCAGATGGAGTCCTGTAGCAGCGCACGGCCCTCCGTAACGGCATCCTGACCCAGAGCTGAGAGCCGGTAGGGCGCCTTGCACAGAGGCGAGGCGGCGCTGTGCTGAGGGATGGGCTCAGGTAGGCCTGAATGCCATCTCTGCCAGGATGTGCTGTGTGACCTGGGCGAGTGGTAGAACCTCTCTGAGCCTCAGCTCTTTACCTGTAACATGGGGGTGACAACAGTGCCCACGTCGTGAGAGTTCTATGGGGACTAAGTTATGACCACTTAAATGGTGCACAGTGAATTTTAGTCACTGTGGATGTTATCACTCCCCAAAAAGAAAGGCGTCCAGGCAGTGCTGAGCTTCTCAAGCAGGAGCCAAAGGCCCAGCAGCCCTCATCCTGGGACAGGACAGCAGGCAGTGGGTAAAGGAGGGTGGAAGGCGTCCTTACATGACTGCCACTCCATCCATGGCACTCATTCAGGCAGCACAAGAGGCGACCCAGCCTGGTCCAGCTCTGCCTGCAGGCCTGGCGTGAAAGTCCAGGCTGGGGGCCATCTGGGGCAGGAGGCTGGAGGGCAGGAGCCATCAGCCCAGGGCTGAGACGTACGCATGGCTGCACTCTGTCTTGGTCTCATTATTTTATCAAACAGAAAAATGTGGTTGGTTTCAACGGGGTTCTCTAGACTAAAAAAAAAAAAATTCTTAATCAAAATTTTTACTTTAGTAAAAGTGAAATTTCGCCTGTGGTTTGGGGAAGCGAAACCCTGTGCCATTTTGAGTGCAATGCAGAGGGGCACAGCACAGGCCCTGAAGCAAGGTTGCCCAGGTTCAAATCTCCCCTCTGCTGGGTGCAGTGGCTCATGTCTATAATCACAGCACTTTGGGAGCCTGGGAGGTCAGGGCTGCGATAAGCCATGACTGTACCACTGCACTCCAGCCTGGATGACACAGTGAGACCCTGTACCCACCTCGCTAAAAGAAAGAATTCCCCTCCACCATTTACTAGCTGTGTGGCCTGTGCAAGTGGCTCAGCCCCCTGAACCTCAGTCTGCCCATCTGTGAAGTGTGGTTAAACGTCAGCAGGTTGCTGGGAGGCGCCACTGTCCTCACATGTGTGAAGGGCTTAGGAGTGACAGCCTGGTCCCTGAGACCTGCCAACCAGTGCTCAGCTGCCACTGCGAGTTTCCACTCTGGTTTTGGCATCAAAGTCAGGCCTGGTGGGTCATGGCCTTGAGTGTCCCCTGGGCAGCTCAGATGGCTTACCTGCTGGGCATAGCCTCGGAACATTGGGTTGACCAACTTGATCCCATGAGACAGACTGGTGGGGACCACGTAGCTTGGCCTGTAGGAAGCCCAAACCCATTAGTCCAGGTAGCCTGCCTTGAGCTGCTCATTCCCGAGAGAAGCAGGCAGCAGCCAGTCAGGCTGGATCAGAGGTGTTTCCTGACATTTGGGGAGGGGCCTACTCAGCCAGGAGCCCCAAGAGGCTCACACATCTCTACAGACAAGAAGAAAGTATCAAGTCATAGCTGCCTCAATTAAGCAAAGAGCTCAAATAAAATGGCATCATTTCCTGCTGGCGCACAACAAACTCGCCTGAACACGATTTGTTTTTGTTCTGAAACACTTACTGTGGTTTTCTCATTTCAAAAGACATGTTCATTATTGACAAATCTAAAATTTCAGAAAAGTACAGGAGAAAAACACCACCACTAATGGCACCAGATACTTACCATTAGATTTCTGGATTTTTCTGTGAAACTACAGATGCATATACAAAAATACATACAGATATACACTTAAACTTGGCTTCTTATACAGCGGAATTATACTGTACCACACTGGTTTTCTTGATTTTTTGTTTTGTTTTTTGTTTTGTTTTGAGACAGTCTTGCTCTGTTTCCCAGGCTGGAGTGCAGTGGCGCGATCTTGGCTCGCTGCAACCTCCGCCTCCCGGGTTCAAGTGATTCTCCTGTCTCAGCCTCCCAAAGTGCAGGGACTACAGGTGTGTGCCACCACGCCCAGCTAATTTTTGTTATTTTTAGTAGAGACGGGGTTTCACCATATTGGCCAGGCTGGTCTCAAACTCCTGACCTTGTGATCCACCCGCCTCGGCCTCCCAAAGGTGCTGGGATTATAGGAGTGAGCCACTGCACGCAGACTTTTTTTTTTTTTTTTTTTTTTTGAGACAGGGTCTCACTCTGTCGCCCAGGCTGAAGTGCAATGGCATGATCAAGGCTCACTGCAGCCTGCCTCAACCTCCTGGGCTCAAGCAATCCTCCCACCTCAGCCTCCTGAGTAGCTGGGACCACAAGTGCACACACCACACTCAGCTAATTTTGTAGTTTTCGTAGAGGTGGGGTCTCGCTATGTTGTCCAGGCTGGTCTCAAACTTCCAGGCTCAAATGATTCTCTTGCCTTGGCCCCTCAAAGTGCTGGATTTACAGGTGTCAGTGACTGCGTCTGGCCCCACGCTGGTTTTTAATCTGCTTCTACACGTAATACATATTTCTCCCATGCTGGGTTTTTTTTTTGTTTGTTTGTTTGTTTGTTTTGAGACAGAGTCTGGCTCTGTCCCCAGGCTGGAGTACAGTGGTGCAATCTCGGCTCACTGCCACCTCCGCCTCCTGGGTTCAAGTGATTCTCCTGCCTCAGCCTCCCGAGTAGCTGGGACTACAGGTGCGTACCACCATGCCCAGTTAATTTTTACATTTTTATTAGACACGGGGCTTCACCATGTTGGTCAGGATAGTCTCAATCTCGACCTCGTGATCTGCCTGCCTCAGCCTCTCAAAGTGCTGGGATTACAGGCATGAGCCACTGCGCCTGGCCCTACGCTGGTTTTTCATCAGCTTCTCCATATATATTTCTACGTGCTCATTTTAAATTATTCCCAACTTTGACTTCCTGGAGAAATAGATCTAATCACAGACTCTGGTCTTTAAATTCATTTCATACTGTGCCAGAAGCTCCATCCAGTCTGTGCCCCCCTGACCCACACCTCCTCCTACACATGCAGCTGTGGCTGAGGCCGGGTCACCATGTCTCTTGGCAAAGACATCTACCCAGTGGCTGCTGGCTAGGGTCAACAGCAGGTCAAATTCTAGCTCACCTTTTGCAGGTTCTATGACCTTGAGCAAGATACTTAAAGTTCTCTGCACCTCAGTTTTCCTATTTGTAAAACAGGACTGGATGCAATTTCCACCCCGCAGGCTTGCTACAAGCATTACCCGGGACAAAGTGAGGCAAGTCCTCGCTGAGGGCTGAATCCATAGGAAGAGCTCAATCATGGGTGCTGACAGGAAACCCCAGTCCCCATACACCGCCCGAGGCTAGGGATGCAGCTGCTCACCGTTTCTTGTGCCAGACCTCAGAGACCAGCTTCTGGTAGCTCTTGCACAGGGCTGGCTTTTTGTCTGTGCGCACCAGGCCTCCGCACTCCAGGAAGAACTGAGTCAGCGGTGGGCTGGGTGCAAGGGAGAGAGAGAGCCAGGTCAGGAAAGCAAACGAGGCAGGCGGCATGGTTTAGAAAGGGCTGCATAGCGGGGAGCCCTGAGTGCTCGCACAGGGAGCACAGTGACCCTGGACCCAGAAACGCCTAAAGGTGACTAGAAGGCTCCTACCAGTTATGAGAAAATTGTATCCTCCAAAATTCATCTGTGAAGCCCTAATGCCCAGTACCTGAGAGTGTGATCATATCTAGAGACAGCGTATTTTTATTTTATTTTATCTCATCTTATTATTATTTTTATTATTTTGAAACAGAGTCTCACTCTGTTGCCCAGGCTGGAGTGCAGTGGTGCAGTCTTGGTTCACTGCAACCTCTGCCTCCCAGGTTCAAATGCTTCTCCTGCCTTAGCCTCCCAAGTAGCTGGGATTACAGGCATATGCCACCACATCTGGCTAATTTTTTAATATTTTTAGTAGAGACGAGGTTTCACCATGTTGGCCAGGCTGATCTTGAAATCCTGACCTCAGGTGATCCACTTGCCTTGGCCTCCCAAAGTGCTGGGATTACAGGCGTGAGCCACCATGCCCAGCCAAGACAGGGCCTTTATAGAGGTTATTCAAGTTAAAACGGACTAGGTGCACTCAATTTTTTTTTTTTTTTCTTTTTTTGAGATGGAGTCTTGCTCTGTCACCCAGGCTGGAGTGCAGTGGCACAATCTCAGCTCACTGCAACCTCCGCCTCCCGGGTTCAAGCGATTCTCCTGCCTCAGCCTCCCCAGTATCCGGGATTACAGGTGCGTGCCACCAAGTCCAGCTAGTTTTTTTGTATTTTTAGTAGAGACAGGGTTTCACCGTGTTAGCCAGGATGGTCTTGATCTCCTGACCTCGTGATCCACCTGCCTCGGCCTACCAAAGTGCTGAGATTACAGGCGTGAGCCACTGCACCCGGCCTGGGTGCGGTCAATTATTAACAATAATTGACCTGCATCCTGCTACCTGAGGATAGTTACTAGGAACATTTTGGGACATAGTCTCCCAGACTTTTCTACGCATTTGTACCCATTCCCTCTCTCCTTCCTGCATACATATACTGCATCTCTAACCTCCACTGGGTAGGAGAAGCATGTCAGACACAGGAGACATCCTTGGCCTCATGGAGCTGATAGCCTTTCCTTAATGGAAAATCGTGTTTCTCTCGTAAAATGATATTTTACCATACAATGCTTTATAACCTCCTTTTTCCCCCACTCACCAGATTCTGAACCCTGTTTTGTTTCAATGCATGCTGTCTTGTGCCATTTTTCCTGCACTTGCTGCAAGGGCTATGAGAATTTATACTCCCTTGCAGATGGGCCTTTAAATCGTTTCCAATAAACAACAGAGCAGTGAGCCTCTTTGCATGTACAACTTCCCCAGCATATCCAGTTATCTCCTCAGGATACCTTCCGACTGGGGAGATTGCTGGGTCAAAGGGCACGCATGTTTTTAGGGATTTTGCTGCTGTGCATCCTATACATGTGTTTGTGGGCAACAGGCTGGGAGCTGCTACCGCTGCTGTTTCCGGGGCTTTGCCAGGGACAGCTCTCGGCCCTCGGACAAAGCGTCGACCTACCAATTGGACAGGGCCTGTAGGGCAGCGTTCATATAGCAGGAGTTCCCGAGGTTCTTCATGCCCGTGAGGCCTGGGAAATAAACACAATGGGGGGAGCAGGTGAGCGCCCTGCCCTGCTGAGGAGACCTTGCAAGTCACAATTGGCACAAAGCTGTGGCTCTCAACTGCCCAGGACCCAAGAAGAGGACATGGTGGAAGTGTTCCACCCCAGGGATCTTCCCAAGAAATCAACGAGGTTCCTGCTCACAACAGCTGTGGTTACCTGAGTGTTTTAAACAGATGAACTCCTTTGCCCCTCCGCCCAGCCAGGCCCACTGTCCACACCATACAGCAGAGGGGCTGGCCTGCCCAGGGTCACCCAGCTGGGAGAGAGGACAAGATAGCCGGCTCTCCAGAACCTTAGCTAGGCCAGCCAGCTTCCGGAGGGAAGCCACCATGCTATGCAGCTTATCCGTCACCCTATCCTTCCTTGTCCATATAGCAGGTGCAAATAAAGACCAAGACTCTGGTGGTTTCCAGCCTCCAGGTGAGGCCCCCAGCCCAGTCCATCAGCTTCCCCTGCTGTGGGGGCCATTACCTCGAGGTTTCAGGTCATCGTCCTCTGACTCAGACTCTCCTTCATCAGCCACAGCAATAGGAACAGCTTTCAGAGGGTGGGAGGGTGGCGGGGAGTCCTGCGTTAAAGACCCCAAGTGAGGAAAACAGGGAACAGACGGGCTGGAGTCAGAGGCCCAGGTGTCTCCCAAGGGCTGGAAGTCCAGCCCCACTGCCTGGAAGCCCCAGGCTTTCAAATTGACTGAGCCAGTCAATTTGAGCAGAAGGCACTGTGAAGAGAGAGAGATTTGGTGGCCTTGCCCTGGGAACTCCTTGATTTGTTTGTGCCTGTGATGGGGTCTTGCTTTGTCACCCAGGCTGGAGTGCAGTGGCACAATCAGAGCTCACTGCCGACTCCAACTTCTGAGCTCGAGGGGTCCTTCCACCTCACCCTTCTCAGTAGTTGAGACTACAGGCGCATGCCACAGCAGCCAGCTATATTTTTATATTGCCCAGGCTGGTCTCAAATTCCTGGGCTCCAGCAATCCTCCCAAAGTGTTAGGATAACATGAGCCACCATGCCCAGCTTTTGACTTGTATTTTTTTTATTGACAATGATAAAAAATATTTTATTTATAATAAATTTGGGAAAAATAGAAACATAAATAAACATGCAACCCCATTTTCCTGAGAGAACTACTGTTAATAGTCTGTATGTATATTATGTAGAGTTTGTTTAAGAGATAGTCTTGCTCTGTCGCCCAGGCTGGAGTGCAGTAGCTCATTGCAATCTTGAACTCCTGGGCTCAAGTGATCCTCCCACCTCAGCCTCCCAAGTAGCTGGGACTACAAGCATGCGCTACCATGCCTGACTAATTTTATTTTTTGTTGAGATGGGGTCTCACTCTGTTGCCCAGGCTGGTCTCAAACTCCTGGGCTCAAGCGATCCTCCTGCCTTGGCCCAGCAAAGGGCTGAGATTACAGGCGTGAGCCATGGCGCCCAGCCTATATTATATAGACTTTTAACTGTTAATACACATGCACAACAAAAACAAAATATTGCATATACTGTTTTATAGCCTTTTCTATAAAAATTCATAAACATCTACCAAGTTCACAAATGCATTCAATAAGCACTTATCAAGCCCTATCATGTGACTGTCTGAACAGAAGGAGAGGCCGGGTGCGGTGGCTCCTGCCTATAATCCCAGCACTTTGGGAGGCCAAGGCAGGTGGATTACTTGAGGTCAGGAGTTCAAGACCAGCCTGGTCAACATGGCGAAACCCTGACTCTACTAAAAATATGAAAATCAGTCAGGTGTGGTGGCGGGTGCCTGTAATCCTAGCTACTCAGGAGGTTGAGGCAGGAAATCAGTTGAACCCAGGAGGCATGCAGTGAGCTGAGATTGCACCACTGCACTCCAGTCTGGGCAACAGAGCAAGACTCGGCCTCAAAAAATTAAATTAAAATAAAATAAAATAAATGGAGGAGACAGCCATGCAATGACACACACATGTCCTGGCTTCTCCTCTAGCAGGCAGCTCTGCCATCCAGGATTACTGACCATTGCCTGAGGACAGGCCTGGGGCTGGGCCCTCCAGGTCATGGGCTTGTTGACCCGCCGTCTCTAAGGTTGCACAGTACACACTGTTGATCAAAGGACCATTCTCTGGTTGACATTACCTAGGTGGTTTCTGGGCATTTCCCATGGAGAAGTGTGCTGTAGCAACTACCTGGAATTCCCTTAGGAACGGTTTCAGATCTGGAATGGCCAGAGGCCATCTGTGACCTCGTCAACCCTCTCCATAAGGTCTGGGTCTACACTCACCTCATGGCCCTGAGCCCATCCCAACTACACTCTGCACGGCCATCCCATGGTCTCCCAGCTCCTTAAGGGAGGCCCTACTCTCAGTCATCTCTGCACCCTCATGGCCTCACACATACCTTGGGAAAGAGTTGGGCTCAGTGAGCATATGCTGATGTGAGCTCCTCAAAGTCACCTGAAAACATATTGACCCAGGAACAGACACCTCTGGGACCTACTGACCCGTGTTCCACGGATGCTCAGGTCGCACTGCCTCATCCTCAACACAGTCTTGCCAACAACCAAACAGAGCCCACCACACAGGTTACCTGTTCAGAGAACTTGGAGGAGGAGCCCGGCAGAGGGGCTGCCAGCCGCTGCTCCAGGAACACCTCCTTCTCACAGGCGTAACACCACAGCCGGAATGTGGTCAGGTTCACGGTCAAGTTGTGCTTTTTTGCCTAGAGGGTGATATCCAAAACGAGGTCCAAGGTATTCTGGCCTAACAAGTGCCCCAACCTGTGATGGCTACTCTGCTCCCCAGCCTCTCAGTAACAGGCCCTGTCAGGACAGAGACCAGAAGCTCAAATTTTGCTTACCCCCCCCCCAACCCCGGTCAGGACCCTGAGGGCTGCTACTTATCAAAAGGTGCAGATGCAAAATGTTTTTACCTGCATCCCCCCTTCTTTGCAGGAGCCAGGCTAGGATGACACCATTTATTGCCCCAGCCATTTAGGCCCAGAGCAGGAAGGTGGAGCTGGGGTTTGAACTCCAGTCCATCTAACTGCAGGGCCCATACTCTCAGCCACCACACTCACCTGTGCATGAATGGTGCTGTGGTCAGCGAAGGATTCTCCACAGCCAACATAGGAGCAGGAGACCTGGGAGGAGAGGGGAGGAGAATGGACTGGAGCTTGCCAAAAGGATGGTGTCAACACAGTGTCTCTGGTTCCATCCCAAAGTCAGTGCCCCCACCTCTCCCGAACAGGGACTACAAGGGACTGAGGCTCCACCATCTCAAAGGAACACAGGTGTGTAGGTCCGTACACCTGAAATTCTGTTGGGCAGTGATGGATGGTAAACACTGTCCCTGCCCTCTGAGTGAGACAAGCAGTACGCCCTGGGCTGCTGCTCTCCAGCAAGACCAGGTGGGGTCCCGGCTGGGGCCTGGCTGCTCGGGACCCAGACCCTCCCCCTCCAAGAAAACCCCACGTGAAGTGGGGTCAGTTATTGAGCCCTGTGTTTTTGGTGGGGATCCTAGGCCTCACAGCCATTTTCTAATGGGGGATGCTGAATGGGGACCAGCTGCTTGAAACAAGGGGCACAGATAGTGGGAGCCCAGTATGGACCCAGTACCTCACAGCAGGGCCCGCATGCCCCTGATGATGCTGTCTTGAAAGGGCCCTCGCACTCTCCTATCCCAAATCTACCCATCCTCCAAGGCCCACTCAGTGCCTCCACTGTGAGCCTCCATGCCAGCCAGTAGCCAATGGCCAATGCCACACTCCTACAGGAGTGCCTGCTGTCACTGCCACCTGTGATCAGCAGGTGCCATTTTCTACATCAGGCTCCCACATCTGTCTAAGGGGACTGTGGCTCCTATGAGGTAGGGCCATGTCCTGCACTTGTAACAGCCTAGGAGATAACATCTGGCCCTTCTTGCTTCCCCTGGATACACAGTGTCTTGCTCTCTACTTTGTGCTGAGTGACAGGGCTGAGCAGAAGAAGCCAGAATTCCACTGGGGGCCCCTGCGCTTTTGCAAAGACTGACTGGCTGTCTTCACTCACTGCTGCTGTCTTTGTTGTTTTTACTTGTGGGTTTTTTTTTTTTTTAAAGAAATTTTAAGTAACAGTCATTTTTAGTATGACTATAAAAATACATGCTTGGAAACATTTTTTAAACACTACAGAGAAAAAAAAGAAAATTATCCTACCACTCGGGGAAAACTGTCATGTTTTCATACCTCTACTTTTACTCTTTTTAGTAACCAGTAATCATCCAAACCCTTCCAGCTTCTCCCGGACACCATCTCATGGCTAGTCACAGGCATCCGTCTTGTCCAGTTCTACCCTAACCCCATGAGGCGGGGACAGTTGTCAGTTGTCAGTGTTGCAGCCTCTTTCTTATAGATGGGTAATGAAGGTTCAGAGAAAAAATGAGACTAGCCCGGGGAGAGACGCTGCTGAGCAGCAGTGCCAGGCCTCAAAGCCAAGACACCCACGTCGACTCACACATAAGCATGCCAAGCTAGAATTCTGTCCTATGAAGAAGGGAGCCTTCGGTCCAGAGCCTTCTCCAACCTATTTTTTTCTCCTGTCATTTTTAATTGCTGCCAGAATGGCCAGCCCAGGATTTGCTGACTGTGGAGCCCTGTGTCCCTGTGCCCCTGCCCAAGGTTTCTGGCAGTGCCCACCAGGGATGGAAGTTCCTAGCCCAGAGTCTAGCCCACTGCACCAGCCTGTGCAGTGCTGACAACAGGTGGAAGCAGTTCCATGCCCCTGATGGCCACAAGGGTCTTTTACCTGGAGACAGGCCCAAAGGTTTGGTCCGGTGACCCCACATGACTGACAGGTTCCCTGTGTGGGTTGAGAGGAGAGAGAAAAAGCAGGTATGAGGAGCCCGTTGGGGGGCTGAGCGCTGGGGCTGGTCCTGCCTGGAGGGCCCCACCTGGCTGACATGCACTCAGAAGGTCTCAGCTTCGAGCCCTGGCCCCAGAAAGGCCTTCACCGGACTACCTGTCCAAATTAGGCTCCCAGGGGAGCAATTTATACTTTACTGTTTGAATTCTATCCTGTGCCTCTAAAAACATTTTCAAACCAACATTTTATGATTTTAGTGTCTATAACCTAATCTTGGAAAATAAAATCATGTAAGAGACTCGTTAACATGCTCTCTTAACACCCCTTCTACTCTTCCTTTTCTTGCACTGAATTATTTCAGCCTTTCTACCCATTAGACAAGGGCTCCATGAAAGAGGGAAGGTCTGTTTTGCCTACCCCTGGGAGTTCACAGGGCCTAGTATAAATGAAGAGTTCACTAGACCTGGCAAACCCCAGGAAATGCCCAGGTTTCTGGTGGTCTGGGCGTCAGAGAATGCTCTGTGTCTGTCGCTATCCTTTCTCTCCTCCTTGCTTTAATAATGGGATGCATGGATTTTAGCTGAGCACACAGCTAGCTTGCTGCAGACGATGTTTCCCAACTTCCACCACGATCATGTGGGCTCAGTTCTAGTCAATGAGAAGACAGCAAAAACCATGTGTGCCACTTCTGCGCTGTGTGCTAGCCTTGCTCTTTCTCCTCTTACCATTGGCTGGAATGGGGATGTAATGGCAGGAGCTGAAGCAACCACCTTGGACTCAGGAAGAGAGCCACATGTTGAGAATGGTAGAGCCACCCTACCAGTCCTCCCTACCTGTGGTCTGCTCTGTGAGAGAAAGGAAACTTCTATCTCATTTACGCCACTCTATTTTAGGGACTCTTTATTACAGCAACTTAATTTGTGCCCCAAATAACTGTATCGGTGCATTTCTAGAACAGCAATTCCCAGCCGAGGCCCTACAACATCTGTCGTGCTTCCATCAGTTGTGAGAGGAACTCTGAGTGTTGGTCTTTGACAGCAGCTACAGTATCAGGCTCTACCACAGCGGGAGCAGACCCTTGGAGAGGACAATCCAAGTCTCCAGCTGAAGTCTTTTTTTTTTTTTGAGATGGAGTCTTGCTCTGTCTCCCAAGCTGAAGCACAGTGGTGAGATACAACCTCTTCTTCCTGGGTTCAAGTGATTCTCCTGCCTCAGCCTCCCGAGTAGCTGGGATTACAGGTGGCAGTCACCACACCTGGCTAATTTTTGTATTTGTAGTAGAGACAGGGTTTCATCATTTTGGCCAGGCTGGTCTCAAACTCCTGACCTTAGGTAATCCACCCCCCTTGGCCTCCCAAAGGGCTGGGATCATAGGCATGAGCCACCGCACCTGGCCTCCAGCTGAGTTCCCAGGCTGGAGTGCAGTGGTATGATGTCGGCTCACTGCAAGCTCCGCCTCCTGGGTTCATGCCATTCTCCTGCCTCTCAGCCTTCCGAGTAGCTGGGACTACAGGCGCCCGCCACCTCACCTGGCTAATTTTTTTGTATTTTTAGTAGAAACTGGGTTTCACCGTGTTAGCCAGGATGGTCTCGATCTCCCGACCTCTGATCTGCCTGCCTCGGTCTCCCAAAGTGCTGGGATTACAGGTGTGAGCCACCATGCCCAGCCTGCTGAGTTTTTTACACACTACTTACAGAACCCCTTCCAGTCTCTGTAGCAGGGCCCAGCAACATCACCCTTTCGCTGAGGTCACAACCTTGTCACAGAGCAAGGTCAGCAGGTGAAGCCAATGAGCCTGGACAGCAGGTAAAGCCAATAAGCCTGGAGCCCAGTGCAGCAAGGTCACAAAGCTCCCACCAAGAAAGCCTGGCTTCCCCCAGGGTGGCCATGTCAGCTCCCAGGCCTCCATGGCCTCCTTCTCATTCTCACTACACCCAGATTCCAGCCATGTTTGTAAAAAGCCTGAACATGGGGTTGAAGTGAAGCAGCTCGTCCCATACCATGAAGCTGAGATCTGCACTCTGCGGTTTAGGGTCTCTCACGGAGGATGCTGTGGGTACTAGGAGATCAGTCTGCTTAGCAGACTCAAAGCCGCAGCCCCAAACCTTCCTAAATTTGTCATCTCTCTTGTGATTTTTTGACTTCACAATTCACCCTCCTCTTCCCAGGTTTTTTTTTCCATTTCAGTTATTTGATTTATAAAAGTATCGTATGCTTGCTATAACAATTCAGATGACATCTATATGTTGTGTATGATATGAAATATTTCCCTCTGTACATTCTTCTTATACAAAACATGTATGCCTAGATCTTGAGGGGGTGATTTTTAGTAAAAATAAGATCACACAATACACATTTATCTATAATGTGCCTGTGTCTCCTTTGAGGGTCACTCAAGTCTGTACATGAAGACTGCATCTCCTCTGTGGTGACTGCACACTCTGGACACACCATAACTGATTCACCCATCCCCTGAGGATTATTCAGGTGCCACTTTTCCCTTTTACAAATAATGCTCAATAAATACTGCTGTATCATATGCTTATAACTGGTGATTACACTTCTATGGGATAAATTCCCAGAAGCAGAATTGCTTCTCTAAAAGTTACAGTAATTCCCAGCCCTACCACAACGTGAATGGCCCATTTTCTCCATAACTGTCAGCTACGAATGGATCAATCTCTTTCCGTCCATCTGCAAAATGGTATCATCCTATTTCGTTAGCAATATCCATAAGCACGAGAGTGAAGTCAGCCATCTTTTTCCGAAAGTTTCTTGTCATTTCTACCTCTTTTACTGGTAAGGACCTGCTCATATCCTTGCTCTTTCTGAGTATTTTAGAATGGCGCTGGTTTTATTTTGTAACTTTCTGGATACCCAGAGAGGACCTGAAGTTATGATCTCTGACACACAGGCCCGGAGCACCCCAGACACGCCCCGTCTCTACTCTAGAGGCACTAACAGGCTTCTGAACGGCTGCCAGTCCCAGCACAAACATTCCTGTGCTCCACCTCTCTTCTCCCACCTGCTTCATCCCCTCCCTGCTCTCAGATTCCCTAAGAAGCAGAGAGAAACACAGCATCAGACAGTGCAAACACATCCGGGCCTCACTCTGCCCCACTTCACACTGCAAGAGGTGAAGTCACTTCAAAAGCAGCTATAAACACTATGAAGAACCACTCACACGCCAGGCCTCATGACAAAACCAGCTCAGGCCAAAGGCCACCAAGGACCTGCTGGTGCGGTGAGGCCAGGCGACCAGCATTAGGTGCCAATATGCCCAGGAATCCCACTCCTGGGAACATGCCTGCATGCAGCTCTGCCCATGGATGCAATGACTTTTCTACAAGGCCGTTCGTCACAACATCGTTTGTTATTGGCAAGAGGTTGCAAAGGGTTCAGGTGTCTACCCACAGAGCTTCGGTCACTATGGCCACACAGTGAAATATGATGCAGCTTCAAGGTAACAAATGAGAAAGCTGTCTCTATGCACTGACGTCCAAAGAGCTCCAAGATACATTGTCATGTGAATAAAGCAAGTTACAAAACAGAGAGGATTGTATACCATCTTTTATGTAAGAAAGGGCAAAACTTAAAATGAGTGTATCTGCTTGTATTCACATAAAGAAACTGAAAAGATACAAAAGAGAGTAAGTGCTTACCCGAGGGTGGGCCAGGGAGGGTGGGCACAGGGGTGAGAGAAGGACTCCTTGACATTTATCGTTTTATACTGTTTCATTTGTAACCATGTCGAGTTTTCCTTTCTTGTAACCTTTTCAAAAATTTTCATTTAACAACACCAAAAGGATGGCAATGCGTCCTCCTACTTTGAGAAGAAGCCCAGCTGGCTTCCTGCTCAGGCCTCCCTGAGCCCTCCTCGGGCCTCATTTATAATAACACTCCTGGACTTGGAAAGCAGCATTCATTCCCTGCCTTGGAGAGGCTCTGTGCACCCGCCCCAACAGCTAATGGACAGAGAGCATTAGTGGTTCCCAAATGGCCTGGTCTAAACTATAATTAATGGCTATTAGGACACAGCCTCCGGAAGGTGGTCTCCCAAGCAGACGCCAGCATTTCCATTTACACAGAAGGCCGAGCAGAGACGCTCAAGGAACCAGTTTTTCCACTGCTTCAGAAATGTTCACACCCCAGGAAAGAGGTAGCCCTGGATGTGGGCCCTGGCCCCGTAAGGTCTGACCCTTTACCTTAGATTTGAGCAGCAAGTCCTCTTTGGTCACCTCCCCTATGGAGTCGAGGTGAGGGCAAAGGTCCCTGGAGTCCCCCATCATGGCCTGGGCTCACCTATGAGAAGACACAAGCAATCCTGGGTTAATGGCAGCCAGTGCTGGCAGGAGGTAGGAAGGTGAGTGGTCAAGTACATGACTTTGGCCTTGAGTCCTGGTCTGCCACAAACCAGCTGGTAACCTGGGGAAGTTGCTTAACCTTTTTGAGCATTACTTTCCTTGTCTAAGAAGATAAGTTACCCCAATGGGTCGTTCCTAGGTCACGGAGACAACGTCTGTCAAATGCCTGGCGTAATCCCTGATGTAGAGAAAGCCCATGGCAGATGGCAGGTATCGTGATCAGAATTATTGGTAGGGAAGACACAGGAGTCCTGTCTGCATGCAGGGAACTGTACACCAGACAATCTAAAACCACAGATGTTTTGTTAGAAGGAGGCCAAATCCATGTTCATCCAAGGATTCAGGCAGAGGAGGGGGCAGTGCAGAAAGGCTGGGTTTCAAAAAGGCAAGCAGCAGATGTTGACACTGGTCTTCTCAAGAGCCTCTGGGAGGCCAAGTGCTGGCAGACCACTTATCCCACTTCTCGTGGGAGTCCCCCAGGGAGTGCGGTTTGAACACCAGACCACCATGGGAGCAGGCCATGCAGCACGGCCTCCAGAGAATGTCTTCTGAGAGTAGGGAGAAAGTCAGAAAGGCAGGAGAACAAACTAGAAAGCAGTCTGGAACTGCGTTTGCCAAAACAACAATAGTGGTGCATCTGGGTGATGGGTTTCAAGCAATGAAGAAAAAAAAAGCTCTGTTGCTTTTGTTTAACTGACACATGTTCATTATAAAAACAAAACTCAAACAAGAAAGCACAAAGTAAAATAAATCACTGAGAACAAGTAGCAAACATCTTTCCCAACATTCTTCTGCATTTCTTTCTCTTTTAAATCAGGGGATAAAAATATATCTGTCCTAGAAAATAAACGCTGCCCTCAAGGGAGCACCTGGATGATGACGAACATCTTGATTATGGGGTGCTTACATGGATCTACACGTGTGTTAAAAGTGCAAAGAACTGAACACACACGAGTACCTACAGAACTAGTGAAATCTGAATAAGCTCCATGGATTATGCCAATGTCACTTTACTGATTGTACTACAGACATACAAAGATGTATTATTAGCTGGGATGCTGGTGCATGCCTGTAGTCCCAGCTACCCAAGAGGCTCAGGTAGGAGGTCATGTGAGCCCAGGAGTTCAAGGCTGCAGTGAGCTGTGACCATGCCACTGCACTCCAGCCTGGGTGACAGAGCAAGACCTCGTCTCAAAAAAAAAAAAAAAAAAAGTACGTGTTACTCTTACCATTAAGAGAAACTGGGTGAAGGTACAAAGTACCTTAGGGTACACTTTTTGCAACTGCCTGTGAATCTATAATTATTTCAAAAGAAAACATTAAAAAATGAATAACTAAAGAAAGGCTTCACATACGGTATTTTAGCAGAAGCAAATCCAGGAATCTGACTGCTGATTATAGCTTCAAACTGTTGCCAAATAAGGTCCAAACCAACCAAAGATGTAACTGGAGCCAAGATTGCTTTAACCAAAGGTAGAAGCCTCTATGTCTGCAGGGGTCTAAAAAACAAAACAAAAGACTGGGTGCGGTGGCTCATGCCTGTAATCCCAGCACTTTGGAAGGCCGAGGCGGGCAGGTCACCTGAGGTCAGGAGATCAAGACCAGCCTGACTAACATGGAGAAACCCCATCTCTACTAAAAATACAAAATTAGCCGAGCGTGGTGCACATGTCTATAATCCCAGCTACTCAGGAGGCTGAGGCAGGAGAATCACTTGAACCCAGGAGGCGGAGGTTGCAGTGGGCCAAGATCGTGCCATTGAACTGCAGCCTGGGCAACAAGAGCAAAACTCCACCTCAAAAAAAAAAGACAAAAAACAAAAGCAGAAGCCGCATGTGTACCCCCTGATCTGAGAGGTGGACCCCCAGACTCCTCCTTACATGCCCCTCCCTGTCCCAAATGGTCAGCCAGGGTCAACTGGCCAGATTCCCATTCAGAACATGAGTAACTAGCACTCATGAGGTGTCAGATACTAAGCTAAGAGCTTTTTGTGCATTCGTTTATGAAAAACTATCCCAGCAATCATTGAGGCAGCTGTGATTAGCCCCATTTCACAGACTAAGGAACAGAGGCTCCTTCTTGTCTAAGGCCTCACAGGAATGTTGGTGCTAGAGCTGAGCCTCAAGTTGGTCAGATCCTAAAGGCCTGCTCAGTTGCTTTCTAACTTGTATAAAACGTAAATGTGCAAAAGCAGGCAGAACTTACTGTCACATTGAAGATGAGCATAAAGAAAAAAAGGAAAAAACAAAGTAGACTGAACTGTATAACACACTTCCATATTTCCATGTACCTAGACTCCTCAATCAACAACTCATGGCCAATCTTGCTTCATCTCAACCTCCTGCTTCCTCTTGCTTTTGTAGCAAATCCCAGACACACAGGCGATCACATTCCATCTGTATTTTTCTAAGAGATAAGGACTTGAAAAAAAAAAAACAACCCCCATAATCACAATTCCATTCTTTCATCGACGGAGAAAAATCCATGTATCCTCCTCAGTATGTGTTGAAGGGACCCACCTGAGAGGAGGCCATGGGCTTACCTCTGGGTGACACGAAGTCCGCAGGAAGCGGCCAGCATTCACATCCTTCGTTGACAGCTGACAGCAATGGGCTGCAGTGGTCTGGAGTGAGTAGAGGCCTCTCGCAAGGAGTCTGGGGGATGAACCAGGGCATTTCACACAGTTCTATTACTATTTTTGAGACAGGGTCTTGCTCGCTTGCCCAGGCTGGAGAGCAGTGGCGTGATCACAGCTTGATCTTCCAGGCTCAAGCGATCCTCCCACCTCAACTTCGCAGGTAGTTGGGACTATAGGTGTGCACCACCACACCCAGCTAATTTCTTTAAAATTTCTTATAGAGACAGGGTGTTGCTTTGTTGTCCAGGCTGGTCTTGAACTCCTGGGCTCAAGTAATCCTCCCACCTCGGGTCTCCCAAAGTGCTGAGATTACAGGCCTGAGCCACTGTGCCCAGATAGTTCTGTTATTTTAAAATCATTCTTAGCACCAAAGGGCCCAGCATTCCTCCTGGGAGGAACGAATTTCAGGATATTGGGGATGTCCACAGGCTAGACTACTCCCTGTGCATCCAGAGAACAGTACCACCACATCACTCCTGGGCCAGCTGCCCAAGGCCCAGGCAGAGCTGGCACACAGGGGCAGCCCCTCCTAGGGAGTGCTGGCCTTCACTAGTCACTGCTGGGGCATTAACTTGGTGATCCCCAGGAGGAATCCTGCACAGGTCTGCTGGAGGGATCTGCAGGGCCTCTCCTATTGTCCCATCAGGCTGCCACAGCCCATCAACCCTCTGGACAGGAAGGCCTGGTCCCTTCCACACATGCCACCAGGCCCCTCAGGTCATCCTTTGAGCTCTCAGGGATTCCCTGAGAACCCCTGACCCTTAAGTGTTCAGCAGGCCCAGACTGCAGGCACAACCATGCTCATCCACACATTGCCACTACCCACACTTCACTGGCAAGTCACAGTCTCCTAGATGTGGACAGCTCAAAGAGGGAGAGGCAATTAGAAGCTACCATTTAAAATAGTCACATGACAATGACAGCTTCAAGATTCCAAATTCCAAACCTCCTCACTTGAAGTCAGGTTTTTTAGTTTTCTTCATGGTTTCTGCTGAGGCCATATGCCCTGAGTTGGCACTAGTCCTGCACTATTTTAAGCTGCAGTGGTGTGGGTTTTGCTAGCATCTTTGGTATATGATAATCTCTCTAGCTGGGTGGCTGGGGAGGGAGGGGGCAGGTTATAACTTGGCCCATTATTTATTTATTTTTTTTTGAGACAGTCTCACTCTGCTGCTCAGGCTGGAGTGCAGTGGCATGATCTTGGCTCACTGCAACCTCTGCCTCCTGGGTTCGTGTGATTCTCCTGCCTTAGCCTCCCGAGTAGCTGGGATTACAGGCGTGTGCCACCATGCCTGGCTGATTTAACAGGTCCACTCTTGATTTGCAAGTGCAATTGGACTTACATTCCTGCAACTTCAGAGAGAAAAATCAGCCCTGTGGCTAACAGCCCTCAATATATTCTCACTACTCCCATTTTACAGATGAAGAAACAGAATTGGAACTTAAGTAACTCAGGAACTTGGGGGAGGTCAATCATTTGGCTAGTTTTTGTTTTGTTTTGTTTGAGATGGAGTTTCACTCTTGTTGCCCAGGCTGGAGTGCAATGGTGCGATCTCAGCTCACAGCAATCTCTGCCTCCCAGGTTCAAGCAATTCTCTTGCCTCAGCCTCCTGAGTAGCTGGGATTACAGGCATGCGCCACTATGCCCGGCTAATTTTATATTTTTACTAGAGACAGGGTTTCTCCATGTTGGTCAGGCTGGTCTCAAACTCCTGACCTCAGGTGATCCACCTGCCTCAGCCTCCCAAAGTGTAATCCCTCCCTGGGATTACAGGCATGAGCCATCATGCTCGGCTTATCTGGCTAGTTTGTAACAGGTGTGACCCTGATCAGATCTACGTGGTGCATAGTCTTGCTCTAAATCATGAGTCAGATTTAGAGAAACATTAAACTGAGCAAAGAAAAAAAAAATCAGATACAAAAACATATATACCATATGATTCTATTTATACAAAATTTCAAAACAGACAAAAACTAACCTATGATGATAGAAACTGGATCAGTGATTGCCTGGGGCAAAAGGTAGAGCTACATTGCAGACAAGAAGGAACTTTCTGTGGTTGGAATGTTCTAGATCTTATCTGGGGTGGGGTTTAATCAGATGTATATACCTGTCAAATCGTGTGCACTGTATCTTTAAAGTATGTGCATGTTAACATATGTAAATTATACCTCAATAAAATTATACCTCAATAAAGTTGATTTTAAATCAGAATGAGGCCGGGCACGGTGGCTCACACCTGTAATCCCAGCACTTTGGGAGGCTGAGGCGGGCAGATCATGAGATCAGGAGTTCGAGACCAGCCTGACCAACATGGTGCAACCCTATCTCTACTAAAAATACAAAAATTAGCTGGGTGTGGTGGCAGGCGCCTGTAATTCCAGCTGCTGGGGAGGCTGAGGCGGGAGAGCCACCTGAACCTGGGAGGCGGAGACTGCAGTGAGCTTAGATCACACCACTACACTCCAGCCTGGGCAACAGAGCAAGACTCCATCAAAAAAAAAAAGAAAGAAAAAAAAGATGTTGGCTGTTGGTAAGGGTGTGGATAAACTTGAGGCCTGTGCACTGTTGGTGGGAATGTGAAATGGTGCAGCAGAGTGTGGGGAAAAGAAAGAGATCAGCCTGTTACTGTGTCTATATAGAAGGAAGGGGACATAAGAGACTCCATTTAGTTCTGTATTTGAAATGCTGTTAATCGGTGACCCTACCCCCAACTTTGTCCTTGCAAGAGACATGTGGGAAGGTGATTTAAGGTTAAAAGGATATTGGGCTGTGCAGGATGTGTCTTTGTTAAACAAGTACCTGAAAGAGGCTTGATGGTTAGAAATCCTGCCCGTCCCTGGGCAATGTAACATCTCGGTGTAAAACCCATTGTGTGCCTTGTTTACTGAGTAAGGAGAAACCGCCTTTAGGAATAAGGTGGGGCTTGCTAGAGCAATACTGCTAAAAGGTTTATGGAGATGTTTGCATATGCATCTCAAGGCACAGCATTTTCCTTTAAACTTATTCATGTTACAAGGATTTTTGTTCTTATGTCTTACTGCTGATTTCCTCCCTACAATGATCCTATTTTCTAGCTACTCCCCTATCGTTTAGATGGTAAAGATAATTATCAATAAATACTAAGGGAACTCAGAGGCCGGTGCCAGTGTGGGTCCTCTGAAAACACAGCACTGGTCCCCTGGGTCCCGCTTTTCTTTCTCTATACTTTGTCTCTGTGTATTATTTCCTTTTCTCAAGTCTCTCGTCCCACCTAACGAGAAGCACCCACAGGTGTGGAGGGGCAGGCCACCCCTTCACAGAGGCAGAATGCAGTTTGGCAGTTCCTCAAGAACTGTAAAATAGCACCACACTATTGAGCGATCCACATCTGGGTATACACCCAAACACACTAAAAGCGGCAACTCAAATATTTGTGCACCCATGTTCATAGTTGCATTATGTGCAACAGCCAAAAGACGATGCAAACCAAGTGCCCATCAATAAATAGACAAAATATGATATATCCATACAATGAAATACGATTCAGCCTAAAAAAGGAAATTCTGACACATGCTACAACATGAACCTTAAAGACATCTGCTCACTAAAACAAGTCAGGCTGGGTGAGGTGGCTCACACCTGTAATCCCAACACTTTGGGAGGCTGACGCAGGTGGATCACTTGAGGTCAGGAGTTCAATACCAGCCTGACCAACATGATGAAACCTCGTTTCTACTAAAAATATAAAAATTAGCCAGGCATGGTGGCAGGAGCCTGTATTCCCAGCTAGTAGGGAGGCTGAGGCAGGAGAATCGCTTGAACCCGGGAGGCAGAGGTTGCAGTGAGCCAAGATCGTGCCATTGCACTTCAGCCTGGGCAACAAGAGCAAAACTCCATCTCAAAAAAAAAAAAAAAAAAAAAAAGGCAGTAACTTCTCTGAAAATATTTGCTGAATGGCCCAAAAACACAAAGTTATAAAACACTGTTAGACCATGTTAGGTGGTTTATGCCTGTAATTCCAGCACTTCTGGAGGCCGAGGCAGGAGGACTGCTTTAGCCCAGGAGTTTGAGATCAGCCTGGGCAACATGGTGAAACCCCATCTCTACAAAAAATTTAAAAATTAACTGGGCATGGTGGTGCGCACCTGTAGTCCCAGCTACTAAGGAAGCTGAGATGAGAGGATGGCTTGAGCCCAGAAGTATGAGGCTGCAGTGAGCTATGATGGCACCACTGCATTCTAGCCTGGACAACAGAACAAGAGCCCGTCTCAGGGGAAAAAAAAAAAAAAAAATGGCCAGGCGCGGTGGCTCACGCCTGTAATCCCAGCACTTTGAGAGGCCGAGGCCGGTGGATCACGAGGTCAGGAGACCACGATCATCCTGGCTAACACAGTGAAACCCCGTCTCTACTAAAAAAAAAAAAAAAATACAAAAAAATTAGCTGGGTGTGGTGGCGGGCGCCTGTAGTCCCAGCTACTCAGGAGGCTGAGGCAGGAGAATGGCGTGAACCCGGGAGGCGGAGCTTGCAGTGAGCAGAGGTCACGCTACTGCACTCCAGCCTGGGCGACAGATCCATCTCAAAAAAAAAAAAAAAAAACTATTATTAAACTCTTATTTTGATGAAACAATGTATTTTGGGCCTAGAGAAAGGATGCTATTATCATTTCTGGAGGATAGAGTCAAGTGATTTATATTTCCTTTTTGCTTTTCTGCATTTTCTACAATGAACTTGTGTTGCCTTTTTTTTTTTCTTCCTATACTTGCTTCCTGAATGACTGTGTTACAATCATTCTAATCTAATAATCTAATACGGTCAGTCACAGTGGCTCACACCTGTAATCCTAGTGCTTCTGGGAAGTTGCGGAGGGAGGATCCCTTAAGCTCAAGGCTGCAGTGAACTAGGATCATGCCACTCACTACAGCCTGGGCAACAGAGCAAGACCCTGTATCTAAAACAAAATCAAAATCAAAAAACAACAAAAAACACTTTTCCTCTCAAAAGTCCCCTCTCTCTCACTAGAGAGAGAGCTGTTTTCCTTTCTTTCTCTTTCTTTTGCCTGTTAAACCTCTGATCCTAAAAACAAAAACAAACAAAAAAGAATACCTAAATTGGTTACTTTTAATGGATTTTCAAGTTTCCAAAATAAGAAAAGAAGAAGAGTATCTGGCTTCCTAGGTATGTTGCTTTTCCCCAAACCCCTGAGGGCACCACAGGGGACAGAGCCTCCGTCCCCTGGAACTCTCCAGGCCCCCATGCCAGGCACTGCCCTGAGCCTACACAGGGTGGTTTTCAGAGAAGGGGTGGGAGCATCTGAGTGATCCCAGAAGTCCCCAAAGCTGCTACCTGGTTGGCTCCCAAGCACACCTCTCCAGGTGACTCACTCGGACCAAGATGTGCCCTCAACACGTGTTTTTTGTATTTTTATCTATTTATTTATTTAGAGACCAGGTTATGAGACTGGCTAATTGTTGTATTTTTGGCAGAGACAGGGTTTTTTGTCGTGTTGCCCAGGCTGTCTTGAACTCCTGGGCTCAAGCGATCTGCCCACCTCCGCCTCCCAAAGTGCTAGATTACACACATGAGCCACCACAACCGGCCCTCTCCATATTCATTTTTGCCTCATTTACCTCCATGTTGTATTCAAATTTTTCATCTTCTCCTACTTGTCCTGAAAATTTTAAAGACATTTTTGTCTGGCTTTAATAAATTTGATATATGCCTCTATAGAAGCTGGAAATAGACACAGACATAAAATGAAATAAAAATCACCTGTAATCCTGCTGGACAGGAAAAAAATATGGATACCTTTTAGGTTTTGGTAAGTCTTACTTACATGTACAAACATATAATTTTTTTTTTTTTTTTTAGACAGAGGCTCGCTCTGTCACCCAGGCTGGAGTGCAGAGGTGCAATCTCGACTGAGCTCAATCTCCAAGTTCAAGCCACCCTCTCATCTCAGCCTCCCAAGTAGCTGGGACTACAGGCAGGCACTGCCATGCCTGGCTCATTTTTAATTTTTCTTTTGTAGAGACAGGGTTTCGCCATGATGCCCAGATTGGTCTGGAACTCCTGGGTTCAAGCAATCTGACTGCCTTGGCCTCTCAAAGTACTGGGATTACAGGTGTGAGCCACCAGGAATGTGAATCTTTGACTAAAGCTTTCTGTTTTTTTGAGATGCAGTTTTCACTCTTGTTGCCCAGGCTGGAGCGCAGTGGTGCAATCTCGGCTTACTGCAACCTCCACCTCCCGGGTTCAAGCAATTCTCCTGCCTCAGCCTCCTGAGTAGTTGAGAATACGAGCACGCACCACCTCACCCGGCTAATCTTTTTGTACTTTTAGTAGAGATGAGGTTTCACCATGTTGGCCAGGCTGGTCTCAAACTCCTGACCTCAGGTGATCCGCCTGCCTCAGCTTCTCAAGTGCTGGCATTACAGGTATGAGTCACTGCGCCCAGACTGTTTCTTTTGTTGTTGTCGCTGTTGAGACGGAGTCTTAGTCTGTCGCCTAGGCTGGAGTGCAGTGGCATGATCTCTGCTCACTGCAAACTCCGCCTCCTGGGTTCAAGTGTTTCTCTTGCCTCAGCCTCTTGAGTAGCTGGGATTACAAGCACCCGCCATCACACCCAGGTAATTTTTGTATTTTTAGTAAAGACGAGGTTTCACCACATTGGCCAGGGTAGTCTCGAACTCCTGACCTCAAGTGATCAGTCCACCGCAACCTTCCAAAGGTGGTGTACACCTGTGCTGGGAGCACAGGTGTACACCACCACGCCCGGCCTACATCTTTGACCAGAAAAAAAAAAAAAAACCTATTGGTCAAAACGTGTGCTTTGAAGGCTCTACATAGATACTGATAAGCTTCCCTTTAGAAAAAGCATATACATTTATCTGCCTATCAGCAGTATATGAATATGTGCAACATAGAAAGTTTAAGGTTTACTAACGGTTTTTAAATTAATGGTGAAAAATTATTTCTATTAAGGAAAAAGGGTGGTAGTACAGAAAACACTGGGTGCTTAATATTCCACACACAGGGTCAGGTGCGGTGGCTTACACCTGTAATCCCAGCACTTTGGGAAGCTGAGGAGGGTGGATCACAAGGTCAGGAGTTCGAGACCAGATGGACCAACATGGTGAAACCCCATCTCTACTAAAAATACAAAAAATTAGCGAGGCGTGGTGGCACATGCCTGTAATCCCAGCTACTCAGGAGGCTGAGGCAGGAGAATCGCTTGAACCCAGCAGGCGGAGGGTGCAGTGAGCCGAGATCATGCCATTGCACTCCAGCCTGGGTGACAGAGCAAGACTCCGTCTCAAAAAAAAAAAAAAAGAAAAAGAAAAAGAAAAAAATTCTATACACAGGACCTAAAATATCTGCAGCATGGGGGTCGACAAGAGGGTGCACAACTCAACGGTCTGAAAGTTGTCATTTTGCTTTCTTTTGGTACCCAACCAACACTGACCATGTACCTCCTTAGGAATAGTGACTTGGGGTGCTGGGAAACAGCCAGGCATAGGCCCTGTTCTTGTAGGGCACAGAGTCCCATACTTCAACCTCAGTGTACTTGCAAGCAGACACTAGGGGGGTGATAATCACCACCAGCACCTCCTTTTCCTACACTCACCGAGGGTCAGCTGCTGTACATACATTATCCCGGGAGGTGACAGTCACTATGGAAGGAAATTACAGGGACAAGTAGCCCTGGGTTCATACCTCACTCTGCCCCTTCCAAGTCTGTGACTTTAGATAAATTGCTCAGTCTCCACATTCATAAAATGGGGACAATGGCAGCACCTAGGGTTACTGAGAAGATGAAGTGGGCCAATGCACAGTAAACACTAAGTTGAATGACTGAGGGCAGGGCCTCATGGACTTTCAGGGTGGCTCAGATTTTCTATTGATTTGCATGACAAGAATGCTCAAAAAATGCTTACTACTATAATTTGTGTCACTGGCTGTTTTATCATTAGGACACTGAAATTGGTAGGAATAGAAGTCACAGGCTCAAGGTCACTCAGAAGGGCACCCTCCATGAGACCACTCAGGGCTCCGCAGGCCAACCAGCCCAGCAACAAACAGGCACCATGGTGATGGAGTCAGACACACGGCAGGGGACTCACACATGGATTCTTGGTGCACTTCTTGAGATCTAAGTTCACCTCCTGGTGCTTTTGACATCAAAGACAAAGCCAGGAAAGGCAACTTCATCGACTAGAGCAAACCCTTCGACAGCTTCCCTGTCCTGGGGCAGCCTGTGCTTCTGAACCCTCATTCCTGCTGAGCACCTTTGCTTCCCTGCAACTTGAAGATTCCTTTTCTCCACCAAGGCTGACAAACTGTTCCAGGCAAGACACTGAGGAGACATGACAAAGCTGGATCGTGGTTCAAGGTTGGGGGATGCCACAAAGAACATATCCAGGACAACCAGCATACCTGAGTGTGGACTGCCTATCAGATCGTAGTATTAGTTACTGCCTGAATTGTTCTCTCTCCCCTATTCATATGCTGAAGTTCTAACCACCAGGACCTCAGAATGTAATCATATTTGAAGATAATGTCTCTAAAGAGGTAATTAAGTTAAAATAAGATCTTTAGGGCAGGCCCTAATCTAATCTTACTGGTATCTTTATGAGATGAGAAAATCTGAACTCACACAGAGGAAAGACCAAGCCAGGACACAGCAAGAAGATGGTCATCTGCAAGCCAAGGAAAGGGCCTTCAGAAGAACCAAACCTTTAGTCACCTTGATCTGAGACTTCCAGCCTCTAGAACTGTGAGAAAATAAATCTCTGTTGTTTAAGCCACCCAGTCTGTGGTACTTTGTTATGGCAAGTCTGGGAAACAAACACATGATTCCATCAATGTGAAAGTTTCTAGGCCAGGAGTGGTGGCTCACGCCTGTAATCCCAGCACTTTGGGAGGCTGAGGCTGGCGGATCACCTGAGATCAGCAGTTCGAGACAAACCTGGCCAACATGGTGAAACCCTGTCTCTACTAAAAATACAAGAATTAGCTGGGCATGGTCGTGGGTGCCTGTAGTCCCAGCTACCCAGGCTGAGGCAGAAGAATCACTTGAACCCGTGAGGCAGAGGTTGCAGTGAGCCGAGATCACGCCGCTGCACTCCTGCACTCCAGCCTGGGTGACAAGAGCAAGACTCTGTCTCAAAAAAAAAAAAAAAGAAGAAAGTTTCTAAAGGTGGAACTCACTCTCTGGTTATGTATGATAATGTTCTTATTCTTAGTTAATTCCTGCTGGGATATTCAGGGGAAAAGGACTGTCATGGCTGCAGCTTACGCCTACCTGAATCAGTAATAATTATGATAATAAGTATAGAGATTAGAACTAGAGTAAATAAGGCAAATGTTGTAATTGGTGAATCTAGGTGAGGGGTAAGTGGGAGTTCACTGTATTCTTCTTGTAACTTTAAAAGTTTGACTTTTTAAAAAAATAGATTCCCTTCCTCGCCTTTGAGGTAGGAGCAGGGAGGGGGCTTTCTGGAACAGGCAGCCCCATCGCAGGATCCAGGACCCAGCACCCACTGAGCCTCCAGACCTAGTACCCAGGGCTTCGCTCACCCACCCTCTCGGGAAAGGGCGGCTGTTTTTCAACTCACAGAGGAAGAATGGAAAGTCCCAGACAGGAAGCAACACAGCAGGAAGCCAGCAGGTTGTGTCTGCTTTCCTCGCTCTTCCCGTCCCACTTGTGCCTCTGTGCAAATATATGGAGTGTGCACAGCAGGCATTTCATAAAGGCTGAAAGGGAAAGACACCTGTGCAGCTGAAAGAACGTGCTCCAAGGTGCAGCCGCGCAGAGTAGGACCTACTGTGCGACAAGTCAGCAAGGTGCAGGGTGTGCCCCGCCCTCCTGGCCCACCAGAGCCTCCTCTCTTGGGGCAGGAGAGCACAGGATAGGAGGAGGAAGGCCTGAGACTTTTGGCAAAGAGCCCACCATTGCTGGCCCCAGGAGACCTACAAGATGCGTCAGGCTCATAAAGGCAGCTTTCCTTCCCTGGGCCTCCAGGGAGGGGGAAAGTGCCACTCCACCCACAGGCGCAAAGTGGAAGGGCAAGGCCTGAAGAGGGGCAGGGGAGGGACCAGCCAGCACAGCTTGTGGGCCCAGGCAGGCAGCATATCTGGACCTGGCTGCCTCTGATGCCTGTTACTCATGGTTTCCCAGAGGTCCTGGCTACATCCTCCTCCTCCCAGCAAGGAACCAGTACCTCAGGATGGGGAGGGTGACACTTCTGGTCCTTCCACCCACACAACGATGCCCACAGTCCTGCCCACATTGACCCCAACCACATTAGTCATCTCACACCCCCGGCCCTGTACAGGGTGTGTGCCCACCCCCTCCACATTCCCCTCTGGCCCTCACAGCACACACCCTTTCTCTCCTTCCTGCTGTCTTCACTCCACCTCCACACAACAGCATTCTCCCTAAGTCCCAGACAAACCCACCCCTTCCCTTAACCCAGTCCTCACTCGGAGGCCACCATCCTGACTCTCCAAGCAGAGCCCTCAGGCCTCCTCATGCCTCTGCACCTCCACGATCTCTGCTGCCCACACACCTCTGTGTTTCCTCATTGCCCTGCCCCCTGCCCCATGGCCCTGAATACTGGAAGTGACACTACCATCTTAGTCTGGTGTTCTCACATATGACCTCACTGGGCCTTCACAACCACCCTGGGAGGTGGCAAGGTTCCAAACTAAATCCATCTCCATCACTAACGATGGAGACACCGAGGCTCAGAGAGGTGGAATAACTGGCTGAGGTCACACAGCTACTGAGTTGCAGAGACATAATTCAAACCCACGACTACCTGCCCTGAGGCCCGTGCTCTAAACGCTCAGCTCCATGATGTCAAAAACAGCCCCAGCCTGCCTGGCATGGGGACAACCTTCACCTCCCCAAATCCAAACACGCACACTCCAAGGAAGCTTCCTCACAAGAGCCTCTTCTGAGTCATTCTTCAGAGCATTTTTCTGCTCAGCTTAACTTCCTTCAGTCTAGGATATGACAGTATCTCCCTGCAGCCCAAAGCCTGCTAACCGTCCTTTGCTCTGAGCTCTGTCCGGAAGAATCCCTTAATTGGAGAAGGCATGGGCTTGGGGCTACCCTAGGCTGGAGCCAGTCACTGGCCCAGGTCGTTCATGAACAGAAACTCAGTCTTGAAGCTCAGACTAGAAACCTTAGAAAAAACTCATATTAGAGATGCAGAAACTAAGAACTAGGAAACTCATGACTTCTGGGGCCTGAAATCAGATCCTCTCTTTTCAGGCAGCTGGCTTCCCCCATGCAATCTCAGAGTTTAGGGGGGTTTAGAAACCATGCATCTTCCCCTTAAGGCAGAACTCTGCTCTGTAAAAGCCCTATTGGGTTGTTCTCCAAACCCAGTTTGAGCAGTCATTGATGATAAAATCATCCTTTTGCCAGAGGGCAGCTCTAGTTGCTTCAAACCTAAGTCTTTATAATAATGGAAATTGGCTCTCCTGAAATTTCTATTTATTGAGCCCTGACTGCTCACTGAAGCCAAAGAGCATTGCCACTTTCCTGTCTTTAAATATTTGTTGTTGGCCAGGCACAGTGGCTCACACCTGTAATCCCAGCACTTTGGAAGGCAGAGGTGGGCGGATCGTTCAAGGTCAGGAATTCGAGACCAGCCTGGCCAATATGGCGAAACCCGTCTCTACTAAAAATACAAAAATTAGCCAGGTGTGGTAGTGGGGACCTGTAATCCCAGCTACTCAGGAGGCTGAGGCAGGAGAAACACTTGAACCTGGGAGGCGGAGGTTGGAGTGACCCAAGATTGCACCACTGCACACCAGCTGGGCGATCGAGCGAGACTCCATCTCAAAAAAAAAAAAAAAAATTGTTGTCAACTTGCATGGTTTCTCCAAGTTTCCTCCTTCACACTAATGAGAACCAGCTGGGTATCTGTTTGTCTTGCTAAGGTAAAAAGCTAAGAAAAGCCTGCCTCTTTCATCACTATTAAATACTCCACAATCAGGACTTGAGTTTAGGGTGTACCCTCTAATAAAAGCCTTTGTAAAATAAAGTTCAAGCTTATAGACCCCTCAAACCACCGGGCAGCAACTGGAACCCAAGGCCTATCATTCAATCCACTGCTTTATCTGTCATGTTCACAACCAAATCCCGAACCAGAATGTGCTAATTTTAATTTGCAACTCAACCCTGCCACCCTCCCGGAGGTGATTTCCCTTACCTTGCTCTATCTTTTTCTTTTCCGCAGCACTTACCATCTTCTAACACACTTTACATACTTCACTATCAGAACATACACTCAACTAATCAGGGATCTTTTGTCTCTTTTGCTCACTGACTTATTTCAAGCACTCAGAACTGTGCCTGCTTCATATAGTAAATGCTAAGTATCTGTTGAATACATTGCTCCAATAAATACATTTATTGGATACTGACTATAGCTGGGCTGTGAACTGGATCACGTTGCTGGATCCCAAATCCACCTGGACATGAATGCTCCCTGAACCCTGAAACAAGCCAACATTTCATCTGGCTCCAGAAAGGAGCTAGGAAACCAACCTAAACCTAGGATGAATCTGTACATTTTCTTAAACAACTGAACTCCCAAACAAGACTAAGACCTTGGACTCATCTTTGAACTGCATAGGACCTGTATTTCCGGGAGGGTCCTTTTGAGAGGCAGTCTCATCCTACCCTTAAAAGGGCCCAGTGAGACCTGGGCTGCAGTCTCTTTGCAAAGCCACTTACTGCCAGATTCATAGCTGCCACTTTTTCAACATTCCTTTTGCTAAACAGCACTCAATTAGATCTGCCACAGCACAGGTGGTGGGTATCACTGGGTCCTCTGGCCTCACAGAGCAAGGGTGGGGGCAGCTCATCTGTACCCTGGGACTTCAGTTGAGGAGGAGGGTCCAAAAATGCCCCTGGCCTTCTTGCCCTTTCCTTAGTAGTGTCCAGCACCCCCTGGCGGATGGGCTGCTTGATGGGCAGATTCAGAGCCACCTCTGAGAGCATGAGAGCTGCAGACGTTGACCCCGACTCCTGCAGCAATTCCCAAGGAGACTCTCCATCATCTGACAGGGACTCCGCATCCAGTGAGTGCAGGTGCATCTGGGTTTGGCTGAACCAGTCTGCAGAGGGCAAGACTTTGAGACTTTAATATATGGATTTTGACCAAAGATAAAAGGCTGGTGCAAGAAGTCCTGAGTCTACTATTTTTTTCCAGTCCAAGGAAGAGAAGAACAATCTCAGCGGAGACTGTTCCAGAGAAAACGTAAGGCATTCCAGAAATGCTGCCCTGCTTTGGAATGGTCTTCCCGAAGAGGGAACCCCAATCAGTCCCCATCAGCCCTTCCCCCCAGCCAATGAGATGTAACAGCAGCTGCAGCAGCAGCAAACATCTACTGCACTCGTACTGTGCCAGGCCCTGTGCAAACCGTGCTGCAGAGACTGACCTGCAATCAATTCCTGTTCCACCTCCTAGCTGTGTAACCTGAGGTACGCACTGCCCCTCGGAGACTCCGCATTCTCATTTGTAAAACGAAAAACAATCTACCTCAAAGGATTGCTGGGAGAATTCAATAAGATTATGCTTTGCCCAGGGCCTGCCACATGGTAACTGCTTAGTAAGAGGTAGATCTCAAAGTAAGGGATGACGCTGAGAAAAGGAAAACCACTGTTACTTACGGGGTTCTTAAAAGCCCAAGAAGCCATTATTTATGCATTTAGGTATTTCCTAAGCGTTTGCTGATACCCGTTTTTCAAATAAACTTTATCCTCACAGTATCTTCGGGGGGGGGGGAAGGGGCAGAGGGTAGAGCGACAGACCTCCTGACCAAAGGAGGAAAACCAGGCCCGTGAAAGTCCAGGGGGGCGGCCAGCAACCACCGAGGAGGAGCGCCCTGGCTCAAACCCTCCTGCGTGGCTTCAAAACATCAGACGCGCCTCTCCTAGGGGAGAAGCTGGGGGCCATTATTCGTGAGGCGGTCGGCGCTGGGACTCTAATTCAGCACCGCAGGGAAGTGGTCATCTTTTGTTCCTAAAGAAAAAAACGCACGTCAGGGCTCAGAGCCCGAAGAAAAAAAAGTCAGCGCCCGAGACGCGAGACGCCACGCGGATGCTTTCAACGCTAGGTCAGGCCCCGGCAGAAATAAGAGGGGGGCGGCCCTGGTTCTGGAAAAGCCACGAGCCTCCAGTGGGCTCAGAGTGCGGTGCTGGGGCCCAGAGGACCCCCCTGGACGCCGACCGGAGGAGGGGAGAGGGGCGGTGGCGGGCGGGGGTCCCGGGCTCCGCTCACCTGGCCGCAGCGTCTGGCGTACCTGGCGAGGCCAGGCCCTGTCAGCCCGGAGCTGGGCTGGCGTCGCCAATGCTCTGAGAGGCCCGGCCCACAGATGCGGCCGGTGGCGGCCCGGAACTCACCTACGCTTGCAACCGCGCCGCCGCCGCCTGTCAGTCAAGCGCGCCCCCTCAGCTGCGCCGCGCAGGGTTGTGGGGTGGTCTGGCGACGCCCCACCTCCTTCCCTCCGCCGTCCAATCGGAAGAGGCTGACGCTAGGGGAGGGGCCGTGGCCACGCGAGCTGTGCGTGCCTGGGGCGGGGCCAGACGGGTCAGGCGCTCTGACCGCTCTGCTGCGCGCCGGAAGTAGCCTGGGCCGCTGGGCAGAGGCGAGGCGGCTGGACAGTTGGGCGGTTGTCAGCATGCCGGTCGTCCGGAAGATTTTCCGTCGCCGCCGGGGCGACTCGGAGTCAGAGGAAGATGAGCAGGACTCAGAGGAGGTTCGGTGCGTTTGGGGCGGGGCTCCCATGGGCCTGGTAGAGATAGACTTGCTTGGGGGACTCACCACCGGCTGGGCGCTTCGCTGACACTGTTAACTGAGCCCGGATGGTGGTTCCTTCTGCGGACGCAGAAGTTGAGGCTCAAGTGGTGAGGCTGCGGTCCCAAGCCCGCACAGTTGGGAGAGATGCCTCCGGGATGCGCAGTGGCTCTGACTCCCGGTGGGTCTAGGCACAAGGTCGTCCTCTGGACCACTGTGCTAGTAGCTCAGCAGCGGGGCTGGGATGCTCACGAAGGTGCCTTGTTGGCTCTGTTAGCTTTGGATTCCGCGGGGAGTCACTCAGCCTATGCATTGCTCCTTCTTCTTTTTTTTAAAGATTAAAACTGGAAGAGACCAGGGAGGTACAGAACTTGAGGAAGAGGCCCAACGGGGTGAGGTGGGTACTACGGCGGGAGGAGGAGACGGGGACGACAGACACATCCGCGTCCGGGTCGCTGTCGCAAATATCTCCTCAGACGTAGATTTTTCTCGAGACACTATACACTTTCCACTACCCAAATTGGAGAACAGCGTTCTTTGCAAATGTTTAACCAGAACCTGCCCTCAGCTGTGTCGTCTTGGGGTGTGCTCCAGAGATATAGAAACAGGTCACTAACTCGCGTTTTTTCTTAAAACCAGTTAATTGTGAAATGCATATCGATCGTTAAGAGTTTGTATAATTTAGAAAAGTATAGTCAAGACAATAAAAAGCACCCATAATTCTCCATTCCGGAAGTGACCAGTGTTAACTTTTTTTTTCCTTGCAAAGCCACCCGAGAATGCCTTGGTATTAATATTTAATACCCTTTCCAATCTGTTTTCTCTCTCTCTTTCTCAGATTGTGTACAACTTTCTATATACTTTTATTCCCTGTTCTTTTCAACTCATTATGACATTGTGGGCATTCACCCATATTGTGGAGTATTTTTCAGAAAACCTTCTTAATGGCTGCGTAATATTCCACCAGATGTGTGCATCGTAATTTGTTAACAAATCCCCTATTTTGGGACATGTAGGTGATTTTGTAAATGTTTACTATCAAATAAGGTTGCAGTGGATATCCTTTTAAATTTATCTTGGCCAGGCGCGGTGGCTCACGCCTGTAATCCCAGCACTTTGGGAGGCCAAGGCGGACAGATCACGAGGTCAGGAGATCGAGACCATCCTGGCTAACACGGTTAAACCCCGCCTCTACTAAAAATACAAAAAATTAGCTGGGTATGGTTGCGGGCGCCTGTAGTCCCAGCTACTGGGGAGGCTGAGGCAGGAGAATGGCGTGAACCCGGGAGGCGGAACTTCAAAGTGAGCAGAGATCCAGCCTGGGCAACAGAGCGAGACTCCGTCTCAATTAAAAAAGAAAAAAAATTATCTTTAGCTGCACTTTCCATGATGAGAGTATCTTAGAAATGAGATTTCCGGGCCAAGATAATGCCAAATGGCTTTACAGGAAAGTGGGAAAGTGTACCACTTCGCCACCAGCCCACCCTTCTTCCAGCACATACGGTGCTTGTTGAGCCCTGTTTTATGCTTATAGGCTTTTCCAGCCAGCTTGCCTGCCCACCCCTCAAATCCAACCCTTGCACTAATGTTGCAATCCACATACCTGAGAGGGTTCCTCCTCATCTCTGAATTATGCCATTTCTCTCTCCCTCTCCTGTTTTTGGTTTTGCTCAGTGCTGTGGCCCTGCTGGTGGGAGAGAAGGTACAAGAGGAGACAACTCTAGTGGTAAGTTACGGGGTCTTCCCTGGGTAGTGATGGCAACCCTCCCTGCAGTGCTCTTCAGTGAGTGAGTGTGCTTTACAAAAAACAAATTCCACTACTATTTATTTAGATGCTTCCTCTTAACTGTGTTTGCTTTCCACAGGATGATCCCTTTCAGATGAAGACAGGTGGTATGGTGGATATGAAGAAACTGAAGGAAAGGGGCAAAGATAAGTAAGTGCAGGATAGGCTTATATGCAAATTCACCTTTAGCCGCTGCCTGGGTCTAGGTTCCCTCAGAGAACTGAGGCCTGTAGCAGCAGCATTAGTGGGACATCTTGAAGCAGGTTTTGTGCTTTGCAAAGGGTATGTTATTTAAAAACAAAGAAAGCAGAAAGTCTTTAAAAGTTAACTTAGAGCCAAGCTGGTAGACTCCTTTTGTAAAAGTGTGTTGTAGGCATGATAACTGATGCCTATAATCCCAACACTTTGCGGGGCGCGGTGGCTCACGCCTGTAATCCCAGCACTTTGGGAGGCCAAGGCGGGCGGATCACAAGGTCAGGAGATCGAGACCATGGTGAAACCCCGTCTCTACTAAAAATACAAAAAATTAGCCAGGCGCGGTGGCGGGCGCCTGTAGTCCCAGCTACTCGGGAGGCTGAGGCAGGAGAATGGCAGGAACCCGGGAGGCGGAGCTTGCAGTGAGCCGAGATTGCGCCACTGCACTCCAGCCAGGGGGACAGAGTGAGACTCTGTTTAAAAAAAAAAAAAAAAAATCCCAACACTTTGGGAGGCTGAGGCTAGCTTGAGTCCAGAGTTTAAGACCAACCTGGGCAACATAGTGAGACCCCGTCTCTACAAAAAAAAAGAAATACATGTACATATATATGTACACACATGTACATGTGTACGTGTATATATATGTGTATGTGTGTATGTATATCTCTGGGTGTGGTGGCATGTGCCTGTAGTCCCAGCTACTCAGGAAATTAAAGTGGGAGAATTGCTTGAGTCAGGGAGGTTGAGGCTAGAGTGAGCCGTGATCACACCACTGCACTCCAGCCTGGGTGACAGAGAAAGACCCTGTCTCAAAAAAATAAAATAAGTGAACCCATGGGGGAAGTTTCATATAAAAACAATTAACAAAAATAATACATTCAGGCCAGCTGTGGTGGCTCGTGCCTGTAATCCAGCACTGTGGGAGGCTGAGGCAGGCGGATTACCTGAGGTCAGGAGTTCGAGACCAGCCTGACCAATATGGTGAAACACTGTCTCTTTTAAAAATACAAAAGTTAGCTGGGCGTTGTGGTGGGCGCCCGTAATCCCAGCTACTCAGGAGGCTGAGGCAGGAGAATTGCGTGAACTCGGGAGGCGAGGTTGCAGTGAGCTGAGATCGCACCACTGTACTCCAGCCTGGGCGACAGAGTGAGACTCCATCTCAATAAATAAATAAATTAGGCTGGGCGCGGTGGCTCAAGCCTGTAATCCCAGCACTTTGGGAGGCCGAGACGGGCGGATCACGAGGTCAGGAGATCGAGACCATCCTGGCTAACATGGTGAAACCCGGTCTCTACTAAAATATACAAAAAACTAGTCAGGCGAGGTAGCAGGCGCCTATAGTCCCAGCTACTCAGGAGGCTGAGGCAGGACAATGGCATAAACCCGGGAGG
>NC_045447.1:8508963-8511250 GCF_002776525.5 Piliocolobus tephrosceles
AAAAAAAAAAAAAAATAGGCCGGGCGCGGTGGCTCAAGCCTGTAATCCCAGCACTTTGGGAGGCCGAGACGGGTGGATCACAAGGTCAGGAGATCGAGACCATCCTGGCTAACACGGTGAAACCCTGTCTCTACTAAAAATACAAAAACTAGCCGGGCGAGGTGGCGGGCGCCTGTAATCCCAGCTACTGGGGAGGCTAGAGGCAGGAGAATGGCGTAAACCCGGGAGGCGGAGCTTGCAGTGAGCTGAGATCCGGCCACTGCACTCCAGTCCGGGCGACAGAGCGAGACTCCACCTCAAAAAAAAAAATAAATAAATTAATTAATTAATTAATTAATTAATTAAATAAAACATTCAAATAATTCAAAAGTTTAAAAAATAAAAGTACACTGTGTACTTTTGTGACAACTATATAGCATTTATATTGAATTAGGTATTAAAAGTAATCTAGAGATGATTTAAAGCAGATGGTAGTATGTGCATAGATTAGATGCAGATATTACACTATTTTGTATAAGGGACTTGGTAGTATGTATGTAGACTAGATGCAGATATGACACTATTTTATATAAGGGACTTCACTATCTGCAGATTTCGGTATCCTTGAGGGGGCACTAGAACCAATCGCCCATGGATACCTAAGGATAAGTGATCCACTCAATCCTTGGAGGTATCACTAGCAGCCAACAGTTTGCTTGCATATATTTCTAGAGTTTCTTTCATTTACATATTATACTATAGCATTTTTTTTTTTGCCAACCATAAATAGTATATTATAAATGCTTGTGTCTTTGTTTTCTTCTTAGGACATAAAACTCAGCTTCACTGAGTTGTGACTCGAAAGCTCTGCCTTATTGTTCTCTCCCTTCAGGATCAGTGAAGAGGAGGACCTGCACCTGGGGACATCGTTTTCTGCAGAAACCAACAGACGGGATGAGGATGCAGACATGTAAGTGTCAGTCTGTTTGGCTGTGAGCAGCTGGGGCTGGACCCCAGTCAGAGTCCAAGATATTTAGTCAACAGATGACATTTCTAGAATTTTCTAGAAGATGTCAAAGTTGGCCTCTCTGTTTCTACCTCCCAGCTTAAGAACTTTGAAAACCTCTTAAAAGGTCTTTTCAGGCTGGGCATGGTGGCTCTCGCCTATAATCCCAGCACTTTGGGAGGCCGAGGCAGGCAGATCACCTGAGGTGGGGAGTTCGAGACCAGACTGACCAACATGGAGAAACCCCGTCCCTACTGAAAATACAAAATTAGCCGGATGTGGTGGTGGGCACCTGTAATCCCAGCTACTCGGGAGGCTGAGACAGGAGAATCACTTGAACCTGGGAGGTGGAGGTTGCAGTAAGCTGAGATCTCGCCATTGCACTCCAGCCTGGGCAACAAGAGTGAAACTCCGTCTCCAAAAACAAAAAATAAAACTTCTTGTCAAAGGTGGTTTCATGACTAGTAATATTTCCCCAAAACATTGCAGGGATAAAACATGGACTTACCTACTTTTTATTTAGCCAACAAAGCTGTTGGCAAACTATCATCTTTCTGTCTTCAAAGAACCTGTACATCCTAACACCATTAGATTAGTGGGACATAACCTCATAGGTTGGTGCTTCTTTAAGTGGCAAATTTCTAACTTGATGAAAAAACTCAAGTTATTTTGTATTTTTCTTGATTCTCCATGGACCGTCACTGGTCTGTGGGCCAGTGTTGGGGACCACTAATTTAGAGGATACCTGGTGTGTGTTTCCCGCCCCTCCCTGAGCCCTGTGGGTTTCTCACTTCAGGATGAAGTACATTGAGACAGAGCTAAAGAAGAGGAAAGGGATCGTGGAACATGAGGAACAGAAAGTTAAGCCAAAGAATGCAGAGGACTGTCTTTATGAACTTCCCGAAAACATCCGTGTTTCCTCAGCAAAGAAGACCGAGGAAATGCTTTCCAACCAGATGCTGAGTGGCATTCCTGAGGTGGACCTGGGCATCGAGTATGTTTGAGACCCATAGGCAGAAGACACAGTGCTTTCCAGTTAAAAGTTATGGGGGCAGGCCAGGCGCGGTGGATCATGCCTGTGATCCCAGCACTTTGGGAGGCTGAGGTGGGTGGATCACAAGGTCAGGAGTTCAAGACCAGCCTGGCCGAGATGGTGGAACCCCGTCTCTACTAAAAATACAAAAATTAGCTGGGCATGATGGCAGGCACCTGTAATCCCAGCTACTTGGGAGTCTGAGGCAGGAAATTGCTTGAACCCAGGAGGTGGAGGTTGCGGTGAGCCAAGATCATGCCACTGCACTC